>NC_090936.1:508349796-508656244 GCF_040938575.1 Ambystoma mexicanum | reverse complement strand
AAACTAACATATCTGTTGTGTCATAATAAAAGGTTAGCAACAGACAGCGATGTGGCCCCTGCGTGGAATCCTCTTGTAAAGTGACAGTAGTCATCTAGCCTCGTTGCCTTGTCCAAAAGGTCCTGGTGGACTTCCCGGGCAGCTGATGAACACTACAGCGAGATGCCTGGAGCTCCAGAACAGCCATTCGGGGCTTTGGAGAGGTACTCGAGGAGAACAAATGACCCCTCGGATGAAATCACTCTCGGCCCTGTGCTGGGATGCGACCAGAAATCCATAGAAAAAGCCTACCTGGCGGGCAGAGCCGCAAACACCGACATTACTCTGGCGGAGCAGGTATAGATTGTGAAGGAGCTCCCCAGACGTTGGTCGCTCAGTGCGGAATGTACAAGTTGTTTCTGTGCTTCACACATGCAGACAGGCACATATTCCTAATAGTCCTCATCCAACATATTCCTGTGATGACAGCGGCAAACAGCTGGTATCACTCACTTTCAATACACGTGAACTAGGCCATCTAAGTAGACATGGGCTAAAGTCATTTAACTAAATGCAAGTGAATCGCTTGTGCTTTTATGAAGGAGGTGGGTCTGTGTGCGTGTTTGATTCCCATCACAAACTACACTTCTCATGAATACATATGCTCTGAAGCAGCTTTTTACCAGCATGTGGTATGCAAATAGCCAATCAAATAAACATTTAGATCACAACAGCATGTGTTTATTTCGTGCAGAATGCACATTTAGCAATATTAAAATGCCCAACTGGTGATCGTAGGAAAAATGAGTTACTACTATTTCATTTTTTTTATTGGGCATTTGGTTAATATTTAAACCTTTTCACACAAATCAAACACATTTACACACATTATTTCATTTGACAGAATACACACTTAAATACATTTAAATACAAAGTTAAAAATTGTTTTAAATCCATCAATCAGAGGTCAAGATTTTTACTAAGAATTCAAAAGTTGCAATTAAAAGACTCATTTCATTCAGGTTTAAAATTTGAATCCTCCGGTATGACCCCGGAATCAGTGATACCTCTATGCAGCTTCTCATGTCGGAGGTGTGCGATCATAGGGTACTACACACATAAGTGTTTCAGTGATTCCTGAACCTTGTTACAGAAACAACATACTCTAAGGCTGGGAGCCAGACCCCCTCGTGACCCTTGAATCTCCCTTGTCAAGTTTAGATTAAATCTCAGTCTCAAGGCCTTCATTCGAATGTCCCTGGGCGGATGCTTCCTCAGGTAAGGGAACAAAGTGTTAAAAGGTTTTATATTATGTTCAAAAAGGTTGTTAAAACATCGGTAATTCATCAGGATCGTCCTGTTTTTCATCCATTCATTTGTAATTTAAATTTTACCTTGTTGGGATTACTAACTAGTTCAGCATCTGAGGACTCAATCCTTGCTAATAATAACTGTTTTCCTTCCAGGCCACTAATGCTTTACAGATTGCTTTGTTAAGTTCTTGACCCAGTTTTACGTACATTGAGGCGTGTGGAGGAGCCAATATTAGAGCATATGTTTGCAACACTTTCCATTCAACCAAAGAACCAACGGGCAACAGACCCAATTCGTGCCTTATCGCTGCCATCGTAAAGGAGTTAGGCAGGTGCAGGACCCTTCTCCAAAGGGGGGAATCTAATGTTAACCCACCCATGGTAACTTCCAAATTTTCCATGCCAAAGATAAGCCCTGGAAGGATTTTTTACCTATACAATTTCAGCATGGGCAACGTTGAAATGCGACCAAACTTGCTGTCAAACAGTCGCAGCTGGGAGGCCAAAGCCAAAAAGGACGATCTAAATTTACTATAAGTTTGTTTTACAACACCATACTTCCCAAATATTTAAAATCCTGCACCACTTTCAGGGCATTCCCTTGGACTGACCAGTTGAAGGATTTCCATTTGTCTTTTACTTAGTTTCAGATCAGGACCTTTGATTTGGCAACATTCAATTTAAGGTCCAAAGTTTCGAAGTAAAAATGTAGCCTTGCCGAAAATGATGACGTTGTCCGCATAGTTCAAATATTGGTCTTAGTCTGACCTAAGAGAGGGGTGTTCCGTACGGACAAATTCCCAACAGAGGCCCATATCCATTATTTAGAAATTAAATAGGAAAGGAGCAGGCACGCACCCCTGGTGCAGTCCCCTATTCGTAGAGATCCAGGCGGTGCAGGACCCACTGGCATCGAGTCTGACCCGGATCTTTGTATCCCTGTGTAGAGATACAAGGATATCTATTAGTGCACTCAGACAACCGTGCTTACATAATTTTTCCTATAGTAACTTCCGATATACACAGTCAAACACCTTACTTACATCTAAAGATGCCAAATATAAAGCCTGCTTTCGGTCCCGCAAAGGACATCAATTAGGTTTACCAAATAACTGTTTAGGCCAGTCCCCATTCCTTTTTTAAACCCAGATTGGAATAAGTCAAGCTTACCTAGGTTTCGAGCCCAAATGAGCAAATCCTGTAGGACCAGCTTCGAGAATATTTTACAGCTTGCGTCCAATAGAGATATCGGCCTGTAGTTAAGGTGCGAGAATCTATCCCCTCAATTAAAGATCACCACCACTGTTGCCAGTTACCATGATTGGAGGATCTTTCTCTCTACTAACACAATCATAAACAGGGCTGAAATTATCTTTGCCCACTGTGTCAGGCCAGACTTCAATGTCATAACTGACAAGCCATCGGGGCCAGGAGCGTTCGACTTCTTGCTAGAGCCAAAAAGGGTCATCAGGTCATCCATATCCCAGGTGAGGGCACCAAGCCACAACCCCCTATAGTCAGCTGTACACACTTCTTTATCTGCCTTGTATAATTTTTCAAAATCATCAACCCAGATTGACTTCCATAAGGGTTGTACCTCCAAAAACGGGCCAATCCCATTTGACCTAATCAGACACCAAAAACTAACCAAATTGGAGCCTGCCAAACATCCCAACATTGTTTCTGTATCATTAATCGACCTCAGCAACCTGTGCCCTGGGCCCCCGTTTTTAAATTTAGTCTTTAGGGTGTGACTTTCGGCTGGAAATGAGTGGCTATTTTTGTTCAGCCCCCTAATGTTACGTCTCAGCTCTTTCTTACAAAGCCACACTGCGCTATCAAAGGCGTGGGCATTGAAACATGCACCTTTTTCCAGTGACCTTGCAGAGCATAAAGCCTCCAGACTTAGTTTAACAGTGGGTCCAAAGCACTTGGGGTGCATAGTCAGGGCATATTTTCCTGGAACCTCGATTCCATCATCCCATTGAACTGTCGTGCAAATATATGTTGCCAGCGGATACGGTGGTCCCTTGGGTTTACCACTATTGGCAGCTCGACAGGGCTGAAGAAACACAACCACGGAGCTGGAAACGTATTCACTAAAATTGAGTGGTCGCTTAACTTAGTACGCCAAACCTCCAAAGAGCCACCCCACGCTAGAAGCTCTGAGGACTCAAAACAGTAAATAGTCGAGTGCAAAAAATTGTTGTGCCACGAAAAGCTAGGCGTTATATTGGGCTGCAGAACTCTGTTCAAAGGGACCAAATCCCATGTCAGAAGTTCTTGGTGGATCAGGCTCCCGCTTTGAAGTTTTTTTAGCTGAAACGCCCAGCCGGTATTGTTTTTAACTGCTCGAGGCATTCTGCATTGAGGTCTCCCAAAACTATAACGTAGGCCCCTTCACCTAGCATAGAATAAGAAAAGTAAGACGAAAAATCCTCCAAACCTACACGCTCAGGATTAAAGTAGATGTTAATAAGAGGCATTTTGTGAACTTGTCAGAAGCCGACAGCTTTCAGGACAAGAGGGTGATAAACATGTCCATTATTAATGAATTAATTGGTGTAGCCTCAATTCCCCCATGATGGGAGCATCACACATTAGTTTTCCCTGAAGGCAAACAACAGTGAAGGCACTTAAGACATCTTTGTTTCTAGATATATTGTTAAAACCCCTAGAGTTCCAGGACACCATAGATGTTAAAGGTAATCATGCTTGGGGATCAGAGGTAGCTGATTCCCCATGCAATGCATTCACAATCCTGACCCAGTCACAATTAACTTCTCTCGCCCTCCTCCTTATTGGACTGTAACGTCTGGGGCTCCAGGGACGGTTTGGTGCACAAATGAATTGTCAAATGTGGAGTCTGAACTATAGCTGACTAATTATCACTCATACTGTCCCTAGTTGGTGAGGGAATCACTAGATTCTCAAAGATCTCATAATCCATTGACAGTAGAGCTTCAACCTCAGCAAGAATTACATTCTTAAATATGTTTGAACACGATCTTACAACATTCAGACGGCCTTCGTAGGCAAAAATCACCTGTTTGATGTCTTTACAGCCAATTAGCCTTAGGCTTTTTACTTCCGAGAACACGGACAGTATGTGCTGACGATTAAAGGGATTGTCATCATATTCCTCAAACAAGCGCCCCAAATAGACATAATATGCTCCTCTACAAATTTCACCTTAGCGTTACTCTAAGGGTTTACTCCTGTATTATCTTTATTCTGTACCAGGATTGAATCCCTTTGTTGAGGCCGACGCCAGGGGCTGTTTGCCACTGAGCTTTTATGGTGAGCATTTACCTGCGATCTGAAGGCGTAGTCCCTTTTTTTTCCTCCAGTGTCCTGAATATTGGAACCACCTCCTTCCTAAAGGGTGGGGGGGGCTCCTTATTCAGGCCCTGGGATATTAGGTTATCTTGGTTCAAACATTCCCTCCCATCCATCCATCAAAGGGGATTTAGGCAATGTGTGACATTTCCCTGCACCAACTTTAGTCCAACTTTCCTCACTCACTGCCGTGAGAGTACCCTAGGCATAGATCTCCTCTTGATCTTGGTTTCCAGAATCTCAATACACAGAGATCATGCTCAAGTCGAAGGATTCACTTGTCTTGGTTACTGGGATTAAGAAACAGGAAATTGAACCCCGGTTATTGGCAGGCGTAGCCTTAGCAGGAGATTTCCCACTTTTCTTCCCGTCCAAACCCTTAGATCCACCTTTCATTCCACACTTTACCGCTTTAGATCCCCCACCGGTATTCACAACTAGTTCATTCACCTTTAAAATTAAGTTACGCAGCAGTTTCCTGGAGCCATTATTAGCTCTTTTTTTCCAAATGTTTACAATTTTTGGATTTCACCTGATTTTTAGGATTACATTCCTTAGATTTCCCTCCATTTGGTATTTTGAGTGGGATCACCTGTGGAATTTCAGCCATACTTCTGCTGTTACTTACTTTGCATACCCTCTACGGTGGGACCAGGCTATTTGGACCAAACATAAAAATGGTGGGGAAGGCACATTCATAGGACTCGATTCCACAAAACTCTTCCTAGCGGGAGTTTGCGGCTCGACCACAGAGATATTCTCAGAAGGTAGCGGAACAGCAAGCCACATTTAAAATTAGGGTTGGGGACTTTCAAAATGGGACTCTGTGAGATTTGCAATATCTTTTCTCCAGGATACACCGGAATGGTGAGGTCTTTTGTTAAGCTACTTGTAATAAAACCTTCAATAAAGTTAACCTTTACACAAACATCCTTCAAGATCGACCAAACCTCCCTTAATTCAAAGTTAAGGGTATCATAGCCCCTGTCCATGCAGCCCACAAAACGGGATAAAACCGGGAAGGATTGACCAATGTCTGGTCCTGGGGAGGATCACGAGCCCCCCCCCCCCCGAGTTACTAATTGGGTGACAAGTGAACCCTCCGATCTCCCCTTCTAGGGACTTCAGTGACACCATAGGTCCCTGTGCCTCTTCCTTCCAGTAAGGGGTTTGTTGATACATTTACTGAAGGGGAAGCTCAAATGGACCCAGTTGGGCGAGGGGCCAAGTACAGAAGGCCGGTGTAACCTCAGTGACGTCATCCTCATCAATAGGTCATGGAAATACCCACTGGTTTGATTTAAAAATTGAGCGAAAGTTTCACTCGTTTCCCCAGTTCATGAAAGATTGTGGGGGCAAGGATAAAGAAATCAGAAACTAGGTCCTGTTCAATTGAAATGAACGCCTGCCGAAGGCCAGATTCGGACTGAAATGGGGGAGACCCCTGGGGCTACAAGAATAGGAGAAGTACAAACAGTGGTGAGGCTGGACTTCTTCGACGTGCTGCAAATTGTGGGCTGTGGCACACTCTCTGGTGATTCTCTCAGGACGTTTAACCACAGGGTGTGATATAGACTTGGGTCTTTCATCAGACAGAGATGGGACGGCAAGCAGTATTGTTGTAGCTTTACATTGTGGGGATTCCTGCCCTTCTGTCCTGAGTGCAACATCATTAGATGGGCCTGGGACACTTTGGGCCTTGGGGCATTCTGTCATGGGCAATGGTATACCCTAGGAAACCTCTGCAGAGCCTTGTTGAACTGACAACATGCTGTGGAGAACAGCCACAATAGTCGATGAGAAGAGCGTAGCTGACACTCTTTTGTAGCCTCCTCGGCACTAGTGAGGTTCAAAGGAGTGAGCACTTCACAGCAACTGCAGCTTGCTTAATAAGACTCTCACAGGCCCCGGGCACAGACTGAGCCTTTCCCAAGGTAGACACTTTCTTCTTCCTTCACTCTTTCGTAGACCACAACAGTTAAGCAATTTGTTGTCGCAGAAGACGGGGGCGGCCGGCGGAGGGCTATGGGGCAGCAAGGAACCAGCAGACTGAAGAGGGATATGGAAGTTTGCCCCCTCCTCCCCCTCCGATAAGATACATGGTGCAGAAGAAGGCCAGGAGACACTGTGATCGCCCATACTATTTACTATCCAATGGTTGATAGTATGTCGAGAGGTACCCCCTCAGCCAGCCTTATTGTTATTGTTATTTATGCTTGTACCGCGCCAAAGCCCGTAGGCATCCAGGCACCGAGGTATAGCCCAGGTATGGTACAGATCTGCCCCAGAGTGGACGAGGAGCCCCAGGATGCAACCAAAGACACTTCAATTGACAGTGTTGATTAAAGCGCCAAGAAGCCATGTTGCTGACGTTGTTAGAGACACCATGAGTTAGCAGCATTAGACATGAAGCACACGTGCCATTCACACTTCGGGACAAACACGCACTCGAATACACAAAGAACATGGGCGTACAGTTCTATAGATAGATGACAGATACATATACATATACATACTGTCATTGCTTTTATCAATTTTTGACATTAGCTAAACGCAGCAATGAAGAAACCGCAAGAAGCAAGAGATCCTGAGTAAAGCTTGTAGATGCTTACATGCGATTAACCTTATGGAACTGCAGGAGCACCTATGGGACCGGACAGAACCAAGTGTGACTAACCTATGGGGAATGTTGACATAACCAATTGTGACTAGCCTATGGAGAATGTAGAATAGCATGAACACTGTAGAGACCGCATTATGGTTTAGGAAAATTACAGCAGGCAACAGGTCTCTTAGCAAGAGCTGACTTGAATTCATACTAAAAAGAGCAGAACGTGTGAGACGGGACCGACCCGCTGCCAAGGCCACAAGATACGGATGACATTCCATTCCCTGAACGACAGTAGTACCAGCTGCAATAAATGCTAATAATTCTTCGTAATTCAGAGCTGCACAACTCAAAATCATGGTCTCCGAACACGTGACCCGGCTGACGTAGACAATGGACAGTGACCAGCGCTGGGAAAGGGAGCCGATCTTGCGCCCAGACAGAAGACTGCAACAAAAATGCTACAGTGTGAGACAAGTGTTCCACTGAGAAATAGAGCACTCTCATAGACTAAGGTGGTACACACAAGCTACAATGCAGACACAGTCATTCTTGTTACCTTGAGAAGGTACACCAAGAGCTGAGAACCTTTGCGGATGCCAGGCATGGTGACGTCAGCTCTAGCCAATCACAGTTTAGTATCCTAGTGGTGAGTAGCAAAGGGGCAAGAACCAATGGCAAGACCCTCACACTGCAACATTGTTAAAGTGATTTGGGGATGGACCAGGCCAGCCACCTGACAGTGGCCAGTAGACTAACATGTAGTGTCCACTATAGGTGGACTATTACTCAGTACCCAATCCAGTGGTCCATTAAGTTTTCTGGAGAAGGGCCCAGGCTGTACCGTCACTGTGACGTCATTTGGGTACAAAACTGGCCTGGGAGCCAGGAGATTTTGAGATGTCCATAGATTTCTTCTGTTCCTGTACTGATCCCTATTGGTTTGTGCTGTAATAAACCACAGTTTAAACTTGCTGTTTGACTGAGTCCTCCATTTGTCCTCTGAAGGTGTTGGGCCTTCTGAGAGTCCGCAAACTCCTATTGGCCCTCTGGCATACCTAGGAGTTTGTCCCAACAAGACCCACACTCCTCATGCCCGATGACCGTCTACTCACGGCCCAGAAAGATTGCACAGTACAAGAGTCCAGGTGTCCAGGAGATAAACGCTTTGTGGGCCGCAAACAGAACAGCTCATCCGGCCACAGTCGCAGCACGGACTGGAATTTAGCTCCCAACTCCGCTCTTTTAAAGTCTGGCTCCTCCTCCAATCACAAAGGGAAAGCAAAGAAAGACACAAGGTAGACTGAAAAGACTGCAACTGGGCTCCCAACTACGCTACTACTGAGTCACTACTATAATGGGACTGGCATCACCCACCTTGCCCCTGTCTATCATGGTTCCTGTTCCTCTTTATTCAGGTTCTCAGGCTTTAGGGTCCAGTAGGTGTTGTCCATCAACAAACCTTTCACTATCTGCTGCTGAGATGTATCTAGAGCGGAGGAAGGTACAGTGACCCAAAGAGTGTCACCTCAGTGCCCGGGTGGTGTGGTGCATCTGCTCATTCTCTCCACATCTGTGAACATGTACTCAGTCTTTCACTCTCCCTCTTATAGACCAAGCCAGCATCCTAATTTGGGGTAACTGGAAACTATTGAAGTGTGAAGGAAGCTGGCACTGGTATGATCAGTGACTTTCTCTTTTCCCCACATTCTGGAGTCCTTCCATTATAAAGCCTTGGTATAAGAAGCAGACATGTATTCAAAAGGAGCCACTTGTTATTGCAACAGTGTGGGCGAAATTATAATTGTCATATGTATTTGTACCAATCTTGAAATCCTACTGCTAGCCTTTTAAGTCTGCAGGAAAATCGAAATCGCACAACACTACATGATAATTACTTTCGTTATTGATCAGTGTAATTATTTTGTTAAGTGAAACTTGTAGCAAGTGAAGAATTATGATTGTGTTCTTTTCAACTCATTTTTGTGATTTATTTATGCTGAGACAAGTTGATTGTGTTGTGCCACGGATAAAGTGGTGTTTGACATTTTTGTGTGAATATTTATTACTTTTAATTTAAATAAATACCAATATATTTCCTGTACACCGACCTGGTTCTTGGCTCATTGTTAGCTCATGGTAGAGGAAGTCAAGGGGCATGATACGGGTCTGAGATGGGGCTAAAGAAAAGAATCTGTTACACAGTTTGTTGCTTAACCACTTCAGTGGGAAGGGAAGGAACTCCTCATGTTGAGGGTGGCTTCTCAGTAAACCATTACAAGTCAGTTCATCTATACACAGCTCTTAGATTATGGGTGTAGCACCTGAGCACCGCTGCATATCAATTGGGGTTTCCTTAAATTGTGATCTGAAAGTATATATGAATCTGTTGGCTGTCTCCAAGACCACCAGTCCGTTTTCAAAGCAGCCAGAAGAATGGAAACTGCTCTTCTGAACATCCGTGAAGGCCTGCTCTCCAACCTTGACTGTAATCTTCCTTCCGGCCTCATCCTACTCAATCTCTGCTCTGCCTTTGACACAGTTAACAATGCCATCCTGCTAAACCGGCTCTGTGATAATCCTGGTATCACTGATCAGGCTCTTGCCTGGTTAAATTCTTTCCTCTCTGACCAACCCTCCCAGGTCCACCTTGGGTCCTTCCTCCCCTCTATTTCTCTCTCCACCTGCAGTGTTCTCCAATGGTCTAACTTCTCTCCCTGATTGTTCAACCAATACTTAGCACCTCTCGCCCACTGCATTGCCGCTTTCTGCACCAACCTCCAATGCTATGCGGATGACACCCAGCTTGCCTTCAGGCTCCACACTGCTGCCTCTTCTATTTCTCTCATCCTGGATTGTCTCTCTGCAATCCAAGAGTGATGTGGCGCCAATTATCTCTGCCTGAATGCCAGCAAGACAGAGATCCTCCTCATTGGCACACCAGCACCCCTCTTTCCTCTCACTCTCTGGCCGGCCTCCCTTGGCCCCCCTCCTGCTCCGACCTGCGAGGCTAAGAACCTCGGGGTCATCTTCGACCCCACACTCTCCTTCTCTCCATACATCTCTGACGTCTCTAAGAAGTCAAACTACCAACTACACCTCTTCAGAGGCATTCTCCCTCTCCTCTCCTTCCCCCAGAAGCTCACGGTTTCTAGAGCCCTGGTTCTCTCTATGCTTGACTACTGTAACAGCCTCTTTTTAGATCTGTCTGCCTCTACACGCCACCCTCTGCAACTCATCCAGAACAGGACTGCAAGACTTGTCCTCGGCCTCAAGCCCAGGACTGAAATCTCTCCATTGGCTCCCAGTGGCTGCAAGGATCAAATTCAAGACCCTTATTATGGTCCACAAGGACCTCTGGGGCCTGGGACCAAAATATCTCCAGCTTTCTGTTCTGAAGTATCTTCCTACTCGAGCCATTTGGTCCTCCACCTCCAACTCCTTGAGAGTCAGCCGCTTATCCAAGCGACGAGCCGGAGGCAGATCTCTTTCTTCTGCAGGCATCTCCCTCTGGAACAGCCTCCCTGCCTCTGGCATGAGCAGAACCATCCCTGGTTCCAGAAGCAGCTCAAGACATTCCTCGTTGCTTCTGCCTTCTCTCTCCCCTGCTGATCTCTTGCCTGATCCTGCACTGGTTTCCTGACTACTCTCTGAACCACGGGCCCAGGTCCATGCCCTCCCAGCTGCACACCTGCACTGCCTTCTGGCAACTGTGCACTTGGGGCTGTATCTGTTACCCTACAGTCCCCCTACCTGCACTA
Source organism: Ambystoma mexicanum (assembly GCF_040938575.1). Taxonomy (NCBI): domain Eukaryota; kingdom Metazoa; phylum Chordata; class Amphibia; order Caudata; family Ambystomatidae; genus Ambystoma; species Ambystoma mexicanum. The sequence continues at coordinate 508,645,244 of NC_090936.1, read as the reverse complement.
TTACTTGCTGTTCTGCACTTAACCTTGCACTGACACCTGTTGGCCGCACTTCTTGTTTCTTGAGGTTTAGATCCTATGTACTGCACTTCTCCTCCTCCCCTCCTCCTCCCTCTCCCTCTGCACTTTTCGCCTTTCCCCTCCCTATACGATCTCAATGTCACTGGGCCTAGTAGGATTGTCTTGTACCCCCCTCAACCCCCGTTTCCCCTCCCCTGCCTCGTTGCGCTTTGAAACACTTGTGTATGGGCACGCTATAAATAAAATAAAACCTATCATATAGATCAATACAATATTGATCCAGGCAGAAGAAAAGGTGCGTTTCCTGTAGAATTGGCTCTCCAGCTTTGGTAGCTTCTAAAAGATGTAGATGTAGGAGGGTCAGATGATTCCATTACTGGCACGCCACTGTTTCACTCCTGGGCTTTCCTTTTACCCATCATTGGTATTAAGTGCCTACGCCTAATTGGCTGAATTGACGTTAACTAAGACTGCGAGTCCCAGAATGCAATGGCACCCTAATAATAGAAACATGGTGTCCCGGGGAGTCATCTGGTTGACCTATTCACATGCAACCGTCTGCACATCCCAGCCTTCATACTCTACTCAGCGAAGGGAAGGGAAGGGAAGGGAAGGGAAGGGAAGGGAAGGGAAGGGAAGTGGCACCGGCCGGGCTAGGTTTTTTATATCTGCTGTGATTCATTGGAATGGTTGAAAATGTTTGTCCGACTGACTCATTGGGGCTAAATATATATCTTCGCTAAAGTATTCAGAGATATTTCCTCGACACCAGCATGTGAGTCTATAAACATCACTAACTCTAAAGAGCCACAGTTACAGGGGGTGCCCATCCAGGGGGGTGCTGGTCTGGTTCACCCAAGCAATTAACGAGACACTACTGAATTTGGGGGCGGATCTTCTCAATGTGTACCAGACTGCTGTGCTCTCCGCCGTAGGAGACCCCGACTGCAGCCTGCCGGGCCATTGGAGAGGCGCTGCTGCCTGGTGGGGGCACTGCAGATCTGCCTCTGGGCTGTGAGCAGGTTTGGCGGGGCCGTTCAAAAGTCCACCCTGACGCATTTTCAATTCAACAACCTGCACTGTGGATCTTTACAAAGTATTGCTTTAAGAAACAATGAAAGGGCATTTTATTTCGCCAGTATCTTTCCATCTGCTAATGTTATATCTGTGGCATCTCTGGCTGCATTCGAGCTGAACCTCTGGGGAGACTGACAGTTAGTCCCCATCTCTACTCGGTATACAGTGCTTTTATGCCTCCAGGTTTTTACGATTGATAAACTGATACATTAATAAATAATAAGTGCATTGCAATTGACCAGCGTGAACAAGTGTTGCTTCCCTGCTTTTGAATTGTGATGCAATATAAGATGTGTCTTGAACTGCTCTTTTAGTCCCTGGTTCACAATTTGTTCTGCAACACACGCCTAAACTATCTGAGATGTACACCTGCCTCCCGCTGTACGTGCTCAAAGGCCTGCTCCGTAGCCGACTCTTACATCCTGAAGGGGCACTTGAGCAGATCTTTGAAAATTCCATTCGCACATGCGCCCTTCAAAGATGCTCTGAACATCTCAAGATGAAAGAAGATTCTATTTAGCAAAGCGCTCCTTTACCTAAATGCTTCCTTGATGCTGACAACAGAAAGGTATTGTTACCCATCTGAATGATACTTAAGTTCATTGATCTCAGAGGGTCGAAAGGGACTGCCAGAATCCAGGCCTGGAATCCTGGGGTGGGCAGGTAGAGGTGCCTATAGTGCATGGAGGCTAGCCCGCCAGACCGTTGTGCTAGTCGGGGGGTGGGGGGTGGGGGGTAAAATGCGGCAGGCGAGCTGCTGTAGGCCTCTCCCCTTGCTCTTCGTGAATCTGCCTCTCTTTGTTTAGTAGGAACAACAAAAAGTAATGGGTTGCTCTTAACCGATTTACATATGGTTAGATAACCTCCCTATGCTAGTCTAGTACTCCTGTAGAAGTTGCCCTCAGTGTTTTATATGCGGCTTCTTTATTTTAGTTCGTTATGATAGCCTGAATTCCTTTTGTCATGTTCATTGGAGGGGCTTTGCTCCAGTGGTTGCTTAGCCCCACGTTTTTTCTCTCACCATTTTGCTTGCTTACCTTCAGTTCCGTGCATGGCCAGTTTGAGGGGTGGGGGGGGGGCATGGTGTGTGCCTGGACCCCGTCATTATTGTACTGCTCCTCATTTGATGTTTAGTTCAGTGGGGTATTCTCTACTCTGTTGTAAGAAGGCAGCCTGAATTTAGTGGGCGTAACACCTGACCTAGTTTGGTTCATGTGACCACATGCTGGCCCTTAGGAAGCCTAAGGCATTGGGTGCCCCACTGGAGTGCCGGAGGCATGCCAGAGGCAAGGTAGTCTGTCCTCGTCTGCACTGAGGAAGGGCCATGTCACTGAATCGCAATTTCCAACCTAAGCTCCAGTGGAAATAATTCTTCTAAAACCCTCCTTTCTTATGAGGACTCTGATGATGTGCCGCCTTCTTCAGTCATGAAGAGAATTCAGGCTTTAGGTCTGGCCCTTCCCCATGATCTCCAAAGAAACACGCCTTCGGACGCTCCTTTCCTGTACCTTAACCAACATTAGACTTACCCCTCCAACTAGCTCCTGGGCTCTTGGAGACCAAATGCTTCCCCATTAACACCAGATCTCTTATAAAAGCATGACACCAAGACACCATCTCCTTCTCCAGTCCTGACTTTTTTTTAATCATTGGGGCTTGGATTACGGATGGGTCTTGTCCTGATCTTGTGCAGGTATCCTCCCCAATCCAAAGAATTCCCCCCCAACCCCACTTACCTTCTTTTGTGTTTATATCAGGCGCAGACACACTGGGAACACTTCTGTTTCCAACGCGTCCGGTCCCCATCCGCGACAGGTCATCATGGAAAGGAAGAAGGGATTACATGTAGTCCCTGCTCTCCTTTCCATGGCGGCCATTATTTTTGTTTACATTTTTCCGTATTTTTTGAATGACTGCCATGGAAAGGGAGAAGGGACTATGTGTAGACTACGGACTACGTGACTAGCATAGAAATCCGCAACAGGCCGTCATGGTAAGGAAGAATGGACGACAGGTTCTTCCTTTCCATGACGGCCTGTCGTGCATTACTATGGTGGCCATTTTGTTTGTTTACTTTCTGTCATTCATTTTCAATGGCCACTATGGAAAGGGAAAACCCCGGCGCTGAAGTCTTACGGGCCGGGATACTAATAGCAATAGGCTCCTGGCAGGGTGGGGAGGCATTACCACTTCAGGTAATGGCCTGGGGCCTTCATTAATGCCCTCGCTTCGCTTGGGCCTATAACTATGGGCCCGGGGCATTATCTGAAGTGGTAATGCCCCCCCTGCTTCGGGCCTATTGCTTAATTAAAGTCTCAATGGTGATTCTGTAAGATAGCTGGATTCTGAAAGCATAAAATGTGATGTAATAGACGAGAATCTTGCTCTTATGCTGGGAACTCCTCCACTGTAACTCTGTATATGGTTTGATATGTGATATTTCAACATTACGCCACTGGGGCCCTCCCTTGGCTGGGTGGGGATGCAGCGCAGGGGATTGGCGGGGGTTGAGGTATGCGTGGAATGCTCCGTTAATAACTGTGAAACTTGTATGTAAGGACTGAAAGTAAATGGAAAGGCATGAATGCTGCTCGAATGTTTCGCAGGCAGAACTGGGCATATGGCCTTCATGCCATTAGATACTGGTTAGTAATACATAGCATGTTTACAGGAATGTTGATGATCTTTTCCCATGGCCATCACTGGTAAACTGGTTCTTGGTCTTGGAAAAGCATAATATTCTCATCTTGCATCTTGCCACATCCATCAAAGCAGAACACACGTCTCATATATAATGTATGTCTGTGTTCTATTTCGGAAAGGTAAAATCCTACATTTTGTCGGCGATACTAAATGGATTGTTAAGGTCTAAACCATTCCGTTGTGCGTAGTTTACTGATGCAGAAATTTGGTCTTAAAGGTGCGTTCTAAAAATTGGTGATGCTGGACGGTACACAGATCAAATGCATTTCTTCATAGCAAGCGGTTTAAGTTTCAGGTTTCATGCCTCAGCTGCTGAGTAAAAATGTTAGAAGTATTTAAACAGCCAGCAGAGGCCAACAGCTTCCCTTACAATAGTCACTTTATAACCAGCAGTACAACTTTTATTATGGTATTTATTGAGCGTGGCCCTAGCTTCGAGAAGCAACAGAGCGCGTTACAGAGGTATACAACAGTACAAATGCATAACGGAGCACTTTTCAGAGGTAAAAACGACACAGATATACAGTGGGGTTAAGATATAGAGGGGCACAGAGGCAGGGTTGCAGGGAGGAGTGGGGCAGAGGGCGTCTAGCGAGTCAGGTCTCTTGGAGGTGACATGATGGCCTACGTGCTGAGTAGGAGAGACTCCTTGAAGCGGTGAGTCTCGAGTTCATTTCTGAATTGTACGAGTGTAGGGGCGAGTCTGATGCTTTCGGGAAGGAGGTTCCTTAGTCTTGGGGCATAGGCATAGAATACTTTTTTCTGGTCCTTTCCTTTTTGCAGTGGCGGTTTCAAGTCTGCACGTGTCCTGGATTCTGGTGGATTCTGGTGGATATGCTGAGTTTCTCCACGAGGCAGCTGAGTGACTTGAGGGCGACTACCTTATAGTTGATGCAGCAAGACTTGAAGGTGAATTATGTGTGCAGTGGGAGCCAGTGAAGATTGATGAGGGCCGGGGTGATGTGTTCGTATCTGCAAAAACTCTTGATGAGGCTTGCAGCCACGTGTAGGACACTTACTCAGGAGCACAAGGGAGGACGACGGGAGGCCTTTGAAGAGGGCATCGCCCCATCCAGGTGCGATAGGACCAGTGCTTGAACAGTGGATCTAAAGTTGTCTGGAGGAAGGAAGGGCTCGATTTTCTGCAGGAGGGAGAGCCAATACCAAGCTGTCTGAGTTTACTTAGCTATGTGTGTCTTGTAGGAGAGGTGTTTGTCGATGTGGAGCCAGAGGGACTTGCTGAGGAGGTGAGCACAGGTGTGAAGTCCTCATGGTTCATGGTTAATAGATAGGTCTGTACGTCTGGGTGTTCGGTGTTGAGGAGCAGGAATTCAGTCTTGGAGGGGTTGAGCTTCAAGTATGCACTGGACATCCATGACTGGATCAGCGAGAGGCAGGTTTTTAGCATGTGGATGGTTTGATGGAGTTGGACTTTAGGTATAGCTGTGTGTGTCAGCATATTGGTGGATGTGGATGTTGTATGCCCCTAGCGGCTCCATATATTGAAGGTCACTGGGGAGAGCATTGGTGATCTAGGAGTCCATCTGAACCAACTGCTGGTGGTTTATGAGGTAGGACTTGAACTAGCATAGGACAAGATTGCTGATTCCCCATGTGCCGATGTAGGGTGTTCATGAGAGCCTGGTGTCTACTATGTCTAAAGCCGTTGATAGGTTGAGTACAACCAAGAGGCATGGGTGGCCATTGTCAGGAATGTTGAGAGTGTTGTTGACCACCTGTATGGTTGCCGTCTCAATTCTGCACCTGGGTCTGAACTCAGATTGGTAGGTTTGGAGGAGATTGTTGGTGTCGATGTGTTGCTGCAGTTGCGCAACTACCGCTTTCTCGATGATCTTACCTAGAAGGGAAGATGGCTGATGGGGTGATCGTTGCCTAGGTTGTGGGGATCCAGAGTGGGTTTCTTTAGTAGAAGGAGAATTTGTCCAGTCTTTAGGCTCAATGGTAAGGTGCCTTGAGATAGGGAGCTGTGGATGATCTCCAGGTAGAGGAGAGCTCTGCAGCAAGGGTCTTGAGGATGGATGCTGGGAGATTGTCGTCTGTATACAATGAGGCTTTGGAGGCGGCCAGGGTTTCTATCAGGTCCTCTGTAGAGAGTGCCTTCAATGTTGTCCAGAGAATGGAGATTTCATGAGAAGGGACTTAATGCGAGTCTGTGGATGCAGAGCTGGTGTCTATGTGCTAGTAATTCTTGCTGATTTTGTCGATGAAGAAGGTGTTGATGGCAGTGGACTTTTTGATTGAGTGGTGTGGCAGGGTCAGGTAGCGGGTTGATGCAGTGCTTGACTGCTTTGAAGAGGGCTCTGCTTTGTTGTTGGCCACTGCTATGGTGTTTTCCGATAGTAGGAGGCCCTGGCTTTGTTGATTAGTTGTCGGTGGGTTGCTCAGAGTTCCTTGAGGAGCACCAGGTCAGATGCAGCCCTGGAGCTGCTCTAGGTTTTCTCTGGTTTCCTGATTACTCTTTTGCTGAGGTTGCGTTCTTGCATGTACCAAGGTTCTCACGGTTTCAGTTTGCAGGTGCGGTGTTTCACAGGCATGTGTTGGTTAATGGAGGATAAGAGGGTGGCTTTGAGTGCTCCCAGTAGAGAGTCGCAGTGCGGTTGGAAGCATTTGGTCCATGTGACATTGGCAATGTCTCCTGTGAGGGCTTCCATCGGGAAGTTTTTGAAGGACCTGAAGATTTGTCTAATGGGGTTCTGCTGGGAGTGTTCGAATGGGGTGGTGTGCAGGATGTTGAAAGGCACTTTTTAAGTCCTTCAAGATGGATCTATTCTTTATGTAGCCAACACAAATGTAGGTCTATAAATCTAAAATACAATGAACTGAAAAAGCCAAAACTATTGGCTTTCCCGGCGATTCTTGGTTTTCTACGCGAGTCGTCATAGGAGAGAGGGGAATGCCCAGATTTGGGCCCTGAGTTTTCTGTACATAGGGATTCATGCTGTAACTCCTTGACAATGCGCAATTATGCAAAACATGTGTAGGCTTGTGTCAGTTCCCATTAATAGGGTACAAAGCGTAGATGTTTAGGACAACTATTTTGCGTATGGTTGGATCCTTTCTGTAATAACAGATAATATTGTTTACAAAGTTATGGAATGGGATGCTTCCAGTAGAATTTCCAGGGGTTAAAAAGTGTCAGCTCAAGCATTTATTTCCATCCTTCACTTTTTGAGTTTCTTTTTATGTTTAACTTCTGCCGTAGTCAGGCACAGACCTACATTGCCATCTGTAAGTTGTCTTTGTCATTCCACTTTTCAATTACATGAAGAGTGGGGGTGATTAATGCGGTCACAAGTGAAGGCAGTGCCAGCCCCAGGTCTACCAGTTACCCGGTGCGTGATTTTTAGCCCCCCCCCCCTCCCGCCCTGCCACCCAATGTTCTGTAGACTACAAACAAATACCAGAATGCAAAAAAAGAAACAAGTACAGGTCGCCGTGGGAATTGCAATTGTTTTTCATGTTCTCACCTCTTTCTCTGGGATGCCGGGGCGAAGTTTGCGGGGTGCTGCTGCGCTTGATAGAGACAAAAAGATCTACACTTCAGCAAATCGGAAATTACTCTCAACAGGTTGCAGGGTGTTTAGGGCCGCGCCAGGCGCGCCGCGATTCTTGAATATGCGCTGACGCTGTGCCTTTGTCACTCACTGTCATGTAAAGTGTCAGTCCACGACTTTCTATTGGTGAGAGACTCACTAATAGAAAGTCACGGACTGGCACTTTACATGGCACTTTACACTGGGTGAGCTGGCGGTGCCGTTTATCTGCAGCGCCCCGTGCCACCGCACCACTTGATCGCCCTTTGAGCCGGCTCTGGGTGAAGGTTTACAGTGCTCCATCCAGTGAAGAGAAATACGAGCAGTCCACACTTTCAAGTCAACTTAATGGTAATGGTCTGTGCATGACGCAGTAATAAAAATAAAAGAAGTGTGTCCTACTCCGACTCCACACATCGTCTACTGTGTTGATTTACTGCGCCACAAATCTGTGTCTCTGCAAGTATCCCTGAGATGGGCCACTTTGCACTTCTCTGCCTTATGCGTCGGGCACCAAATGAATAAACATGCGCAGCTGCACGACGAGTATTTCAGCATCTTGAATCCGCTCTACTGTGTGAGGTGAACAGCAGCAAGGAGCTGGGCTTCCTTTTGGTGGTAGGCAAATGTTTCCAAACCAGTTTCATTTTCTTAATTTCTGGGGGGGGCTGTACGATAGAATCTTCAATATAAAAAAAAAAATCAGTCAAATATGAACAAACAGCTCTACTCTCTTGCTGTCCCAATTATATGCTGCACTCTCTCCATCAGGGAGGATAGCTTAGTGGCAATGTTCTCGCTTTGGAAGCAAGACGACACGGAGCAACACAGGTTCGATCCCCCGGGTCTGTGCTTTGAAAGCTCTGGGTGTTAAGGGCATTACAAAAAACCTATCAAATCCAGGATTCTGAAGCTGCATTCTGACGGAGCTCAATGCGCTTCTATGTTCCAGGTGCTCCTATGGAATTACCGCCAAACTAGTTTACTGTTACCGCCATTCGATGCCACATATTTACTTCCGGATTGCGAGTAGTGCACCAGTGGTGTTAGTCCTGATTGATGTAGTCCAAGGCCATAGGACTCCATGGGAATATCATTGAATTTACCACAAGCGGTAATACTCTGCCGCATTGAATACGATTTTTGGAGGTGAAGCGAAGGATTGAGATCCACCTTCTCATATGCTGGATGTATATTCTTCACTTCACCACTAAGGTCGGAATTCAGCGCTACTAAAAAGTGGCAGTGAAGTGGAGTAAACTGAATTACTGCCACTTTACCACCATTTTAGATTACCTCATGATGAGGCCCACTGTCTATATGAAGTGCTTTGGCTACTCCCAATAGCCGCGCAGTCACTATATCTGCAGTGATCTGGCACGGTGTAAGAATTAAAGTACATAAAATACTTGAAATTAGAGTTTTAGTTTTGGCTGAACAGGTTTAAAGGATAAGATTCGCTGAAAATACTGGTAACATTTTTCATCATTCCCTGATGAGAATGGTGCCAGTTCAAATATAAGAGAAGCAGTTGATCTTTTTTCGACTTCATTTTGTGCCTCTGGGCACAGAACAGAGGGTCTGCAGAGCCAGCTTCCCAGGCAAGTAGCCTGGACTAGGCAGGCCGGCACGGCCAGTCCATGAATTAATCCATGCAGCTGATCCGGGGCAGCGCAGAGGCTGCCGCAGAACACACTTTACACTCACATAATCATGTGAACAAGCCACTGTAATAGGCTGACAATTAGGAAACAAGCTGACCTTTACCAGGAGGCAATTAGATGTCAGAAGGCAAAGTCTGATGCCTGAGGGTCGTTTGGAACGTGGGCACTGTGCGGATTTCGATCTAGGCTGGGTATGCGCACACAGTGCTGCCACATACAACTTACTGGATTGTGCACTTCTCTGTCATTTTTGGGATCCCTGTAGATGTCTTTTAGCTCGGTGAGATTCAAAACTACAGAATGGCTAAATCAGTCACATTCTTCTGAAACTAATGAACTAAACATATTATATTCTCACACAGCACACGAAAGACCCAACACATGAGAAAGGTAACGTCCTCGACCTAATCATCACCGCACGGTCTTCCCTGCACTAAAGCTCTCCTCTCCCTCTTGACTGGTCAGACCAACTAGCCATGCCTTTCAACATCCTGCACACTACCACAGTCAAGCACTCCCAGCAGAAACCCAGCAAATAAACCTTTAGGTCCTTCAAGAATTTCCCAGTGGAAGCCCTCACTGAACCTCCACCTTACATGGACCGAATACCCCCAACCAAACTGCGACTCTGTACTGGAAGCACTCAACAGCACCCTTTCAGCCTCCATCGACCGACATGCGCCTCAGAAAGAACGCACTTGTAAACCAAACCACTTGTAAATACATAGGTTATTTTCACAAAACTGTTCTTAAAAAAAGTCTTTTTGTCATACATGTATCTCTTGGTTTAATTGCACAAAAACCTTTTTAATTCTTTACTGTTTGCACTTGAAGAGTGTTTTTACTTTGAGTCTATTTAGCATATTGTTTTGAATCTTTCGGGTCCTTATCATTATTGCTTTTGTAAATGAGTTGCACTGGTTTGACAAATAGAATAAATTAATAAAATCAAACAACTTTCAATTTCCCTCCCTTTACTTTCTATCTGCTGACTGTGAACTTTAACTACAGAGGGCTAAATAATATAGATATCAATGATACTAAACATAAACACTAATTGAATTTATTTCATTAGTTAGGCTAAAATAATTTCCATTAGCAGCTTTTTGGAACTCAACGTATGTATACCACAAGGAACTCTCAGCAACCTGCCGACAACTCATAAACATAGCCAAGGCCTCCTACCATCAGAAAACCGTAGCAGAAGCTGACAACAAAAGCAGAGCCCTCTTCAAAGCAGTCAAGCACCCCATCAACCCCCAACGGACCCTGCCATACTACACTCCATCTTCATTGACAAAAAATAAGCACGATTACCCAGCACACACCAGCTCTGCATCCACAGACCCACCTCACGTCCCTCCCTTAGCATTTTGGTGCTGGACTGCCCATGTGGGCGGGACAAAGACTGATATGCAAATAGTAATATTTCCAATCTGTAAAAGGTACAGTGAGCTAAAACGTGGCTGCGGACTATCGAGTGGGTACCTTCCCAAAGTACAGGTCATTGGGCCGTGTTTGTTCTTGCAGAGGGGCGCCTATGGACTATTTTTTGAATGTTTTAAAATAGTATGCAGCAGAAAAAAACATACCAAGATTTTTAGGGTTTAGAGCAGAAAGATTAAATATTCTTTTTAGAACGCATAGGTTTCAGACCCGGTGTTGCTCTGCGTTGTCTTGCTTCCAAGACAAATGCATTGCCTCTGACCTCTCCTCCCTGCCCTATGGTAAAATAGAGGCACCCAAGCTTAGAAAGAGGCAACACAAAGCACAGGTGAGTGGCACTTAATATGTCCAGGGCCACACTCTCTAGATCATTCAAACATAATACTGCTGAGAAGCAGGGAGGTGAGAAGCACATCATGTAAAACACTCTTACAAGGATGAGACCAAAGAGTCTGCGGATGGAATGAGGACCAGAGGTGTTGCTGGGGGTGTGGGCCAGGGCAGCTATAGCCCCGGGTCTTTTGGTTGTAGCGCCGGATAAACGCTCAGGGGATACAACCAAAAGGTTAGCTAGCCCTGAGGCCCGACATTAGCATAGCTCTGGATCGTTTCTAGACCTAGCATAGGGTGGCCTGTTGCGGGGGGAGAGGAGGTGGTGTGCTCACAGGCACACTCCTCTCATTGGAGTAGAGCACCAGGGAGGGGAAGTGGGAGGAAATGGGGAGTCGTGCCGATTTCGAAATCGGGTCCCGGCAAAAACCGGGACCGTTGCCACCCAACCATGCAAATCCCAGATGGTGTTTCTAAAATGAAAAAACTCCCGGGACTCGGGACGGAGGGTGATTTCCGTGCACTGTCCCGGGAAAACCGGGATGTCTAGTTACCCTAACCTAGCAACACCCCTGATGAGGACCATACTAAAACATGTGGCGAGTGGTCTTATTGCACACCCCTCTAAATCCACGCCAACTACTGTACTCCTGCGCAAGGCCATGCCCTAAGAGCACGGGAACATTATTGCGCACATTAGAGAAAGACCAGTAGGTTTGAAGAGGACAGAACCGAATATAAGGTTCCAGTGATTTCTATAGAGTGCTATGAGGGACAAGGGCATAAAAGGGATCTTTGTTTAAGCCGGCAATGTCAGCGATTCAAACACGAACACACAGCTGGATGTGGGGGGTGCCTTTGTGTCTCTTTCGCCGACAGCTCGCTTTAAAGGCTGCATCCCGCAGATCCGCCATCTTGTGCCGTGGAGCAGATCAGTGCTGTCCCACGGGTGCAGCTGGATCTCCGAGCCCCGGAAGAGTACCCTTTATATGATAAACGAAAGTTTCATCTTGTAAAATGTTCTTGTAGTTGTAAGCATCTAGGCTTCTGTCTCATGGTGAAAAGAAAGATCAACATTTGAAGTCAATCGTATTTCAAAGACCCTATATACTGCACGTGTGCCTGCTTTCTTCAGGGCCACCTCATGGTCAATGTTGACTTTATTTTCACATGAGAGATTTCTGAACATCAGTTCTATTTCAAAAGATATTTATATTTTAATCTACAAAGAAAAAATAAGGACCAACTTTATAACTAGATCTCACCTTCGTTTGGGCCCAAATATAAATTAACTATCATAGTGATATAGAGGGCAAGATTTACCCGACTTTCCATCTTGTGACAAGGTCATTGATATGACCCGGTCAGGACATCCCAGGGACCTCTCTCGACCTGTGGTATACAGCCTCCTAGGGCAGTGCCAGAGCAAGACCTGCCCAAGAGATGGTGTGATGGAGTTGGAGGGGGCCCAAATGCTTGGATTTCCAGAATACGTGCAGGTTTACATATTTATTAGTAACCCGTTCTCTGGCCTGGAGCCAATCAGCCTCTGTCCTGGCCAGGTAGTTCTTTCTTGTCTGTCAGGTGGTTCCCGGGAGGGGGCACAATCCAGAGACAAACGAGGACTACAACAACCAGAAGGCACCTGAGAGGAGTGTGCAACAGGTGGAGAAGGACTTGGAGAGTGCTGGCATGTGGAGAGAGTGATGCTAAGATGTTGGGATTGAGAGCGTGGTACCAATTTGGTTGCACGAATGTGAGTGAGAGGAGGAAAGAGTGAGTGGAGGAAAGAGTGAGCGATAGGTGGAAGAGAGATACACAAAGCGAGAGAAGTAAGATCAGGAGAGCTAGGAGGGGTGGAGACAGGAAGGGTGAGAGGTTGACTAAAGAGGTGAAGAGAGGCAAAACGAGAGGCAGGAGAGGAGAAGAGTCGAGGCAGGAGTAGTTGGGGGAGTAAGATCAAGAGGGAGGCACATAAGATCAGTAGGCAGGGTGGAGAGAGGAAATAGGAGAAGTGAGAGAGGCAAGAAGATCAGGAAAAGGAGAGTAGAGAGGTGGAGTGAGCATGGGATGTGGAATCAGGAGCACAGAGGAGAGCGGAGGCAGAAGTAGGGACAAGAAAATGAGGATAAGGATTGAAAGGTCATCTGAGGAAAGGCACGAAGGTGTGATCAGAGTACCCAGTTTATATCACCTAGGAAGTCCCTGGTGGAGGTAGAGAGAGAAGGCTATGGCATGTAGGCTCCTCGTGATTAGGACCAGCTTCAACCGCGATGGTACCCTGGCTGCATTCTACCAAGACCATTGATAGCAGGGAGCCATTCTAGGGAGGCTGCAGCCCCTTTTAAGTTTAATGGAAAAGGTACAGGAACCACACCTGCACCTGGAGCCCCAATTTCCTTTTCTTGTATGACGTTCTATGATAAAAACTGAAAACTTACATTGTCACATGTGTAACAGCAAAAGCTCAAACTTAGTCGTTGAATTCAGGTTTTCCATCGCATATGTTGGTAAAAACCATTAGCTGTGTTATCACCTGTGATTAACTAGGGAAAAGGAATTGTTTTCACTGATTCTTTATTCAGAATTCCCCTTTCTTTTTTTACAGCCAGAATACGACCCTTTTGAGGGATGTTCCGAACATTAGTTAGATAATGTTTTGAATATCCCTCTAAAGGATAGTCCTACGGCGGTGACAAGTGGTTAACACTGAATGAAGAATAGGAACGAAAATTAATAGTTTGGCTACAAACCAAAATCCAAGATGGTGAGACCAATGACAACGTGCACTGACATGATCATGTCACTATGCACGCAGGCGTGGTTGTGTGATGACATCATGTGAACACATGGATTACTTATATAAACAAATCTAAGATTGTGTGGCTGACCGACCACACATGGACTTTAAAGGGAAAAATGTGACATTACTAATAGCAAGCACATTATACTCCAGAAGGTACCCTTTTTTAGTATGGGCTATTAGGCGATGTTTACTCACCACCTGTAAACCAAAACGGTTGCATTAGAGTACAGGTAGGCGAGAGAAGGCATATTAGGGGGGACACACAGTTTGTGGGCATTTGATTAGTTACCCATCCACTGATGGCCCAGGGCCTGCTTATCCCTATGGCAATTCTCACACACTACCTGCCACTCCCTGCCGAAAACACACCCTCCTGGGATCTCGGAGCTCCCTGTGTCAAGCAATAATATATAACTTCAGCCAGCCAGTGTTTGTTCTAAGCAGTCTGTTGTATATATCTTCCATTGAATGGAGTTCTGTTAAGCCAAACCGGTTGGCTTTATGTTGTTTTTTTGTGTGGAGGCATCAGATCATCATTTTCCAGGTACTGATATAATATGCCCATGTAATCACTCAATCTCCAGCTGTTGGGATCTTATTGCAAGGTAGTACCATTAGAGAAGTGCCTAGCAAAAGCCTATCCCAAACCTGCCCAAACCTGCCCAAACCTGCCCAAACCGTTGGCTCTGCTAATGCTTGTTTAAATGGGGGGTTGCAATATAATTGCTCTACAAGCTGGTTTAAGATGCCTTTCTCAATGGAGTTAATCTGAACCACTCAGTTCATTAAAATACATAATAATCCTTTGCTCCATTTACAGAGGGCGATGTGTGTTCCATGTGGAGCTACCTAGTTAATCACATGTGATAACGCTGTTAAAGTTTTTACCAAGATACACGATGGAGCATTTTATTTTATTGTTGCTTTTATGGTTTACAGGAAACCAACACGAAACATAAAAATACAATCTAATTACAATCCATAGCAAATAAACATAAAATCATACATTGTATTCCCATTTCTACAAAATCTGCAGTTTAAAAGATTACCACTTAGAAGTGAGTCTTTCCAATGCTTTGTTCTTTCCCTCGAGTGGAACTGCTTTAACCTGAAGCGGATATAGTTGGCACATATCTGACCACAAGGAAAACGTTGCAAGTACTGTGGAATACATTCTCTTGCATGAATGAAATGTGAATATTCCTTATATGTAACATAAGTGCCAATGCTGTAAACTGTCTCAGCCCAGTCAGACCTAAACAGAGACCTTTTTACGACCTCTGGTCGCTGTATTAAGTCGAGCTCAGACACCCAAATTCAAAGGAGTATGCCTTGCATCCTCAATCTAAAGGAGTTCACCGAGACGATTGATTCGTCCTTCATAACTTTGTTTATATCCTCATAAATTGAGTACTCATGAGGATCAAGGATTTTCTTGTATGTCGATAGTTCTTTCCACACACAACGAGCCTTCAGAGAGGACAGGCATTATTCTTGTCTAATTACTGCATTTGGAATGGCCAAGAATAGACACAAAACCTGCTTCCACAACTTGCCTTGTGTGGAATTAAGCAAGTTCCCCAGATCATAAAGACACATAACTAGACTGTGAAGGAGCACCAGTGCCATCTTATCCAGGTAGAAATGGTAAATCGGTAACATAGAAAGTGATACACAGTCTAGAAGCAAACATTTCATTTGGGGAGACAATTGTCTCACTTTAGCGTCAAGAGTAATCTTCTACGCCGCCACTGTAGCCTTGTTGGTGAGGTTATAGCCCAAATAAGTCACAGAGTACCTGTTCCAGGACCCATTGCCTAATCTTCAATTTGGTGCCCTTCAAGAAAACTATCACCTTGGATTAGGATTTAGATCCATTTGGGGAAATGTTGTTGTCTAGAGCATATCTAAAGAACAGATTCATCTTGCATTGGAGCATTTCAATTCAATAAATAAGAAGGAGTCTTTTTCCGTGAGAGAATGAAGAACTGCAAATACAACCTCAGGTAAATCCCACTTTTAATATCACTATTGGTTTCATATGGTTGGCCCCACATGTAGAGAATATCTAATCATTGAGGGTTATCCATATTCTTCTTTGTAGAAAAAAATACCAATATATTTTAGAAAATATAAGAGATGTGTGGAGTATTTTTTGCACATAGGAGACAGAAATTTTCTTTAGACTGTGTTAAGTCCACATGTTTCATAATCTGACAGTCCTCCTTTTTTTTAAGCATGTCCAACGACCTAAACTGCAATAACCATGACCTTTCAAGTGCAATGCCTCCCTCTATTGACCTAGCTACGCTTAAAGGTAAGTGTAGGGCGGCTGAGAGGAAAATGGTGGTCTTCCTGTTCATCCTCTGACAAACTGTCCTGTCACCTGCTACAAAGGCAATACCGACTCTGTGTCCTCACCAAGAAGAGAATCCACATTCAAGCTTGTGTCTCTGCGGCATCTAACAACTCAGCCAAGCTCTTTAAAGTCTGCAAGGAGCTGGCCAACCCTGCTGCAGTCTCTACCCCTCCTGTTGCCTCCCAGGCTCTTTGCAATGCCCTTGCCTATCACTTCATTAAAAAAAAAAACAGGACATCCTGTCCACCCTCTCCCCCACACCCCTTCTCGCCCCTCTCCATCTGTGCTTGCTGACCCTCCTTTAGCCACCCCTCCACCATCCTTCTCGTCCGTTTCTCTTTTCTCCCATGACGAGGTCGCTAGACAAGTCCGATCTATGAAAGCCTCGTCAAAAGAGGTTCATCCCTGTTCCTCTAAAACCATCAAGGACCACATTGACACCCTCGCTCCGGCCCTTGCTGATTTTTGCAATCACTCCTTCGCTTTGGGATCCTTCCCCTCCCCTCTGAAGCATTCCTTTGTGCATCCTCTTCTCAAGAAACCCACAGCTGATCCTTTTTGTCCAATTTCCATTACTCCCTTTCTGGGCAAACTCCTAGAAGACTTGGCCATCTCTCAGCTTAACCTTCCGTACAATTCTGTTGGCTGTCTCCATGGCCACCAGTCTGGCTTCAGAGCTGCCAGAAGCACGGACACTGCTCTCCTGAACATCTGTGAAGATCTGCTCTCCGACCTTGACTCTAACATTCCCTCTGTCCTCATCCTCCTCGATCTCTCTTCTGCCTTCAACACAGCCAACCATACCATCCTGCTCAACTGTCTCCTTGAAAACCTGGGTATCACTGATCAGGCTCTGGCCTGGCTGACCACTTTCTTCTCAGATCGACCCTCCCAGCTCCAACTTGGGTCCTTCCTTTCATCTATCTTCCTCTCTACCTGTGGTGTTCCCCAGGAGTCTAACCTCTCGCCCAGGCTTTTCAACCAATACCTGGCTACTCTCGCCCACTGCATTGCCACTTTCTGCTCAAATTTCAAGTGCTATGCTGACGACACACAACTCATTTTCAGGCTGCCCTCTGCACCTCCTCTCCCTCTCTCATCTCTGATTGCCTAACTGCCATTCAAGATTGGTGTGCCGCCAATGATCTTTGTCTGAATGCCAGCAAGACGGAGATCCTCCCCATCGGCACACCTTCACCATCCTTTCCCCTCACTCTCTGGCCGGCCTCCCTTGGCCCTCCTCCTACCTCCACCTGCGAGGCTAAGAACCTCGGGGTCATCTTTGACTCCACCCTTTCCTTCTCCGCCCACATCTCTGAGGTCTCTCAAAAGTCAAATTTACTGCTGCATCTCCTCAGAGGTACTCTGCCTTTCCTCTCCTTCCCCCAGAAGGTTATGGTATCCCAAGCTCTGGTTCTCTCTAGCTTGGACTATTGTAACAGACTCTTTCTAAATCTACCTGCCTCTACTCTCCACCCTCTGCAATTAATCTAGAACAGGACTGCAAGACTTGTCCTTGGCCTCAAGCCCTGGGATCGTATCACTTCAGCTCTGAAATCTCTCCATTGGCTCCCAGTGGATGCATGGATTAAATTCAAAACCCTCTGCATTGTCCACAAGGCTTTCTGGGGCCTGGGTCCAAAATACCTTCAGCTATCCCTCTGCAAATACCTCCCCTTTCGAGCTCTTCGCTCCTCTACCTCCAACTCCCTCAGGGTCAGTCGTTTTCAAAGAAACGAGCTGGGGGTAGATCTCTGTCTTCGGCTTGGGCCTCCCTCTGGAACAGCCTCCCTGCCACTCTAATACTTGGAGGAGAACCATCTCCGGAAGCACCTCAAGACCTTCCTTTTTTCTTCTGCCTTCGCTCCCCCTATCCCCTGCTGATCTGTTCTCTCTTGGCACCCTGCACCTGCTCACCCTCTGTCCTTTGGGCCCAGGTACCTGCTCACCCTGCCACCCTCCCGCACTGCCTCCTGGCCACCCCTTGCACTGGGGTCTGTATCTATACCCATACATTCCCACCTTTTTCTTCCTGCACTTATCAGACCTACCCTGTCTGCTACCTTAAACCTAGCACTTGCAAATTGCTGGCTGCATTACCACTGTTTGTTGCCTTCATTATTTATTTATTGTTATTTATCTGTTTCTCCTCTGCTTCGCACTTTCCACTTCTCCCCCTTCCATGCACTTTTCCCCTCCCCCTCTCCCATGCACATGCGCGTTCTCAATGTCACTGGGCCTAGAAAGATCACTGTTTTGTTCTCCCCTGTTCCCCCCCTTTGCCTTGTCGTGCTCTGAAACACTTGTGCACGAGAGCGATATAAATAAAAAATCTATATCAATATCAATATTGCCCTCAAGCTGTGTGTCCATGCACAACGCCCCATGCCAATGTGATCAGTCATGCTTCCTACCTACTACAGCACACTTGACGTAGCCCCCCTGCAACATGAGGTGTGGACTTGCCAGGTTCTGCTCCCTTACCCGACTTTAACAGCATGCCGCTGTACAAGGCTCTTATCTGCAACCCAGATATTACGTTGCTGCTTATGTACTTCACCAAAAAACTTTATAATATTGCAACTACCGGATAGGACCTCTAGCCTCATGCACATGTATTTGCACGTATCTGCTTGCCCTATGTAGCCCCTGTTTGGGGCGTGGCCATGTTGGTCCATGTATCTACCCTAACTTTGGACTTGCATGTATTTGTTGCCCTGTTGTAGCCCCCTGTACAGTGAGGCGTGGCCATGTTGGACCCTGCATTTACCCTAACTTTGGACTTGCATGTCTTTGTGGCCCTATGTAGCTCCCGTACCACGAGGTGTGGCCATGGTGGACCCTGCATTTACACTAACTTTGGACTCGCATGCATTTGTTGCCCTATGTAGCCCCCGTACCACGAGGCGTGGCCATGTTGGACCCTGCATTTACACTAACTTTGGACTTGCATGCATTTGTTGCCCTATGTAGCCCCCCATACCATGAGGCGCGGCCATGTTGGTCCCTGCATTTACTCTAACTTTGGACTCGCATGAATTTGTTGCCCTGTGTTGCTCCCATACCATGAGTCATGGCCATGTTGGTCCCTGCATTTACCCCAACTTTGGACTCACATGTATTTGTTGCCCTATGTAGCCCCCCGTACCATGCAGCGTGGCCATGTTGGTACATGAATTTACCCTAACTTTGGACTTGCATGCATTTGTTGCCTTATGTAGCCCCTGTACCATGAGGTGTGGCTATGTTGGTCCTCACATTTACCCCAACCTTTGATTCATATGTATTTGTTGCCCTATGTTGCCCCCCCCCCACACCATTAGGCATGGCTATGTTGGTCTATGCATTTACCTTAACTTTGTACTTTTCAAGTACCACTTGTACAATGCAATATATGAGTGGGCACACACTTGATGCCCGAGAGTTTGGTGCGTTGCTATGAATACTAAAATAAAATGGAGACTAAACTGAACAGGGCGACTGGAGCAATATTCAGTTCAAGAAACCCCCTTAGTTTAAAAAAACAAAATGGACCGATGCTCCATGCTTTCATTTTGTACAACTCGGCCAATCTGTGGAATCCAATCAAACAGTGTGCTTTAAGGAAGCTGCTATTTAGCTTGTTGTTCTGCGTGAATGTGTGGCTGTGGACGTCCGAATTGTACACCACACATTCTCTGCCAATCTGCCTACCCATTTTCTCCTTGTGAGAGTCTGCCCAGTTTCCAAATGCTGTTGTTTTTCTTTTTCGTTCTTTATTGCTTTATTTGATCTATTACCGTGGGCTGACAGCTGCGGTAGTCACAGCTGCATGTCCCGTGTCCTGGGATTTCCTTTCTCCTTCAATTGTAGTCTGTCAGTTTTAGTCTTTGTTTGCTTTAATCAGATACACTGGACTACAGTCAGGCAGGTGCTGTAAGGAACAGCATAAGATCTACTCAACATTCGCACCCTTGGAAGGGCCATCAACCAATAAGAATGTTCGGAAGGCGGGCTGTATTCACTAAGGAAAGCCCGCATTCTAAGCATTTTCGTTGGGGTGCTTCCCTTCCCTGCTACCCATTCATCTTAGCACCCGTGTAGCTCTCTACATGGGTGCTAATGGGGTCTTTATAGAAACAAAAAAAAAACAACTTTACTTTTGCTGTGCACCCCGCACTACTCAGTGCTGCCATCTGCGAAGTCTGTTTTCATGTTAATGATGAGTCATCAACATGAAAAACAGACTTCAAGAACAGAAGCACACCATTAGCACCCGTGTAGAGATCTACAGGGGTGCTAATGGCGGTCTGACCCTCGGTGGCAAGCCGACCCTGTAGGTAACAGCCCACCATCCTCGTTAAGGGACCCTTGATGTGCTCGGGCCTTGAATTGGGAGTCAGCCTGCCACCTCAGGGCATATTGCCTCAGTTGGAGGAGAATCCCAGTAACATTTCAGTAATGCTCATCCCAATAGGATCTTGTAAGCACGGGCACCCAGGGGTTAAATGAGCTACTATCATTGTAAACATTGCCGTACATCGTGGAATTGTTCAAGAAATGCTGAATATGAACTAGAGTAAGGGAACTGGCCCCTCACCCTGCCTGCTTCCAAAAGTTACTCAACCGTAGCCAGTGCCGGTGCTACTAGCATGCCCTTCCCCAACAGTAGCATCCCAGGTCTGAGCGCAAGCTTCCAGCAATGGTAGAGCAGGTGGTCTGGGATGGAATTTGTCCCACCAATGCTACCTATTCATTCTATGTATGCTTGAAATAATAATATATTTTAACATACTTCGTGGAATTTCGTTTTTGGCAAGTGATTTGCCATTAGGTCGGAAAGGCTTGTACCCAGATGCGAAATATTTTTCGACTTTTATGTTGATGTTAATATATAGTAGAGTAACTCACTGCCTTCCGCAATGCCAGCCAAATGGCAGGCGACTCCTGCCCTACCCGATAGCCTGCGGGTCGTTTGCGTTTCAATTGAGCACGAGACGAAGTGGCAAACCTAAGAACTGACAGGGGCAGTGCAAATGTATGCTTATGTATACATTCCAAGCAAAACACACACACACGCACGCACGCACACACACACAACCCCCCTCCCCCCCCCCCACCACCACCACCACCACCTCGCTCATTTTGAGCATGGAGTTCAATGATCGAAGTAGGCGGAAGCGGTGCTCCTCCACTTTTAAAAAAAAAAGTTTTACTGTTGCTCTGAATTTAAAAAGGAAACCGTTCTGGAATGTTTTCGTTTCAACTTCTTCCAACACTTGTATTTTGAAACTTGCACTTAAGTGCACTGCACTGAACATTCCCTTAAACACAGGTGTGTTTGTTTGGGGTTTGGATTACGGGGGGGGGGGCCGGTGGCGATGGGGATGGGGTTTTTAGGGAGCGTGGGCAGGCCAGCAGGGAACATACTTCCACAACTTCTTTTTGTACTCTTCGCCCACTGATTGAGTTCTGTTTGTTTGATATGTTTAAGCCGTTTTTATGAAAGGAAATCCAGGAACATAAACTAAAAAATATTTTAATGTGTAGTGCATACAGACCTTCCCCAGACTCTAAACCACCAATTCTAAACAAAAATAGGGCGTGTCACTCTGGACTTAAGCAGAACGTTGTTCTTCATTTAAAAGTCAAATGCAGATATCATACTTACAATCAAAAATACATTTTATATTCAAAACATTTTAAAACTTATCACATTCTTAAAAAACTCGACAACCTGTACCCAATTTACCTACACTCATCACCTCGTTAGTGCGTGACCCAGAACCAAGTGACTTAATCATCTAACACGCAGTTCTATATTCATTCATCCCGTTTGTTTTCCTCGCAGCTTTTTTCGCCAAAAATATGTTTCCGAAAAAAATGCATCCACTTTATTTTTTTTATTTGTGGGGGTCCCCCAGACCCTCCCTCATTATTTATTCCCTATGCCCCACCCCCCCAAACCTACCACTTATATGCCCTTACCCCCCTCCATATTTTTTAATGATTTGTCGTTTACTTTTTGGCAAAACGTGCTGCGTAAAGAAAACGTGCGATGGATAAACGTTGTACCCCAATATACACCATTTACACTTTTACTCTGAATACTACAAATGCCAAGGCATCATTGCCCAATTACAGATCTGCACGTGTTTGGAATGTTATCTGAACATTGAAGGTATAAATCAATTCCATACCGTATTGCTCAAAAAGACATGTTTCTGTTCTATGGCCTCAAAAATTCCGAACATTCATCAGGAGCAAAGAAAATGTTCACACTACAATTAACAAATACATGTGAACATTTAAAAAAAGGTCTGTGCCGCCTTCTGCAAGAAAGAACACAGCATGATAACCTGTTCTGTGGAAATGTACCCACACAGAATCTGCAGCCACATGTTTTAGCTCACTGTACCTTTCACAAAGGAGGAATATCCATTTGCATATTCGTCTTTGTCCCGCCCACTTGAGCCTTCCAGCACCGAACTGCTATGGCAATCCTCCTTTGAACAAGAGTACCAACAGCAACCCCAGACACTGAGTGGGTACATTCCCACAGAACAGGTTATCATGCTGTGTTCTTTCTTGCAGGAGGGGTCGTGTGAACATTTGTGGAGACGTCTTCTACATTTCTGCCAGCAAACAATTGCATTTTGGGGGAATCTGTGCACAGTAACAGAGACATGCATTTTCACAATTTCCTTTGTTTATTCTATTGCTTAATGTTTATTTGGTCAGTCCAGGTATAATACTAAGGGCTTGATCTACCCACACTGGTGTCCCATATTTTCACTGCGCCAATATGTCACTATCTCAATCCATTTTACACCAATTTCTGAATCCCCCTGCGAGTGCAGGGGGATTCCGAAATTGGTGCAAAATGAATTGAGATAGTGACATATTGGCGCAGTGAAAATATCCTTATGCTAATGTCGCGCCACACACAAACACACGCTCTTAAAATCTTCTAGCTAAAGGCACTCTGCCTCCTAACTCACCCATTTCTCCTTAGTGTTACATTGTTGGTATGTCAGGACCTAACATGTCTACGTTTTGCTTTGTGTGGCTTATTGACAGGATACCTGCCTTGCCCTTTCTTATCTGCTGTAGCATTCTAGGCAGTCTCTCTCCCTTTCCTCCTGCCAGTCCTGGTTTTTGGGCACTGATGTACGGGGATCTTCAAAGACAGTTCTCAGGCCCACCATTAGTGACCTAGTTCTAGGGAGTCTGCTCCACTCCCAGACATCTACTCAGCCTCCCAGTGTCCACTTAACATGCCAGTTGATACCGTCCCATATCTCCTTACTCTCCCTAGATCGAAAGAATAGTACAAATGCTGCCTCTCCAGTATATCACGGCCTCTCTACGTCAAGAAACCAGGGCACTTGCTGGCTTCACACAGCTCAGGCCCTCGATCCCCAGAACAAAATGGCACCGGAAGTCCCTCCCATGCCCATATAAGAGGGCACCAGCTCCCACTCACACGTCTCGTCGGCCTCCCCTGTCAACTGAGTGGCAGTCAACACAGGTCATTCTCCCGGCTTAATGATCGGCGCGAGCCTTGGCCGGCAGACTCCGTGATTTTTCTGATGCCTTTACCATGTGGAGGTCCACTGCAGGTAATACAGGCTCACCATTGGGGTGGGTGGCACTAGGGGTGGGGCTGTGGTGTTAAGGGGACAGACAATGCCTCCTTTAGGCTGCCCCGTGAAATGCATTTCACAAACCCTTCATGCCGCCACCACCACAACCTACCACCTGATCACTTCTGACAAGGCTCAGCACGAATGTGCTACTTTTACTGAACAGCACCAGCACTTCTTGGCAGCCTTACTGTACTTTTCATACATAGTACCAGCTCTTCTGAATATGGAACAGGTACTTCCATAGTAAGGAACTGCACACACCCCTATGTTAGGCAGTTGGAAAGCACAAAAACGCAACCTACGGAGATCCTTAAACAAAATGCAAAAATGTGAGAGACAACCTACTGAGAATGAACAAGGACGCCTTTCATGTTCAATGAGAGGGTCCCCACCACCTAGGGTCTACTGTCATGTTTTAGCTCTGTGGAAGGTACAGGCATCTTGGGCATTAGGTACCCAGAAGCCCAACTATGAGCCCGATTCGTGGAACTGTTTCATAATGGCACAATCCCCTAGGAAAACGTTCTGTGAATCAGGCCCTTAATGTACCAGTTGGAGCCAAGGTATTAAGGAAGACTTAAGTGCTTGGTCTTTTAGCACCCCTTTGAGCAGAGTGGACCGGTGGCGTGGTGCCACATTGTCACAGAGATGCAGCACCATGCACGATGCTACCAGGGGATGGGAGGCTGTGGCCAACACCATCCCACTGGCGTCGAGGGTAACCTGTCCGAACACAGACGGCATGACGTTAAGTGGAAGCAGCATGACGACTTTTGGGGATGGTGCACCAGGGAGGTGGAGAAGGAGAGAAATGGCAGCAGGTAACAGGTGAGGAAGGGTGAGCAGAATCCTCATTTCTGATTGGCTGCATCAAGCAGAACGTTTTTCCGAGGGTGCTAACAGAATCATAATAAAAGAGTTCCAGAAGCTGCAGTACTCCAGCTGGATTATTAAAACGTATCCAGTGACAGGACATCGTGTAAAATTAGCCTATTAAATGTGGCTTTATAGTTGATCTTGATAGGGCACAAAAGTCGCTCCTGCAGGCCAACTGCAATTTAGTAGTCATTGGTAACAGGCATGTTTCAAGATAAAATGACTCATCAGCCGTATGGTCTTTCACACCTAGTAACGGCTTTATAAATGTCCACTATACTTTAGTCAGTGAGATCAGTCAGTTTAGAGCCCAGTTTACAGCTACTTACCTTGAATAACGCCCGAATTAGAGTCTTACGGCCTGATTCAGGGAAAAGTGCATATTTATCCCGCAATGTCGACACACTCAGAACAATACTTTGCGATCCTGCTCACAGAATACAAAATGCACGCTCCGCATATTCATGGAATGGTTTGCGCAAAGTAACCGTATATGCAAGTCGTGGCTGGAACGCCCGCGACACGCCCCCACGCAAAGCAAAAACAGCCAGAACAGTCAGCTTTTCGTGCTCTCCTGGGCACAAATGGATGCACCCTTAAAATAGATTGTGTGTCCCCCACAAGCAGGCCTGCATCTCGGTGGACTTGCGCGGGGTCTCCCGTAATGGGTAACTGTTAACGGCACCCCTATAACATGGCTCCCAGTTGCTGCACGGATTAAATTCAAATCCCTCTGCATCATCCACAAGGCTGTCTGGTCCTAGGGACCACACTATCTTCAACTTTATCTGACTAAATATTCTCCCTCTAGACCACTTTGTTCCTCAGATACCAACTCTCTGTGCGTAGAGCATTTTGCTAAACAGAGGGCAGGGGGTCGCTCACTTTCCTTGGCGGGCTCCCTCCTCTGGAATAGAACTCCCCTCTGCACCTTGAGCCTGATCTCCTCAAATTCTGCAAGCTCCTTAAGACCTTCCTCTTTTCCCTCTTGACTCTTGTATCAGTGTTCTTGACCCTTATGCATCCTCTGTGTCTTGACCTCCCACACCAATTCTTCCCAGCTCCCATCTATCCACACCACTTAGCATCTGTACACCCTCTGCTCTGGAGGCTTGCACTTATATCTACCACAGTCCAAGCCGTGTAGTACTCAACATTCCTTGCACTTCGTCTATGGCTCTCCCATGAGCTCGGACCCCCCAGCACACACCTCTTCCTCTTCCTTTCTGCACTTGCAGAATACTCACAAGGCATAGTAGGTTCATCCCTACCCCCTCTGTTCTTAAATATTGTGTTGTAATGAATTTCCCTCTACTGCTCCCTCCCTGCCCTGTGGGCACTGTGAAACAGTATAAGCAACTAAAAAGCAAACAAATAAATATGCGCATGATACTTCGTAACTCAGTTCAAACTTGGAAATTCTGCTTGCGAACCCGCGCAAACCGTTCCTGCATACTGCTATACTGCATACCCCTTTAGATCGGAACCCCAGCTATGTATATGCACCCCAAAATCAGACACCTGATCTTACCTCTGCACAGTGAATCCTATGCGCCAGTGTCTGTATGTCTGCCTTCGGGTGGTGGAAAATACGAGGGCTTTGCATGGCCATTTCCCCACCGAGGGGTTGTGCGGTAAGATCCATGAATACGTATCATTCCGCGCATTTTCCCTTGTTCTCCCTCATTTTCCGAGTTCTGCCCCCTTCCCTACCCTCTGCACAAGACACTCGGCCTCTCGCAGTGACATTCCGAGCCTGCGCGAAGTCCCAGCAAAGTACAAAAAAGTGCTGCACATTCGATTCCATGCATCGACAAACAGGATTTTGCATGCAGTTTGGCGCAAAAAGTCCGCATATTCTGCGCAGATAATTCCATGAATCAGGCCCTTAAGCTCTTAAGGCTGGCGTTACTCCTCCACCATGAGGTATAGAAAAGTGTAAATTTGCAGCATCATATTGTGTGAGCCATGTTGCCTAGCCTCCTACATGATTATGCCAACAATCAGGATCAGCAATTAGAAATATCCTATGGAATATCAGTCTCTCCCAACTGGAAAGGAAAGTCCAGCACCAAGAAGATTTGCATTTCTTTTACGAACAAGAGTGCCAACAACAACCCTAAGCACATGCTTCTACATTGGTTGGCACCAGCAGTAAGTTGTGGTGGAGCTGGAGCCTCTGTCTAGGCACACAGAGCAAGGGTTCCACATTTGTATTAACGTGAAACCCAAAGCATTTAACCATTTGCCAAAAGTGTGAGAATTCCTTTGCTAAGAATGATCAAGGCCAAATTACCTGACCTCTGGGATGGTAGTCACTCATGAGTGTCTGAAATCTTGTTTTATCTCTCTGTACCCTACGAGAGAGTAAATAGCCATTGGCGTATTTGAGGAGTTCGACCATCTGCATGATGGGTGTGCTCTCACCTGGGATTTTTTGAAATTTTAAATTAAATGGAATGATGGTAAATCAGCCTCTAGAAAATTTGTGTGGCTAATCCGCACACATCTTCCTATGATCACTGTACGACATACACATGGACCCGTGTACTCTGAGTGGACTCAGCCTACAGGTGCTGTCCCACTGTTAAATTCAATTGGGCTATGACAGCCAAGAGTACATCATGTCCTCTCAAAAGGGGGAGGGCAAAACCTTCCTCCTGCCATGGCCCGCCCAATTAACTATCAAAGGCTACATGGATCCCCCCGGTTCTTTTGTTGAGCCCTGCAGAGTGGTGGTATAAATTAACATGATTAGCATACTAACCGAGTATACTTCAAACAAGCTCACATGGGGCCTGGCTGCAGAGGATAACAAAGAAGAGAGGAAACCCCAACACCTTTGATATGCATCTGTGTCAACCTGAAGCCAGCTCCCGCCTCGCAGTATCAAAGGCAGTGAACTGTCATGTCTGGGACAGCTGTTCACAGTAGTCATCCCTGCAAGGGGGGACCCCATTCAGAAAGTACGAGAATGCGGCTTGCAGAAGTCAGAAAGTCTTGACTCGCCACAGCTTCAAGGGAGACACGCCGCTTTAATCAGGCAGCAGAGAGAGATCCATTAACGAGAGACTCTTTGAACCACAAAAGACAGGAAGATGGGTGGGGCTTAGTATTACATGTTTTCACCCCTTGCCTTTTCTGTTGCAAAGCACTCTGGTTATGACCTCATGGTGGGGACCCAGGATTGGTTCATCAAGGTAGACTTAGCCTACACCAATTACTGTGGCCCATTTGGATTTAAAAGAGGGCTGAGCCCCTCTTTTGGGGAGATAATCTGAAGACTTGCAAGGAGTAGCAAGACGAGCTCAGCATTGGACCCTGCTGAACATACATTGGACCCTGGCTGAAGATACAGGGGGTCATTACGAGTTTGGAGGCAGCCATGGTGCAAATAGCACCATGGCTGCCTCCAAACCCCTGTCCGGGTTCACTCAATGGGGATTTACCGGGTCATTCCGACCTTGGAGGACCCGGTAAATCCCCATTCAGAAAACCATTCCCCATTCCCATGGACAGGGTTAACAACACCATTACCCAACTCGTTATCTGCTGGTCAAGACACCCGACTGAGCAGCAGTAGCAGTAAACTAGTTTGACTGCATTTCGGTAGTAAATATGGTCAATGAGGCCCAGGATGGCAGAGTATCCAGTGATAATGTCGCCATGACAATGATCACCAGGTCTCGGCATTTCCCTAAAAATGCACCCTCCAGACAAACACGTTCCCCAAATATTCTAGGATTGGAGGGAATAATATATAATTATACCCCTCCTAGAATATTTGGGGAAGGAACTTTAGGGGTCAGGGGGAGAAAAATAATTACCTTGCTGGCGACTTTTTTACAGCAACATTATCACATGAAACGGGTGCCAGCACTAAGTCACCTTATTTAATGCAGTTCATCTTTAAGATGGCTCCCATAAAGCACCATAGCACAGCAACAGAGTCCCCGCTCCACTCTCCCTCCTTTGCTGATGAAGGGCAAACTTCAAGTATCATTTCCTTCTCATCTGGCAAATAAGTGCCAGGAACCTTTATGGATTAAACATGCACAGAAGAGTAATCCCCTTAAGTGCCAATCATCTGCACTTGTCTTGCAGGGATGTGTGCCCAACAGTGCAGCGGGGGGGGGGCAGTCTATCAGTCCCCTGTAGCTCATGGAAATAGTCAACCGATATCTGTGTGATTGACCCATGCCCCTTTCCCCTACAATGTACCCACAACGCTCAACACAGTGCAAAGATTTCTAGGCGGGGTTTGATCAAACCCTCTAGCCAGGAGTGCACTTGGGCACCCTTGGGAGCCCTCCTTTCGCTAGGAGGTGGGATTCAATCTGATGGCAAAACTTAGCACACGACGTGGGAGGACATTAGCAGAGGGTGGGATCACATACTAGCACTTGGGGTCCTTTTCTTTAATTGTGGACACATTGTAGCATGCTAGCGGCAAAGGGCTCTCACGCGGGGGCCTGTTATTGCGATGAAGAAGGGCGACACCAGGAGATGCTGAGAAGCAGGATCCATGTGGTGAGCCCAGCTCATCTGGCTGCCCTGAAGGCAAAACCGCTACGCCCACATGTTCTACTGCTGGGCTCCAGTTCGCAGTCCAGCAAACAGGGCTCCGATTGTGAACGCACTAAGAGAGAAAGCGCCTTTCAGCAATCACTCCCTTTGCTTCGGACTCCTACATGAAACATTTCCTTCGGTGTATGTGCACTTGGTTGTTCATTGTGTCCTTTGCGAAGTCTGGATCATTCGCTCGTCCTTGTGTTGCTAGGTGACAGTGCATGGTGGTGGCTGCACTCCCACCCCATCCACAGATTTCCTGCCAGTATTTATGCATGCATAGAATGTGTGGAATGTATAGAGCACACGCCTATCTGAGAAGCAACAGAGCGCTGTACACAGGGTCACAGGTAGGTGGCAGCAGAGCTAGAATGGGGAGGCGGGTGCTCCAGAGGCACTGATCAAGATGTTCTTTGAACAGTAGGGTGCACGGATCCTTTCTGGAGTGAAGGATGGAGCGGGCCAATCTGCTCTGCGTTGGTAACTTGTTCCAGAGATCATTTGCATAGCAGGACAAGTAGACACTGGACTTCTTTCCTGGCTGGGCTGAGTTTTGCTAAGAGTGGAGTTCATTTATAAGAAGTGATTTGAGCTGGAACTGGGCGCTGCTTGTGAATTCCTCCTGGAACCAGGTTCTAGTGTGCTCTGGCACTTTGACTTACTGGCTGGGTTTCACATTGGTGCAGTGTCTCAGTCGGTGGCTGCGGCACTGGTGGCAGCTGCTACTGCAGCCTGGCCCTGGCCACCCTGCCTTCACCGAAGGCACCCTTCCTCTCGGATTCCTCCGGCTAAGTCACCGACACAACCGCGCTCCTTAAGTGCAAGTACAGAGAGAGCACTTCAGGGCGAGCGGAACAATCTGCAAGGGGCTTTCTAAACATGCCCAGGAAATACAAGGAAGACGCGTTAATCAAAACATCCGAACTAAAAAAATCACTTCGTCACATGTTTGTCATTTTCCATTTAATACGAAATAGGACTTCCCAGAAAGTCAGCACATGCCAGCAATCATACTGCTAGAAAAGCAAAGATAGAGCTGGCGAGAAAGTGGTGTCTTTCACGTGGAGTAAATAGGCACCAGAAAACGTTGGCCCTCTAGATGTTGGAGACTAGAACTCCCATCAGAGAAAGCCAGCAAAGCCAATGGTGAGGGATCACGGGAGTTGGAGTCCAACACATCTGGAGAGCCACAGGTTGCAGACCTGGAAAAGGGGTGACGTGGGGTGCCCGCTGGTGAACAGGCAGTACTGCTATATTGCTCAGCTGGCAAGTGGCCCATAAACTACACTGCAGTGCTTTGAAGTCATATCAATGATACATAAGCGCTATATGAATGCCAAGTAACATAACGTAACATGATCAACCGCATACAACGCACTTCACATCTCTATCCTGTCTGGTGCCCGACAGGCTGCACATGACACTTCCTCGCAGGCACTCACTTTGCTCCAAGATAATGAACGGTCAGAGTCTTCTGTGGAGCGACAATGATGCCAGTGCTGTGCGTTTGTACAATGCCCACAATACAATAGGCTTGTAATAAAAGATAAGGCAGAGCCAGGGAAGCTTCTTTGCTGCCTCTGAAGCAGTGTACTTCTCCCCCATTAGAACTAATCGCACATGGGTGCTCGGCCCCTTGTGTGTCTGTATGTATGTGTGTGTGCCAAAGTTTCTCTACAGACTGCACTCCAGTCTATCACAAACTACTCTCCTGTACAAACACGCACCTTCAGTGAAAGCCATGAGCTTACAATTACGTGCGAGAATGGGCCACTTCTGCCTGCCCGAGATCCAGAACACAAAGGTTGTGCGTCCATAGCCGTAGTGGCATGCTCCCAGCACTACATTCAGTGTGCATCTCTGATCATCTGGCACGACACCCACTAAGGCCACAGGCAATACCTTTGTAATTTTGTAAAACTTGGGGTGTCACCCTAAGTAACCAATGGTAATCCAGACGTGGACTCCTTGCTCACTGTGCCTTGGAGAGGCTCAGCTTCACCTCACGGAGGAGGCCCAACAAGGTCAAGATGGGTCTGGGGCTGCCAATGGTACTCCAACTCAAACGAGGAGAATTGCCCAGCATTTTGGTGCTGGACTGCCCATGTGAGTGGGGCAAAGACTGATCTGCAAATGGATATGTCTCCTCTGTGGAGGGTGCAGTGAGCTAAAACGTGGTTGCAGACCGTCCTGAGTAGAAGAAGTTCCATAGAACACAGTATTTGACTCATGGACGTTCTCAGTAGAGAGGCTTCCACACTACCTTGGGATTTCACCCTAAGTAACCCAGGGTAATCCAGACATGGAGCCCTTGCTCACTGTGTCTTAGAGAGGCTCAGCTTCACAGCTTCACCTCACTGATGAGACATGACTAGGCCGAAACAAATGTTTGGGGTTGCTGATGGTACTCTTGTTCAGAGGAGATTTGCCTAGCATTTTAGTGCTGGACTGCCCTTGTGGGTGGGACAAAGACTGATATGCAAATGGATATGTCTCCTCTGTGGAGGGTGCGGTGAGCTAAAACTTGGTTGTAGACTCTCCAGAGCAGAAGAAATTCCATAGAACACGGTATTTGAACCATGTCCGTTCTCAGTAGAGAAGCTCCCACACCTCTTTGTAATCACATGTAACGCCTGCACCAAGGCTTACTCTGCTGTCCCTATATGACTGGATGGACGCTGTACATTTCCATCATGCACCCAATACCTTTCACACCTACACAAGCACGCGTTGCACGCAGCAACAAGACTGCAGCATCACAATTGGAGCACTTCTGTGTCCATGGCACATGACCAACATCATCCAAGTATAGACCAACCCTGCACTCATATCCACACACCCAGGCTTTGGCCTACAACTTCAGGAACCCCCAACAGCACAATGAGGCCACACTGGGGGGTAGGTACACGCTAAAGGGATGCCTATTGACATGACATAACATGCCTGCAGTACACCTCAGCAGCCAGGTAGTAAGTAGTCTGTGAGAAGTAATGTCTAGTCTACAGCGATGCAGGAGGGCCCTTAAGCCTGGTCCTCAGGCCACACTCACCTGTGGACATCAGACTGTGCAGCACAACTCAATGGATTGAAGCATGACCCGTCAACAGCTGTTTGCAGCCAGAACACTCTTTTCCTTTGCAATGTAGCTAGTCATCACCCCTCGTGCTTTGCAGGGGTATGTTTAATTTCATCAACTGTATAACCTTCTCAAATCTTCCATTTCACATGTGTCTTTGTAGGATAACTCAGAAGCAATTCTAATGTTTGAATCCAACTATTTTAATGCATTACCTTTGAAAGTTATATATATGCTCTGTTGTGTTGATTTCTCCTCTAAAAGTGAAGCCTGCTTGCTTTGCATAACCTGTTTCTACAACCTCCTAGATATTGCCAGGTTCTCTTATGAGCCTTCATTGTTTCACACGAAAATCAAACAAAGGATAGGTTACACATGAAGCATCCTACCCAACAGGCCAAACAAAAAAGATAAGCTGTGCCAATCATTTCTACTCAATGCTCAATAAATGTGTGTTTGGGGAGCTAGTCAGCTTTGTTTGATATGTCAAGTCTTGGGGGAGAGCAGCTCAGGTTACCCATATCCTGAACACAGATAATTGGGATTGCATTGCTCACCAGCACTTCCTTGCCAGTACAATTGGTTGATGTTCAGAAGGCGGCCTCACTTGACTTGACCTTGGTAGCAATCCCTGTGATGCAGACATGCAGTGCCGGCTGGACCGCACAGCAGCAGCATAGGATGCTCAATAATATGCCTGTGTAGGTGCCGAAGGAGAGCAGGCAGGACAGCCATGGAGTGCAGTGGGATTGGGAGGGTACAAGAAAGCCGCCACTCAGTCACCTATACTTGCGTGAGTGGGCCAACAGCCGCCCGATACGGGCATCACAATTCCAGCCGGAACAGGGCTACTGTTTCCTGGCCTGGCAGGGAGAGAAGTTGGCAAACCCTGCAGAATCTGAGTACCGCACCTCAGCAGCGTTTGCTGCCAGAGGGCGGCAAGCGTCTCCTCAGGGGGCACCCGCGTTCTGAATTATTCAAGGTCCGGCAGTGGGTTGTGATAATTATTATTATTTTTTTTTTTTACAGGTGCATAAACGTTGATGCCATGCATTGCCACAGTAAAGCATGTTCATGATTCCATGCCTACAATATTTCCACTGTAAGAACACAATTTCATTCTGGCCTTGCATTATATATATATATATAACTTAGAGACTGTTTTTTGTTTTTCTTACAGTCAAGGTGAGAGGCACTCCCCCGTTCTTTAAAGAATCACCAGGAAATCGATTTTCTTTGGAAAAAAAATGTCTTCTTTATTTTTCAGACCATGCACAACACATGACTGTCAGTAAAAGCCACCTAAAATGTGATGCTCCATAATATATATATTGTAAAATACAGTGGCATTGTATAGTGCCTCTCGTGAGCGGCCCTGCGGGGAAAGTGGAGAGGCGAGGGGGGAGAGGGGAGGGGTTTCAATAGGATAAAAGAGCAGACAGGTGAGAATCCTGAACAGTTGATATGTGCAGGCCACAGGTGGGGAGGTGTGGGTGCCAGCGTGCTAATTGATTTGTGTCAGTCGCACTTTGGGGTGCATTTCATTCATAGGGGAGAGGCCAAGATCACTCATTAGGAAAGCTGCACTGCGAGACCTAATTAGCTTCTGGCATGGGAATGATCACAAATACAATGATGGAAATGGTAGATTGCTCTGTTAATGTGGTATTTTGAGGGCACCTTACAGTGGTGTGCAGGTATTGACTGCGGGAAGTGCAAGGTGGTAAGAGAAAGACACACGAGTCGTTAGTGGGTAGCAGAAGGGAGTGTGGAGGACTCCATCATAGGAGTTTCGATGTTAGACGGAACCATTCGAGTCCAGTCTTTTTACTGGGCGGTGGCAATTTCCACTTTGCTTCTTTACAGGTTATGCATCAATCTGGAGGAGTCGGATTAAATCACAATGACACTGAACAATCCACCAGCTCACTTGCTATGGATGAAGCTATCGCATTTAAACCCTGCGTTATCAACAAGGCCCTTGGAGAAAACCATCCAGAAATACTAAGGAAGTTGGTCCCATGCTAATAATATGGAGGAAACCGTAGCTAAAGGCGTTTCCAAACCACTAAGCAAGTGGTTTTGTGGAGTAAGGAGCTTGAAGGCAAACAGTTTGAGCGAGATGGGTTCATTGTTTTGAAACACCTTGGACGATCCATCTCCGGATATATATATACCTTTTTTTAAAACATTTTTTAGAGGTTGCAAGGGAGACCACAGAGGTCGCAATAGCGACCTCAGAGGTCGCAGTTGAGACCTCTGGCGACCCCTAAATGACGTCCCATAGGTGCCACTGTCATAACACGCAGAATGCGCTCTGTGGCCCAGCCCTGCCTTCCCGCTCCTAAAACAGCTGACAAAAAGCTTATGTACCTTTCTGTTCCAGCTTCCGGTGGCTTGTAAATTTTGCAATAAAGAAAGAGGACACTGTGCAGGACAGGAGAGGCCCTCCAGAAGCAATTCTTTTCTCCTTACCTCCACAAGGTTGGCCAATCGGGTAAGGTAGCAGGGGTGCACAGCAGCGCTGGCGATTGGGCCAGCTCTCGCCAGATCCGAGATCCAGCACCAGATGTGTAGCCGGATCTTGGGATCCGGCCACAGTGGGCGCTGAAAAGAAAAAAAAAACGCCCGCGAGCAAGGGGTTACAAGAGGAAGTTACAATCCTCAGCCACAACCCGGTTTTCAGCCACGACCCGGTTTATTTATGCAATGTTTGTCGGATAATTGTGACAAACATTGCATAAATAAATATACAGGTATCTGACAAACAATGCATGAATAAATAAATACCCCTATTAACTATGAAAATGTCACACACGATGCAGTCACCTTGCTTTCGGAGGGGAGTTGCAGAAGCTGTGCCCGGTGTGGTTCAAGTAAAAGAAAACGTTGCTTATGGCGAACAGAAATCACCTTGTTCGAATAGTACCCAAAAGGGAGATTTTATAAAATGGGATGCAAATTGTGAATTTTAAAGAAAATGTACTCAGTAACACTGGTCAAAACTATTTGCCGTATAGCGAAGCAAAGTGCCATGGAAGTGGTTTAAAGTGGAATTGATATAGTTTGGAAAAGAAGCAGCATGAAAGAAATAGCGCTGTTTTAAACTATTATTTTGGACATTTCCTTTGATTGGAGGACAACTGCCAGCTCCGCCCCACCTAAATCACAACTTCTCAGGCAGCGCCCCCCTCCCAACTCTGCCCCCACCCAAGCCCTTGTGGTATCCCCCCCACCAATTATTTTCCATTTCCACCACTAGTGCACAGGGACTTGGAATGGATTGGGTGGGGGGCACCCCTTTGCCCCCAGCGTCCTCCACTGCAGTGGGTAACAGCCACATGTGCCATGTAAAGTTATTTTGATGCCATTTATTTAATTATTAGTTTCATTTCTTTAGTATAGCTAAAAGTACCCAACAAAAATGATTTGGAAATCTTGAATCTTTTGAATTGATTGAATCGCGCTTCGAAACTCTTTGTTCAGGCGCATTTTAAATGACATATTATTCAATTTCTCTCGGTAGATACCAAGGTAGGATGCCAGGTGGCCAGCGTCACTAAATGGATCTTGTGCTTATGTGACTCTTCACTCATCCAAGCAACATAGGCAACAAACAGCACTTCCATCCCAGGCACTTAATAACCTATTCTTTATATTAGCGTTTAATCTACATAGTCCCTTCGGCTATTATAAGTGACCATAGGGTGGGATATTCCGCTGGATGGTGTGATGCAATGCTGGACACAGTCATATCAATGCCAGTTAAACCCTTCATAAAAGCTGCATAATATTACATACGAGACTACGAGTTGCCCAAAGTGGTTATATGTCATAATGAGATGCACTTATGTGCGACTGATGAAAGGATATCCAGTGATAATGTTGCAGCGAAAATGGCGACAATTCCCTAAAAATGCAGCCTCCAGACAATCAAACACTTTCCCCAAATATTCTAGGATCGGGGGCAATAATATATAACTATACTCTTCCAAGAATATTTGGGGAAAGAATTTTAGGGGTCTGGGGGAAAAAAAGGCACCCGAAAATTTATTTTTTACGGCAACATTATCACATGGAACCTTTGAAAGGCTGCCCATTACACATTGACTCAATTAATCAACTGCTTTTTGACCTATTAATTACAGTAAGTATAATTTTGTTTTTGAATGGCCAGAAATCTTAGGTTTGTGCCCCGCCCCTTCACATTGGTTACCTGATGCATCAAACTTTTCCTTTCTGCTGTGTAAGCAACCAAACACACAAACATAATACCCTCCCTTCCACGCCAGACGACCACCAACATTCCCCACTCTCAGCTTAACTTGATCCCAGCTTCTGCTGGGGTTCCGCTTCCATCCCTGACACCAATCCTCTCCTCCTTTGGTTGCCGAGCCAGAATGCACTGCAACTGGTTGCCCATCCCATGGCCGGACAGTGCCATGTATGTATTTGGTTAAATATTGGTACTTTTTTGAGTTGGGGGGTTGGTGGAGGTGAACTTTCTTCAGTGTTTAATTCAATTATTTGAGTTATGCAAAATATTAGGAATAGTTACACATTTTCATGGACCGAAAATTCAAATCTAAGATCTACCAGGTTTAAATGATGTATGTGCCAGTAAATACGCTATTACTGCCCGATTGTTTTGTTGTCGGTGGAATGTAAAGCTTGATCAACATTTGCAGGCGGCCATTAATGTACTTGGACTTTATCAGAGAAGCTATGAATTTATAGCACTGAAAGTACCTACATAGAGCTTGTGGGTGCAATATTAGCATGTGAAGAGCAGGCTAAATTTCACTTTATAAGCGAGTACTCGATCAGGGGGTTGGCACATTTTTGCCGAGGCAGTTTGATAGCTCTGCTTCGGTGCCCCGGCAGCTTTCTCATCCCCACCTGCGACGCCCCCAGTGCATTCCTGCTCAGCCCACAAATTGCTTCTTACCTACTACTCTGCTGGTCTATTTTTGTCCAAAACTGCCTCCTACGCCATGGAAATAGAGGAAGGACTCTGCTCATAGCCTGGGTTTCATTTCGAAGGGACCCCTCTTCTCTGCAACCGGAACACATATGATGTAGGAATTAGCACAAGGGGTAGACCTGGCCTTCTAATCGCAATAATAGCTGATGCTGCCGGGTGTTCATGTTAAAGGATATTTGTACCGCGCATTATCACCACCGGAGTGGTCCCCTGGTTCTCTTGCAGATCTGAAAAGGGGACAAGGGGGTGAGTTAGTGGGAACGAGCGGGAAAAGTGCAAGAGAGCAGTGATGGTGCTGTTGCAAGCATTAACACTCCCACTTTGTTTTGACCTAACCTGGGCCGGGGACGTTACCAGCGGTGACGCATGTGGGATTGGATATTATTGCTTTAAGTATGATGGAACACAGAGGGGAGTCTACTTCCAGTAGCTGTAAAATGTCAGATGGCATTTTTACTTTTAGTGCTGCATTGAGGTGAGGGGGTTACACTTGGAAGGCCTCCGGTAGTATGGCAGTCTTCTACACTTCAGGCGGTAGCCTCAAGCCACCAGTTTATGAGACAGGAGGCTCCATAGTGGTGTCCCTCAGGTGTGAATGGCTCGGCCTGTTTTAGCAGGGGTTCAGAGCCTGGCAACTGTCTTGGAACTAAGATGGCAGGTCAATGCCTTTTGATTGACATAGTTGTGCATGTACTTGGGGCCCGATTTCGAGCAGGTCCACCTGAAGGCTCGTCTATTGATGTTAATGTTAATGTTAAAGGACATTTGTACCGCGCACTATCACCACCGTAGTGGTCCCTTGGCGCTCTGGCGGCTCTGAAAGAGGAGAGGAGGTTGAGTTAGTGGGAGGAGGCAGGAAAAGTGCAAGAGAGCAGTGATGTGCTGTTGGCCGCCTCAGCCCGGTGGGTCCGTTGGCTGGGCCTGGGGTGTTTGTGGCCGGTAGTCGTTGTGTAATGTTGTGCAAGACTATGCGTGGTTTTGTTTTGTTGTTACAATGTAGTGAAGTTTGTGCGGTTTGTTGTGCTGTAGGTTTTTGGTTGTGTTTGGTTTGGAGTTTGAGAGGTGTATGCAGAAAGGGAAGTTTTTAGTAGGGTTGGTTAGTTTGCATCTCTATCCTGAATTGAAGCGCTCGGCTTGCGTAGTCTCCCTTGTTGCGGCTCTGTCCTGATCTGGGTCTGACTGACCTACAGGTTCCTTACTCCTCTGGCCCCCACCTCTAACATGCTCTCTCATGGCTCCCCTTATCCTCCATTTTATACTCGAGTGGCCAGTGCATCTGCTAATGATAACCTCTCAGGTAGTGGGGGGATTGTCAATGTCTCGATAATTCCACACCAATGTGGTACCTGGCGGTAGTTAAATTACGGGGCGGGCGAGAGTGTTGGTGGGATTGTCTGGGTTAGTTGACTCAGTCTCCGTGTGTGCCGCCTGTGTCCCCGTCTATCCGATGTCACCTGTCCAGATGCCATGGGTTTTACTCTCCCCAGTCAGGGATGTCCGTGTCTTTTCGGTTGATGGACAAACTGATTAGGGTGCGTGTATTGTTAGCTGTCTCAAGCTCCCTATGCTGTTCATTTCTGCCTGAATTACAATGGGTTGCGTACTTACATGCTTGGCAACAATTGAAATTCAACTATTGTCATAATTTGTAAATACTTTTGACTACTCTTGAAAACTGTGTGTTTCAGTTGAATTCAAGTTTATCCCAAAATAGGATTATCCCTCCTGAGGATCTGCCAAAAAAAATATAATGGCAGTGAAACACGTGTAAAGGGCAAAAACAAAAATAAACCAATCTTTGGAAACCAACAAGTAATTTTGACTCAAATGTTTACACCTAATACAAATGAGAAATGTGAATTCTAAGGCAGAAATCAACAATACAAAAGTTTAGCGCGCACAAATAAAGGTTCATATTATTGACTAAAAACTGTATCCTTTTCTGATCAGCCTCAGGAACAGAACCCTAGTGCAGCAGCTTCACAAACAAAAAACCTCAAGCTCATTGAAACAAAAAACATATAACAAACAAAGAAAATATCAAAACAGAGTTAAAGTAACAGAGTTCGGCAATTTTCTTGTTTCAAGGCTGACTTGCTTCAAGACTCAAGCTCCCTATAACCTTCTACTCAAGGGGAATGTTATAAAATGACTAGGTGAAAATGTAATCAAAATTATGTTTTTTAACTCCGAAAATAATTAATATCATAGCATAATTTGTCAAAACAAAATGAATGAAATGGTAATATGATAGTTTATCTATAAAGCGCCTATACACAATGTGTTTCCAAGCACTTCACGACAAGGGAGGGAACAAGGGAAAATACAAAACATTCTTACAGGCCGTGAACAACAAGAATGTGAAAATGTACTATCATACTCGGCCTGACGACGTTTCAGATAGTGCAAGTGCTAAGACACAGGTAGGAAGGAAACGGGAAACAGACAGGTGACTACAGTACTAGGCCTGACGACATTTCTGGTAGAGCCAGAGAATTAAACAAGTTGAGGGAGAGGGGAGAAGAAAGGGGGTAGAGGAAAAAAACAACTGACTATCGTATAGGCCTGACGACATTTCAGATAGAGCTGGAGGGGGAGGGGGAAACAAGTAAGTGGGGAGGGGGACAAACATTGTTACTATCATACTAGGTCCGGGGACAATTGAGATAGAGTAAGTGCATAGCAGAAAGTAGGAGGGAGTACAGAGAGAGACGGGGAGGGGAGAGGAGAAGAAACAGAATAAAACAGTGAAAGGGGCAGAGAAGCAGGGGGGAGAGCGGAAAACAGTTGCAGAAGTCAGTGAAACACATAATGATGCAAGGGAAACAGAAAATGAAGGCAAGGATTCACGGCGACGATGGGCACAGCATGATACAGCAGGGTCCAGCATGAGAGTTGAGGGGGGGTAGCCCCAAGAGTCAAAGTGTCCTGAAGTCAAAGCCAAGCGCTGGCAAAAAGTCATTAATGGCGAACCCATCATTAATCAAGACAACTCCTACAATGAAGGGGTGGGGGGGGGAATTGGAAGAAGGGCAAAGGGAGGGGGAGGATGGAGAAGAGGTCAGGGCATAAGGCAGCGGGGGGATCTCATGGGGGACCAAAGGAGGGGGGCACAAGGGGAACATGAGGGGGGATTTCTTCCCGGTTTGTTTTCCCCCCAGCCTTGTCTCTGATCTTTGGCTTGCCTTCTGTGCTCCCCTCTCATACCTGCCTACATTTCAAAAAAGAAAAACGAGAGATTTGCGTCACACGACACCCCTCCCACAGCCACGCGCACTTTTGCCAACCAGCCCCACCCACTTTTTAGGGAGTGTTCCATGCCTCAGCGCCTGCACATTCACATTAATTGAGAAAACACACAGCGTCTTCGCTGCAGCTCTCCTCAGTTAACCTTTAACATTGTCTGTCCCGTGAAAAGAAGCTGCAAGATCACTCCGATAATACAGATGCAAAGGACCTTTCACCAAACATCTAGAAACCCAGAGACGCCATGCTCTTCCCCGGAAACCCGGAGACGAGCGTGGAAACCCTGAGTGTCCGGGATAAACCCGCAGACTAGCCAGGTATGTCCCCTCTTTCTCGCCTTTTCTTGATCCTACCTGCCTGCACTAGGACCGGGTACTGTTCTTTTCTCTTTGTTTTTCTAAACCCATCCATTCTCTTTTGCAAGCTTTTAAACTCCCACTTTGTTAACTTTTCTTTCCAGTTTTCTGTTCTCTATTCCGGCACCCTGCCTTTAGCGACAACTTGGTATTACGCCCATCCCCTTTCCTTCAACACATCCATTAACAATGCAGAAATAACAATTTTAATAACGATTATAAGCATCATTATAATTGTTCCCTTAACTCCCATAGCTTTGGGTCAAAAGGCAGGCCATTGCTGCCTCCTTTGTTGTCCTCTTCAAAAGGAGGTTTTTTGTTTTGCATGACGCAGGCTTGCTAACCAATCTGGCGAAACATGGGTCCCTGTGTTTTCTCCTCGCCTTCCTCTCGCAATGGCCGGGACGGGATCGTTTCTTCCCGCCCACGCCGCCCTCTTTCTCATTGCCTCTTCAGATACTGTGGCCATTTTGTTTTCCTGAACCCTAGTTTACATTCGCCTTTGCTTGTACTCACAGCAGTGCTGCTTCTTCTTCCTGTGCCACTTTGCCCTACTCCTATCAGGATTGGATTACTATTCAAAAAAATAAAACTACAAGTGCCAAAATGCAAGGTGGTGTGAGCACAAAAAGCTAAGACAGGCTGACCATGGCACACATGAAACGAGCCAATCTAAGAGTTCCAGTACTGGGTCAAGCGGCACTAACCCCTGCAGCCGTCCATTTGCCTTTACTCCCAATTATCTTTGTGCATGCACACAGTTTTTATCCCCCATGAATTGGCATGACACAAGATTTCAATTGGCAAAATTGGCCGCAGTTTTATTTCCATGACAACAGAAGTATTTGTACACAATAGTGACCTCATTCCGTACGTGTGGCGCATGCTTGCCGGATTTCCTTAGCTTCCCCCTATACTTGGTATAGTAGGCCCCCAACTCCCCCGACCCATTGTACCTGTTCCTATCCTGCCCGTGCAGGGGTCCGTGGGTGGGGAGAGCGCCGTTTGTTTTGGGGGGGAAGCTGAGCCTTATTTGTTCCTACCAGACGCCCCCGCCGTTTAGGCCCCCAAGAGGCGCTGGTCCAGAAGGGCGAAGACCCATTCCGTTTCCTTCTGGCTCGTCCGGAGTCTATCATTTGTGCTTGGTTGCCCAAACACCGCCAACTTGTCATCCTCTGACCTGGGCGCCCTGCGACAGCGATGCCCAAGTGTCCTCCTCCTTGTATTTCGTGGGTGGGTGGGCGGAAAACGAAATTCCTTGCACTTGTCAGGTAGCGGCGACCGGGTCCCAGTGCAAGAGCGAGATGCCTGGGTCCCGGTCCCGCCTGCTTATATCCCGCAAGCCCCGCCCCTTTCCCTTTGTTTCCCCTTCACAGGCTTTTGGACCATTCGGCTTTTGGCGCCGTTCTGCCCCTTTGTCCTTTGCCCTTCCGGGTGAGGGTCCCCGCTCCCGGCGGCATGACCCCGCAGGGGTTACCCTGCTGCCTCCTCCATTTTTGAGGACGTTTTTCCGTCGTCAGCTCCATAACCCCTGCAGCCGTCCATTTGCCTTTACTCCCAATTATCTTTGTGCATGCACACAGTTTTTATCCCCCATGAATTGGCATGACACAAGATTTCAATTGGCAAAATTGGCCGCAGTTTTATTTCCATGACAACAGAAGTATTTGTACACAATAGTGACCTCATTCCGTACGTGTGGCGCATGCTTGCCGGATTTCCTTAGCTTCCCCCTATACTTGGTATAGTAGGCCCCCAACTCCCCCGACCCATTGTACCTGTTCCTATCCTGCCCGTGCAGGGGTCCGTGGGTGGGGAGAGCGCCGTTTGTTTTGGGGGGGAAGCTGAGCCTTATTTGTTCCTACCAGACGCCCCCGCCGTTTAGGCCCCCAAGAGGCGCTGGTCCAGAAGGGCGAAGACCCATTCCGTTTCCTTCTGGCTCGTCCGGAGTCTATCATTTGTGCTTGGTTGCCCAAACACCGCCACGCCAACCGGTGGGTTCCCGCCCACCGTTGGCTCCCTCCTTCCACCTTCCTTCTCACAACTCCAGCAATTTGGTGCAAATGTTCCAGAAAAAGAGCTCCATTCCCTTTGGGGACAAGTGCACCCCATCGGCCAAGAAATATTCGGGGTTCTTCCCTTCAATCAGGCCATGCCTGATCTGATGGAAACCTCTGCCCCTGCAGAATTTGGCAACTGCCCCGTTCAGCTTCCTTCTCGATTTCTCTACCGCTGAATGGTTCTCTGCCCCTCTCCATTGCGCCCGAGGGATCACCTCGGACCAGATGATCTCTGTCTCCCCCACCTGTGCCGATATTTCCTGTAGCGAGTTTGTGATGTCTCTCAGCAAGACCCCCCTCCCTAGGCTGGTCAGGTCATTCCCTCCCAAGTGTATCACCAACACATCCGGCTTCCGCTGCCTATTTAGCAGTTTCTGCAATTGCCCTTTCAGCTGGGCCCATTTCATCCCAGGCCCCCCGTGCCACACGATCTTGAATTCTCCTGCTGTCAAGATCTCTTGTTGCTGGTTCCAGCTCGCCTTTGCCCTTGAGATGAATGAGTGCCCCACCACCCATACTGTGTGTAGTTTCCTTCGGTGCACTGCTGTTAAATGACATGGAGGGAACGGCATGGTTATCTTTACACTTTCTCTGGCCTGACATAACGTTTAAAACATCCCGATGACCATCTCCCCAATCTCTTAATGTCCTCCGCCCCCAGTCCCCCGACTGATGCTGAGGTGGCGGCCCCAATCCGGAAAGAATGTGTCCCAAACTGGCCCCCTGCCAGACCCATCTTTTCCAGACCTAGCGACATCACTTTCTTGAACTGAAAACGGCTTAGAGCGGACCCATCCTTGTGCGTGAGCCATGGCGCTTCTGCCCCTGATGGCCGCCTCTGTCGCATAAAGTTTGCCGTTGCCGCCACCGGGCAAACCCTGCTCGCCTGAATGGCATGTACGGTCAGCGCCGCCCCCTTTCCTTTCTGATCCGTCTTTGACCTCCTCACATAAATGATGACCTGAGCGCTCCCCACTTGGATGTCCCTGACGCGCAAGAACCCATTCCCTTTGCCGTTCTTGTTTTCCGGCACCAGTTCGCCGATTCTGAGCGCCCCAAAAAATGCCACCGTAAAAGCAGCCGAGAAGAGCACACGCTCTGATTCCTCCTTACATACTTCCCCCAAACATTTAATTAAACCGTGCAATTTCCCAATATCGATTGGCCGCCTTTCATCTGGTTTTGTTATGCTTTGCCTCGCCCAGCCT
Organism: Ambystoma mexicanum; assembly: GCF_040938575.1. Taxonomy (NCBI): domain Eukaryota; kingdom Metazoa; phylum Chordata; class Amphibia; order Caudata; family Ambystomatidae; genus Ambystoma; species Ambystoma mexicanum. The sequence continues at coordinate 508,601,284 of NC_090936.1, read as the reverse complement.
TTCATAGCCAGCATGACGTAATGTTCCTTAGTGGGGTCCTTCTCCCCGTGCACTTTTGCATGATGTGCTATGACCGCCAGGTGATAGCCTACCCACGCCCGGGTCTTCCCTGTTTTCCAGCACCAGCCTATGAATGCTCTCACCTGGTTCTCCCCGGAGTCCCCTGCTAATACCTCTTCCTGGAACTGTGAAAACCGATTCCAACAAGCCCTGTACCTCTTGGTTGTACCGGGTGCCAGGGCAGTTTCCACCAATGCGGTCAGATCGCCCCAATCATCCCCCACCATTGTACCTCGAATGGGGTCATCTCCTCCCTTGCTTCGGGACAGCTCTCCCGGAACCGATCCCACTGTAAACGAGACAGACAATCAGCGGCCGTGTTTTTCACCCCTGGAATGTGCCGTGCTCTAACCTCAATGTTCTGGTGAGTTCCCTGAGGAGCCTCAGCACCCTCGGGTTACTGGACGACCCTGTGTTAATGATCTGTACCACCGCCAAGTTGTCCGACCATAGCGTGACCTTAGAATTTTGCAGCTGCCCGCCCCACAATTTAAATGCAACCACTATGGGGAACAGCTCTAGTAGTGTGATATCTTTCGTGACCCCTTCCTTGTGCCATTCCTCCGGCCACGCCATGCCGCACCATCTGTCACCCAGGATAGCCCCAAAACCCAGGGACCCCGATGAATCCGTGAACAATTTGAGCCTCCGACTGCTTGCCCAGTCCGCCCTCCAGATTGCCACCCCGTTGGAACTTGTCAAGAAGCTGTCCCACATCCTGAGATCCTCCTTTACCTCTGAACCCAATCGGACGTGCTGTGCAGCATGTTGTAAACCCACAGTTTTCAGCTCCACACTTCTGGCAAATGCCCTCCCCGCTGGTATCACTCTGCCTGCAAAATTGAGGTTTCCCGCCAGTGCTTGCAATTCCCGCAAGGTCGCTTTGTTTTTTTCCCCATCAGCTCCTGAATCAATCCCCTCAGTTTTTGTACCTTGTCCTGCGGGAGCCTACATTCCCCTTTAACTGAATCGATCTCTATCCCCAGAAATGTCAATGTCGTTGCTGGACCCACGGTCTTTCCTGGTGCCAGGGGGACCCCTAGCTGGTCCATTCTATTTTGAAATACCTCCATCAGGGCTCTGCACTCCTCCGTCCCATCTCTCCCCACGAAGAGAAAATCATCTAAGTAGTGCAACATTCCCCCCCCTTTTCCCTCCCGTTTTACTGTAAACTCCAGAAAGGAACTGAATGCCTCAAAATATGAGCAGGAAATGGCGCACCCCATGGGGAGGCATTTGTCATAGTAGTACTTGTCCCCCAACTTAAAACCCAGCAAGTGGTGACTATCCTCATGGATCGGTAATAGGCGGAAGGCTGATTCTATGTCTGCCTTCCCTAACAATGCCCCTTCTCCTGCCGCTTTTACCATTAGTATCGCATCCTCCAGGGAGGCGTACTGCACCCTGCACTGTTCCTCCGGGATGCCATCGTTCACTGATTGACCCTCGGGGAAGGATAGGTGGTGTATCAGGCGGAATTGACCCTCTTCCTTCTTTGGTACCAATCCTAGCGGAGATACCACCAGGTTGCTCATAGGAGGCCTAGTAAATGGGCCGGCCACCCTCCCCAGCCCCACCTCCTTGTCAACCTTCCTTTCCACTACCTCGGGTTGTTCCAGAGCAGATCGTAGGTTGGCCGCCTCCCTTCCCTTTTGCGTACCCGCCCCCGGGATCCTAAAACCCCACCTGAACCCCTGCCATAGCAATTTTGCATCGGCCTTGTTGTGGTACTCATTTAGAAAGGGAGTCATGGCACGAAGGCTAACTGGTGTAGGCAATACCCCTTTACTCATACAAACGTCATTCATTGTTTCCCCCGCATTGCCTTGTTTTGTCGGCACATCACTCAACGTTTCCTTTATTTTTCTGTTTCCCACCCTCCCTGGGTTTAGCCTCTCCGGGAGTGGCCTTGCGGGGGCCCGTACCACCGCCCCTCTGGTGCTTGTACCTGCATGTCTTCCCGTATGAGCAATACCCTTCTGCGAACCTCCAGCAGACCTCTTGCTCCCCCTGGTAGGCTGCTGCCCGGTACACCCAGGAGGGGGGCCCGCGAAAGGACCCTCTCCCCCGTTGCGAGAACCCGCCTCTGCCTCTCCCACCCCGAGACTTCTCTCCTAGTGGCTCCTCCTGGGGTTCCCTGCAGGGGACCACTTTGTCCATGTACCCCCCGACATCCATCTCGTCCCATGACATTGCTGGCCATATCTGCATCTTTAATCTAAAGCCCCGGTCATACTCTAGCCATCCCTCGCCGCCATATTTCTGCCACAAATCGTGCACGTATTGCTCATATGCTATCATCGCCAGTGCATCCTGCGGGTACCTCTCCAACATTACTGACATATACATCCTGTAAGCTTTCAGCCAGTTGTTAATGGACTGCTCCGCCTTGGTGGCCTCCCTGTCCCTTTTCTCTTTTTCCCTTTCTGACAGTTCCTTTAGGCCCCCCCCCGTGGGAACAATCCCCAGCAAGTCGAAGATGTCAATGAATTCCTTGCACTTGTCAGGTAGCGGCGACCGGGTCCCAGTGCAAGAGCGAGATGCCTGGGTCCCGGTCCCGCCTGCTTATATCCCGCAAGCCCCGCCCCTTTCCCTTTGTTTCCCCTTCGCGGGCTTTTGGACCATTCGGCTTTTGGCGCCGTTCTGCCCCTTTGTCCTTTGCCCTTCCGGGTGAGGGTCCCCGCTCCCGGCGGCATGACCCCGCAGGGGTTACCCTGCTGCCTCCTCCATTTTTGAGGACGTTTTCCCGTCGTCAGCTCCATTCCGGGTCATGTGCCTGTTCTCGTAGAACGAGCTGCCCTACTCGGTTTTCGTGGAATCATCCAGAACTGCTCAGCGGAGCTGTCACTGAATGGGAACAGGCTGTTTCGGGGTGCTCTCCTACCGCATTAACCCCTGGGCTGTTGCTTTTACCGATTCTCTTCTCTCCAATTAGGTTTTCATGTTCGCTCTGGTGTGCACCATCTGCCAGGCTGTAATGAATACATTTCAGTGCTTTGAAGCATCGTCGAGGTGCGCTATGCCGAGTTCGGAAAACCACCAGCCCATTTTTATTCGGTTGTTAATTAAGAGGAACAGCAGCGCACAGTTACACAGAGTCATCTCGCCGCGTGAGATGATTACACACAGCCGCCGCAGTGAGAACTGAAAGGGTCCCAATTCACCAAGACGAAATGACAGCACGCACTTATGAAGGCAGCATTGGAGAAAGCGCTGGCATTTACTTCAAGTAGTGCAATAGCCATGGCTAAGGCTTGGCTGAAAAACCTCTTTTCCATAAGAAAATAAAAGGCCTGAATAAGAGCCTCTGTAACAACTGATTGGGCTCATCCGTTTAGATCTCTCTCTCTCTCTCTCTCTCTCTCTGAATCATTACTTTTCCACACCAGGGCTGTGACTGACTTTGGTGAGGCGGGGGCCACATATTTCCCGAGGGCCTCTAACATTATTTTTCGCACTGGCCTAGTGGCGCCACCAATAGGAGACACAAGAACTCTCCTTCAAGACAAAGCAACCCTAATTTGTTTTGAAAATATGACTGCAGACACAAGAAAACAAAGCCGTGTGCCAGCCAAGGAGACTGGCTACATTATTGCAAAAAAACTGTCAATCAATTAACACCTTCAGACATCAGTGATCAGTATTGAGATAAACTTTGAATCAACTCTGTGTCTCCTTGGCATTGCACAAGATGCCAATGACCCACATGCCACTAAATGGAGCCAGTAAAAACATTTCTAACTGGTTGGCTGGAATTTCCACCTAGGTAAAAGGAGGACCAGTCTCTCCAATAGAGACTCAATCCCCTGTCAGGTGCGAAGCATGTCACCAGTGGCCCCGCCACCTAGAGTAAGGCCGCCCGCCATTGCCAAGCCTACGAAGCTCCCTGCCATCTAAGTGTCAGTTTCCAAAGCATCTTCCTAGAAGGTGCGCATCCCAATTATTGTGGATACATTCCAATCATTGCCTCAGAGGAGCATATATATCTCATTCGGGCCCAAATATCACTAGTGCTGAAATCTCAAGTGCCCTGAAGCGGCTGTCGTTTGGCAGATTGTTTTGGAGCTATATAAAAGCACATTTTAACATGATTAAAAGATACTGACCGTGGACAGTAATCTTCAGCATGAGAAAGGATTGGTCGCCCAATGCTATTGGCAGATTCCTTGTTCCTTCCGGAGTCGCGCACTGACAGGCTGGATAAGGCGTGGAGGGTTGCATTTCTAAAAGCAAATAATGAAAACAAGCATGATATAAAAAAATGTGTGCGTTTTTGAACTACCATTCTGGGGGAATACATCTCCTTGGCTTTTGGGAGAAGTCTGAGGGCCTGATCACGACCTCGGCGGTAACGCTAACGCTATTAGCGCGGGGGCTATTAGCGCGACTGCCATAGCCCCCGGCGCTAATAACGCGGGATCACGAGTTGGGCGGGCTTGGAAGTCCCCATTCCCCATTGAGCCCATTCGGGAATGCCCCATTCCCCATTGGGCTCAATGGGGAAAATTTGTGCTCTTACCGCCGGCGGATTTCCCGCCGGCGGTAATAGCGCGAATATTCGGCGGATTTCCCCCCAGCCAAGAGCTGGGGTGAAATCCGCCGAAGCCCTGATTCGGCGGACCCTAAATCCGGCGGTAATAGCGCTACCGCCGGATTTAGGGTTACCGCCGAGGTCGTGATGAGGCCCTGAGAATGACACCAGGGGGGCTAATGCAGTTTTACTGGTGTGAAGCAAGGGGCGAAATGGAGGAAGAGAATCTGCTTATGCCCTGAAAACACATGCATACAATGCAACAGGAAACCCGCCATATACAGGTCCCGAGTAACCCGCAATTGGAATGAGTCTTCAGGAATTTCTAACAGTCTCTCTGATCCGGAGACAAGCTTCCCTGGCATGCAGTCAATTGACCTCAGTCAGTACGACAGGGTTGTCTGCTCCCTGAATTTCATACAACGTCGTTGGACACGTCAGTTCTACGATTGACCCTGGTTTCTACTGAATCCTGTTTCAGCATCTGGGGTTTTGATATCAGGTTGTAAAAAAAAGAGTTTGTCTACTAATTAGATAAGATACCCTGAAACAGCTTTCCCAATCTGTATGCTACACTTTAAAGAAACACGGCCAACCACGGCCTCTGCTTTTGACGCCCCATACTGCATTTTATACAGAAATACTTGCAATTCGCAATGTAATGTAATGACTGCAAGCAAGAAGCATGTATTAAAACTGCAAAGATATTTACAAGTACACATAGGCAAAGTTGTATGAATTTCAGAAAATTTCATTTTGAAAGTGCATGGAAATTCAAATAGTATGTATTTATATTAAGTGTAGGAATAGCAAAACCTTTCATGGCAGAAGCGTGTTTAAGGATACGACTGTTAGTGTTTATGTGTTTCATTATCAAACTGTGAAAGGTAAGCATTGCAAAAAAGAACCCTTTTGTGATGGTGTATATTTAGGGTGCCTTTTTATTTCCTGCCATTTCTATTGGTTACCCGATTGTCGAATGAAGTATATGTCAGCAACTGTATCCAGTAGAAGCCAATTGACATAGCCCGGCCCAGCGGTGCGTAGACTCTGCCATCTCACGTTTATCACCAGAAAGCAAGCTTTTGTGGTAATAAATACAGTTCACTATTTCCAAATGGTTCCTAGTGGATCCAGCTCATGTCAATCTCCTGACTTTCTATCAAGATAGGTCCAGGGAAGAGGATATTTTATCAGGCGAATTCCATAATTAAAACCCATATTGTTTCAAGTGGGTCCAGTAGACCACATTTCCTAAATGTCTTTTGAAAGTGCACCAGTATGAGACCGCATTCCCCTTCAACCTTCTTCCTCACACGCCCTATTGTCCTCACTCTCACTGCCTCTCGTTTCCTCAATCCGCATGGCAATGCTTACAGTAAAGGCACAACTAGCAGCTTACCCAATGTTTATTTAGGTGTCATGTAGAACTTCTTTTATGCACTCATAATTTCCACCTTTACTCCGTCTCATTCAGAGAGAGTGAGAGAAGGTGATTTTCCCAGGATCACACAATTTTGATAATGTGGGCAATTCAGCGCGGTTATTTCCAAATTATGCACCTGCGTCTATGACAGTTTAACACTAATATGACTTCTCATAGCAAACAAACCTGCCCAGCTCCCCAACCACAGATTTATTGAGCATTGAGTAGAATGGATTGGCATAGCTGCATTTTTAACCTGTGGACCGTATGCTCCATGTGTTTCGCAGGCTCTTCCCCGTTGAATCTCCCAACCACCGAGCGCTGTAACCTATCCTTTGTTTGACTTTCCTGTGAAACAATTAAGGCTCATAAGAGAACCTGGCAATATACACGAGGTCATAGAATATGTTATGCAAAAGACTCATGCTTCATTTTTTAGAGTCAAAATCAGCAAACAGAGGATACATAGCTAGGGCAAAGCGTTCAAGTAGGTGGATTAAACATTAGAATTGCTTCACGGTTATCCTTCAAAGACCAACGTGGCATGTAAGGAAGGAGGCACGCTCAGAAACGTGCAGCTCACCGCATTCACAACGGTACCCAAGCATTTCTGGGGGACCATGCTCCAGCGCAGATGATACTCTGGTAGCCCCCTGGAATACATTGGCATCAATTGCCTGTACTCATGAAATGAAAAAAGAGAACCAAAAAAACTGGAGGTATGGAAATATACATGTGGGGCAGCAGTACAGTTTACCACTGCCTTCCCGGTTTAGAAAATATGCACACACGAGTCGAGAAAGACCCCGCATACATTGCACATACCTCTGCACCTGTTCCAGACAAACCCAGGGGGTTGGCTGGCTTTTCCTCACACAGAAAAGAGTACCCGTTTCTGGATCAGGATGTTCTTGCTTTGTGGGAAAGGCCTCCTTTTCACTTTACATCTGTGCAATTGCTCGAATGTATTTATAGATGGGGCAAAGTCGTGTCAGAGGTGGTGTATATTATGGAGTGTGAAGAAGGTGCCCTTGAAGAGGTGGAGTTTTAGGTCTTTTCTAAATTGAATGTTGATAGCAATGAGGTTCCAGAGACTGGGATCATAGACCGAGAATGTTGGTTCCGCAGCTCTTCCTTTTTTGCATTTCTCCTGCTCTAGTCTGGCCAGGACTGGACCTTTGGTGACGCACTGACTGCCAGAGATTCCAGGAGGGGGCGCAAATGATCCCAGCTCTGCATAAGGCATACTGTCTTTAAGGGTGACGCATGCTTACAGGGGTAGCAAGTGAAGTTTGATGGGTATGCATTGTTGTACAGAAGATGTTTGACAACATTGCACAATCGCTTCTAAATGCACACAACTTTACCTTTATGTTCCATGTTGCACTCTTCAGTGATCTTTGTAGGTTCACAATTCCTTCGCACCAATACACTACTACTAATTTTACAAATCCGTTTTGCTCTCCATTGTTCTCCAGTATGGTGAAAAGAGCAATGAAAAGCATTGATGTAGGCACCTGGATTCAAGTGTATCTATCTAAAAATTGATGGCGCTCTCACAAAACAAATGATTATATGTGTGCTAACGTTGCACAAAAGGCACACACAGCATTTGTGCAAGTAGAGGAGGCCTCATCGTTCCAGTCCCTATTCATCTTAATGAATCTAGATTCAAAGGTAGGCAATACACCATATGTGAGGAATTCGACCATCCGCATGGTGGGTGTTCAATTGCCTGTGCTTTTTTGAAATTTTAAATGAAATTGAACGATGGTAGATCAACCTGCGTAAAATGTGTGGGGCTAATCTGCACACATTTTCCAATCCTCATCGCATAACATACACATAGACCTGTGTACTCCGGGTGGACACAGCCTACAGGCGCCATCCCACCTGTCATATCTAGTTGGAAAATGACAGTAAAGAGTACATAAAGGCATCTCAGAAGGGGAAGGTACAACCTTCCTCCTGCCATGTCCATCCTAATTAACAAAGGCTCCATCTATCCGCCCTTTCCTTTGTTAGCTGCTGGTGACAGACTTGCATACTAATCAGAGTTAATTCAAACAGGCCCACAGGAGGCCTGGTTGCAGAACTAACAGAACAGGAAAACCACAACAACCTTCGATATGCACTGTGGCAACCTGAAGCCAGCTCCCGCCTCTTAGTATCAAGGGCGTTGACCTGTCATGTGTGGATTTATGTATTTACAGTAGTCATCCCCGCAGGGAGACCCAATTCAGAAGGTACAAGTATGTGGTTTGTCAGAGACCAAAAGTCTGGTCCCGCTGCACCTTCAAGGGAGACCTGCTGCTTCAGGAACCACCGAGAGCTCAATAAAAAAGAGGGACCCTTTGATCTACAATAGACTGGGAGATGGGTGAGACTTAGTATTACATGTTTTCACCCCTTTACCTTTTCTGTTGCAAAGCACTCTGGTTAGGACCTCACACATACAGGATATTATTGGTGGGGACCCAGTATTTGTTCATTAAGGTAGGCTTAGTCTACACCAATCACTGTGGCCCATTTGGCTTTACAAGAGGGTTGAGCCCATCTTTTGACAGATCACCTGAAGACTTCACAAGGCGTAACAAGAAGAACACATTTGGACCCTGGCTGTAGGTACAGTCTGCCTTACAGCTTTCGCCAGTGAAGGAAGGCCAGGATTTCCAAAGAGGGGAACAACAACCCTCCCCTAAACATCTCCAAGGGAACAGAGGAGTTACTGAATCCAGAGGACCCTCCAGCAGCTCCAGAACTGGTACCCAGCCAGCAGCCAGCGTACCCTGCTATGATCTGCAAGCAAGCTTCTAGGTGGGAAGTGCCAGAGATTCTCTGAACCAAACCAAGGACAAGGCCGTTGCCTGCAACACTCTCCTCAGCTTTGGGCCGTCCGCCTTAAAGGACATGAGCCCAGTGAACAAGCTAGGAGGAGTGCATTGACAAGCATCAACCAGCATCCGCCTTAAAAGACATTTTGAGCCAGTCAAGCTGCAACTGACTGCAAAACCGACTGTTACGCTGAAATCGCTCACTCTGTCGAGACACCTCCACCAGTGCTTCAGACCCACCAACCAGCACTGAGAAAATGATTCCTGACCCCCAAGCCGACGTTCAACAACCCTGCAGCCGTCCATCCAGCCTCACTCGCCGAACTACCTACCGCCTGATACCAGCAGCTGCCTCCAGTCTTGAGCTCTGTCGCAGAACCTGCAAAGTGCCCTGAAACAGACTTGACATGGACTGCCACCAAGAACTTCTAGAAGCACAAGGTAAATAGAGGTTCTGTCCACGTGGTCCTTCTCCGAAGGCCTAGTGACATTTTATAACCCATTGCTTCCTTTTGGTGAAACCAAGTATCCTTGAACTATTGTGATTAATTACATAACCGACTACCTCCTGTAAGTATCCAGAGTGCATCTCCTTTCCTTCTTGAAACTGTCCGTCCTCTACAAAATACAACTACCCTGTAAAGGAATGCAGTGTGCTATAACTGTCTTTTGTGATAATAATGAAGTAGATATTTGTATACAACCTTGACGGGACAGTCCCATAATTGGGTAATAATCTAATTTTTTTGCTGTGTTGAAACAAACTAACGATCCACGACCTTATGAAAATAAGCCTACTGTTCTGTCCACGTTACCAAAATTGGTCAAGGTGGTTTATAATTTGCTTGTGTTGCCAATCTGTTCAGACCTCTTCTGGTGTACTAGAGGCGTGGGGCTGATAGATGGTTTAGAAACCGATATTCATCCTTGGACCACTGGTGCCCTGGAAGTTGATTCATTACAACATAGCATAAATGTATTGCAGGTGCTTTAAAGGCACAAAACAAAAAAATACCTTTCTATAATAATGGAATCAAATAATAGCTAGCAATGGCAAAGCCGTTCGTTTAGAAGTTTGCAATTCTTTATTGGATTTTACATTTGTTGGCAAAAATAGAGCAAATATTTGCGACCTACATACATATTAAGCATGTCTGCAAGTTAGTGTTAGCAGGCACAACATTAGGAATTGACATAGTAAAAGCATTTCAGTTCAATGTGCTGTATGGGTGTTCTTACTATATGTTTAATATTATGGGTTGGCAAACAGTAACTTCCAGATGTGTACATGGGGCTCATTTAAGCAAGAATGGTGGCTCTATTTAGTGGTGTGCTATGGTGGGGAATTGGCATTAGTAGTATTGAACGAGGATGGACGGGTGTCTGAAGCTCAGCGTGAGGAGTAGAGTTGAGTTAGGGTCGCAGAGTGTCAGGGGATAAGGAGGGGTGAGTTACGGTGGGTGGGCTTTGATAGGCAGGTGGCTAACCACTTATTTGTAGGCATGGATGAGCTAAGGTGGGCGTGTGGGTTGGTAGGTGGGCTGTTTGAAGGGTTTTCAGTAACGTCTCTCTCATGGTATTAGTGACCATTCACTTCTTGCACATCACAAAGTTAAATTAGAAGTACAGTACCTGAAACTGGCCATGATCCACAGTAGCTGAAACAGAGTCCCACTGTCTGAAACTGACCACACCACCCGAAACCGGCCTCAGTACCTGAAACTGAACACTGTTCCTGCCACTGACAATACCACAGGTCCACAAACTGAACACAATATTAGAAACGCACCTAAATAAATAGATCAAAACACAGTGCCTTATGCTGTCAACACTCCCAGAAAGAAACATATCACTCCATTCTGACCACACAGATCCTCAAAGTGACTACATTAAAGCATCACTCCATACTGAACATCCTACCTGAAACTGACCGGTTCCATGTCCCTTTGCTGACACCAGGTTTTTCAAACTAATTTTCTCCAAAGAAAGGACTTAAAACAAAACTCAGATAATGAAATACAAAATTGAGGGGGGGGCTAAAAGGGGCAGGGAGTATGTTGGGATAGGCGTTATAATATCTTCCCTATATTATAACCCCTATCCCAACATATTACCCGCCCCTTTTAGCCCCTTAGACCTCCCCCTATAGTTTTTTAAAAGTAATTTCTTCTGAGAAAATTACATAAACGGTTGTCGGCAAAAGAACATGATACCAATCGAGTACTCCTTCTGAAAAGGACCATAAGGACTTGGCAACGGGACAGTGCTCATTGGCCGCCATTACACATACACCTGGAGCACCACTCGATGAACACCCATCTCTAGTCTTTTGTACGGAAAACTGGATTACTTCTTGATCACCCCTCTTGTGCTCCGCTCAACAAAGTACTCAACTATGCAATGAGCACCCTCGTCAACCTCCTAGTTCTTCCTCCACCTCTACCTGCCGTCAGTATGCTGGATGGTTCTACATGAAAAAAATCGATCTCTTTAAATTCCTATTACTTATCCAACCATGGTCTTGCCCTCTACTACCTCACTGAATGCATCGCAGTTTACTCTTCTGCTTTCTCAATGCTCGTCTCTATAACCGATAACCAATCAGTACCCCACACTCTCCTGCCTCCTCCCACTTCAATTACCTTTCCCTGGTTCCCCCACTCGAATGGAATTCCCCTATGGCCATCAAAGCCATCGCCTCAGTGGAACTCTTCAAAACCTGGTTCGGATTCCCCCGTTAGTGCTTGAAGTACCCTCCTAATGTCTTCCACTATCCTATTCAAATGAACCATGGACCCAGCCCTCCTACAGTCTGCCCTCAGGTCAACTTGAGGCCATTTCTAAATGTGTAAATACTGGCCTCAGGCTGTCAACATCAACAATAATGTTATGCCCTCCATTCCCTGGCATATGTTCCCAATCCTACCCATTCTCAACCCAGTAGACACCACTCAATGAAGCACTCATGTAAAAGCACCTCAGCACAGGTCTGCCTTAATTCTCTGTTATTGCCTACCTTGCGAGTCCTTTCTAATCACAATCACACCTATATATAAACTCTAAATGCGTTGAAGGAACAGATTAAGAGCCCCTGAGCTGGAATGAGTCTCCCTGCATAGTTCAAATTCCCTCTGAAATGAACATACTCACATCAAATCTAACTTTAACCCCCGTGTCAAAAGATGTTAACATACCGATGCATATAGTACTTACGGTCATACTACACCTGCTTCCCAGTGCTGCCGGTGTTTTTTGTTACCCAATGCACTGGTTGGATGAAGGGCTAATTCATCACCTGTGGGATTCGAGACTGTGACTGCAGGCTGCACACAGATCTCAGAGGCGAGCCCTTGATGTGCGGATCTATACAGCTAATATTAGGAAGATAGATAGCCCTCGCCGAAAGACAGATTTAGAGTGACGCTGCTTGTAAAAGATAACATTTGCCAGAGCTTCTGATGGGACCGATTAAGGTGCAAAAGATAACAAATATGCACCCCCAGTTTCTGCCGATGCCCTGCTTCCGAGACGAAATCCCTCAACTAAAGGCTGCATGTAGAAGGGTCATGAGGTATTTGAATTATCATGGACACTGAACCTTTTAGAGCACATGGTAGAGGGGCATTTGTTTAATTGTTCTGTTTTATTTTCATTACATATAAGTAGGGTCGCTTGGTGTTGACCCCTTGAGCTTCGTGTCATTCAAAGCATATCAAATTCACCACAGACTAATTAGGGCAAGGCACGAGTTTGATTCTTATACATTTATGAGAGATGGTTTTCTTGGCATGACAAAAGTGAATGTGCCTTTTGATTGGGAACCCCGTCTGCACAATACCAGTAAGTTGCATTTTAGTGAATCCCTTGCTGGTAGTTATGCATGTTTACATACTTGCAGCGAACTGAAATGATCCAACACCGGTTGAGACAAGAGCCTCCATCATGCCCAAACCAGCCAACCCCACACAATAATCTGCAAGGACAGGTGACTGGTGCAGAGGTGGAGTACACGGAGAAACTGGATGAAGTGTCACTGGCCGGCACGCTCACCCAGGGCCTCACCACACCAGCAGCCAGCATTACAGGTAGCTGCGCACCACACACAACCGTATTAAGGTGACGAACATGGACTAGAGCGGTCCCAGGGCTTTTGGAAGGCCTGGGGGCAAAGAAAAGGTGAGGGTGCCCCCTTACCATTGTTTGTAATGGCCCAGCGGCACCACCGACGGGACACATGAAAACTCGCCCTTTCTGTTTATGCATGGAGAAAACCAAATGTGGCTTAGTATGACTGCAAATAAAAGAAAACAAAGCCATGTCTCTCCATCAAGAAAGGTTTATTCCCACGTTTTACGTTATATGCATAAATATATATATTACCATTCCATGTACATGACAGATCTACAAAGGATTAGAGCAAAGTTTGTGCATCTGAGCAGGTGGGCGCAGGGGGGAGGGGTTCTCCAGAGAACTCTTCATCCTCTGTGTTCAGGTTCCGCTCAACACAGAATCTATTCGGATAAGAAAAGTGGGGAGCAGTGCTGCTTCCCAACTTTCCTTCTGCCTCTACCCATCTGGTGGCCATGAGCCAATGCATCCACCTACACAGAAACCTAGTGACACAAAAAGACCATACAATACCTTTTCTGGACAGCACACCTTTAAGGGGTTTGGGGGCCTAGCTGCATTTAAGGCAGCTCTCAAACCAAAAGAGTGAAGGCATCCAAGAAGCCGTTTGCCAACACCCTTCCCCATCCCAATCCCAATCTCAATCCAGGTCTTGATAGACTTGCCTGGCAGACATTAAAAGAAGCATGGGATCTCCTTCAAAGTCCCCTAACTCGCTTTATCGGTGCTCGAATCAGAATAATAACCACATGGCATTTCAAGGGCACCATTAGCAGTCCACAATGAGGCCGTCTGTGTTCTAGCATAGGAACAGGACTCATTTAAAAACAGCAGCGACACAGTTGGTACATCACCTGTAGTACACACGCAGGACACAGACCGGTAGCCCTCTGAAAAAGGTACACATAGAACAGCATAGAGTCACAAGTGGGATTTTCAGCCTCACAGAATGTCCAAGTGCCCACACATGGATACAGGAGCCAGATTGAAAGCAACGAGGGAGGTATCAATACCATAGCAACAGTACTGGCGACAGGTTAGCAGGAAGGTGCACGTATTTGGACAGAGGGAGATGCGAAGTGGGCCATGGTTTGCAAGAGGTGTTGCTACGAGGGAGCCAAGATGCAAATAACTTTGTGGCATACGATTTATGAATGGTCACTATTCTAATATTTTTTTTATTTTTATTTGCATACAGTTCAAGGAACTTTTACAATCACATTAATTTATAGTGTTAAAATAAACGCACATACATCCGTACCTGTACACACAGAATCAAATCAACATTACGAGTACAGATTTGTCATTGTTACGTAACATATCCACACAATTCTGGAGATCAAGTAATCATCCCACCACAATGAAAAAGCCCAGTACATATGCCACTGCGTGTACCAAAGCAGATTAGAAATGAGAATACCTCGACACTTGGCAAACTACTAGGCAAACTACTTGGCAACCAAGTTGAATCTATAAAATGTAGTAGATTAAAATAGTATATCAAAATATTTACAATTAAAATCTGCAAAGAACCGTTTACTCGCTCTCTATAAATATATCTTAAAGATTCCGACAGCAAAGCAGGATGCACTCAATTAAAATGAAATAATTAGTTTGGAACTATGCTTACAGAATACGCGTGGCAGATACTTAACCTCAACCCTGTACAAGAAACCCGGATACCTGCATTGTACACGTCGTCCGGGGTTATTCAGTAGGCCTTTCTACATTTACATCAGGAAGTGATTAGAAATATGGGACCACAGGCGATACAAGGCTATTTTGACTGCTTCTGACTCAGTATTTACACAATAGTTCCAGAAGTGGTCTTGTTTATCGCCTCGTAATTATATTCAAAGCTGGCCACTATTGTCATATATGCTGAGCCCAGGCGTTTATACTCTGAAAAACACGCTTAGGCGTTTCCAGAGCCCCGGATAGCTTACACACACGACATATCCTGTCTACCTCCAGTATCTTAAGCCAAGCGCCAAGAAATATTAACATCGGCAGTTGGTTCATCTGAAGTTTCAATAGAAAGGTCTGCAAGGGCATGGTCTCCGGTGTCTTTTTGTTTGTAAGTATATGTGTGACACGTTAGCTGAATACTTACAGCTGGATAAGGTAGACAAACATGGGAATAGTTGTTGATCCAATCCCAACTCCTCAATTTGTTTTTAAACTGGTTCAAGATGTAAGCCCTGGTGCCACGTTTAAAATCGGGGCACCAGCCAATCCTCTGAAACATCCTAGACATTAGTTTACCATATTCAATTTCGCTTTGCCTAGAAAGAAGGCTTCCTGTATCCCTTAATGTAGCCAATAGTTGGCAGCGAGGGTGAGCATTACCTTTTATGTATAGTAAGCCTTGTATCATCATCATCATCAGTTGACCCTTCAGGGAGAGCAGCCCCAGTTCCAAACGGAGGTACTCTATAGGGGTTAAATGACTCTGTTTTAGTAAGCGCTTCCAGAAGTAACCCTCTAGGCAATCCAACCACTTGAGGTCACCCATGCACAGTGCCTCCAACCCATGGAGCACCATCGGGCAGAAGCACTGTTTATAGAGAGCAATTATTCCATCTAGTGTGTAGCCAGCAATTTTAATGACAAATGTTCCAACTAATGAGGTCAAGCACCAAGCCTTTATAGCCTAAGCCACTTTAGTTTCCGTATAAGCCCTATCAGCACTCATCGGCAAACCCAAATAAGGGTACGAGTCCACATAGTCAATGGTACCAAAGGTGGTGTCAAATCTCAAGTGCTTAATTCTTAGACGAGAATGTCATTACCTTCGTCTTCCCAATGTTAATTGTAAGTCATTATCATTTGCGTAACTGACTAGGGTATCTAACATAGCACAAGCTGCCGTGAGTGTACGATTCAACATGACCAAATAGTCTGCGTATAGCTTATATGGGATAGGGCCATTAACAATCCTGGAGAAACATCCAACCCCTGACTTAAAACACATGGGGAGGTCAGCCACGTACAGGTTATACGGGAAAGGGGCCAGGGTACAATCCTGCTGAACTCCCCTAGAGATCTCCACCAATTGTAACAGCGCCCTGGTCATCCAAGCAAACTCTTGCTTAGGTGTTTAGGTGCAGTCCCTTAAGGACACTCAGGAGCCAAGCCGGGCACGGGCACCCCCATTTTTCCATTTTGGCCCACAATTTCCCCCGATTCACACCATCGAAGGGCGCAGGAAAGTCCAAAAAATGGCATAACGTTGAACCCCTGGTGGGAGAAACTTCACGGAACAACACATCCATGATCCGCAGGCTATGGACAGCATTACATCCAGGCCGCAACCCTGTTTTGGTAAAATGCAGTAGCTTTGCGCTACCTACCAAACTCTGCAGAGCCCAGAGAACAAATATAGAAAGGATTTTCCCAGAGGCATCCAGAAGTGACAGGAGTCTGTAGTTGTCCGGCAAAGTCTGGTCCCCTTTCTTATACACCAGCACCAATAGAGACTGCTGCCACTAAATAGGAATGAATTGCTCTTGGCACACTATCATTTAAAATCTTAAGGATTCCAGCTCATCTACTGAGATTTTGCTTTAAAACAACATTGGCCAGGCCGTGGCCCAGCGGCACTAGTGTTCTTGAGGCTTCGTATAGCGTTTTCAATATCATTTGCCCCAATTTCCAGTTGCCATCCCTCCAGCGTAAAGCTGTGTGGGAATGCGTCAACTTAAGTACCACCTCTTTCCTTAAGGTGACCAATCCACCCGTCTTCCTGTATGGGATTTTGCATTTTGACTCTGGGATCTACCCTAGCCTTTGATAGCGCCACCCCTATGTTCTTAGGGTTACTGCTGCGTAACACTGTAAAGTGGGATTTTGCCAGTGGGTGTTTTGTAGGGGGCGTTTCCATCGCTTAAGCCAACGTTTATAGTCCCTTTTAATTAGTTTCGCCCTACAGGACTTCTCCATTTCAGGGAGCTTAATGTGTTGTACTACCCTAGCGCGTTTTGCATATAATATAGGAATCCACACTGCAACATGTTAGACCATGCAGCAGCCGGTTTGAAGAGCATCGATGTCAAATAAGTTCCCCAGATGCCTTTGGCATTTAGCGGACTCTTACTGTCTGAGATCCCTTCTACGCAAATAGGCTAGATGAGAGTGAAGAGCAGGCAATGGGCTACAGAATGCACCCAGAATGTTTGACGGCAGATATTGCCATTACCCAGAACTACACCATAGATTAAGATGATCTGTGCAGTATCACAGTATCATCTGGTGGCAAAGTCAGAATATGATCTTCGGCAAGTTGTGTTTACGGTTCTTTGTCCCTACATCTTCATATGTTTTTTTCAAAATAACTTTTTCGAAGAAATTCTTTTTTTTTTTAAACTCATCACATTATTTTATTTGGGGGTGCCCCCTTCCAGGTCCACCCTTCCTCCAATTGTAAACCGTATGTATCCCAACCCCCTCGCCCCCTTATAACCTATTACCTCACCAACCATATATTTAGATTAGTAATGCCAATGTTTCAAAAAGAAATGCATCGACAAACCTCCTGGGGAAGAAACAACGCAATACTGTTTTCACTATCTCTCATTTGACTACCTAACTACCTCTCCTGACTAACCTGTTGGGTACTTCATATGGGTGGTAAACAAATCTGCCCCATTATGACGCTTTGTTAGTTTGTATAACCAGTGCCTTTTGTTCCTCGTGTGTTGTTCTGTAGCACAAGTGTTACTATCAACAGTGTTTACATACACAAATAACCTGAGAGAGAGGAAATGCTGAGCACACCATTCCAGGTTTGCGTACACATCAGCACAGATCTCTGCAGTAAGTACTTAACTGTAGGAGCTATACTCCTAATCATGTTTCCACTCAAACATAACAATATGAATTTCAAGTTTGCTTATTGCATGTGATCAATATATTCCCCAAAGAAAGATGAAAATGCTACACAAGTGTTGTTGTTGTGAATGCCCAAACTGGATGTAGTACAGCAAACACACAATACTTTACAGGATCAATTGCTCATCTCTGACCTTAATTGTCAACAACAACCAGGCAGCAGGGTTACAGCCTCGGCAGAGCACTATAGACTTTACAAGACATAAACATGGCATGATAAATGTGCAACAACTGCTTTGCATCCGGTAGCCAGGTGCAAAGAAGGGAGCGTCCCATGTCCACGGCTCGCGTGGTGTATGCAGACAAATAGAGGACACAACCCATCTAGTTAGGGAGTACCAAGTACTCCTATTGTTGATATTAAAAGAGAGAAGCTGCCAACAAGGAGACCTGGGGGAGGGAGGGAATCCGAAGCAGGAGGGAGACACTTAGGTCTCCAGGTAGCAGAGCAGTGATAGCAGTGTGCATAGCACAACTGCGATGGGCCCATCGAATCTGCCTGTAATCACACTCCTTTGTGGTTAGACCCTCATACCCTGCTCGGGGTTCATAAGGTGCCAATGGCCCGAGGGAATGGACAGTGGCACCACAATCAACCCTGTGCATGCTGCAAAGCGCACATACGTGGAGACAGATTTGTTTAAGTGCTGTTTTTGCATATGACAGCTGGCATGGGGGAGGCGGGCGGCTATCCTGCCTCATGAGGCCCTCCCCCTGTCCACAAGGACTGGAGTGGTTTGCCTCTGGATCTCCTCTTGCGATGGACCTGGCATGCACTCCAAGTTGTAGTGATAAAGCAGTGAAACGCAGGATGGAGAGGAGCGGCATACTATCAGATAGGCGGGAGGAGGCAGTGAAGCCAGCTGCACTCTCGGATAATCCACTCCCAACCCTCAGAGAACGGCAGCCTCTCAAAACCCATCTAGCGCCAATGACCCGACCCACCCCTACCTTATTCCAACTGCCCAGGGAATTGACCGCCTTCTACTGCAACCCCGTGATTCATTGCCCTCAAAAACCCCACCATGAAACATCACCAAGATCTCCCATGATACCCCCAAAATAAATACCCTCCTCAGCTTCCCCGGCCGAACCAGGATTACTTGCCCACAAATACCTTACAGCCCATTAAATACCATTCCCTCCACAATTACTAAATGTAACCAGATCATTCTGAAACTGTAGAATACTCTTTTTTAGCGTCTAATATCACTTAAGTATTAGCGCTTGGAGGAGAACAGCAACTTGAAATGCAGCAGGTATTCAACACTGGGAACTAGAGTGCGCGCCTCCCACACCCTCTGTTTCTCTACATATTAGTGCTCTTGACACCTGCAAGCACACTTTTTTCTTAACGCAGCCTCCACATCCCCCAGCGATCTGTGAGAGTTCTCTTTAAATCGCTTGTACATTTGAAGGTGTACTAAAACAAGGATGCCTGCAAGGCGCATTTGTATTCTTGAAACACCCCCAAAAATGCCCTGTGCGCCCATTTAGACACGAACGTCGGATGCAACAGATGATCTGATGCCTGGAAAATAAGCAATTTCTGTCAGGGTATCTGAAAGCAATGGCGCGGTATGCATCAGGGTTGAAATCCAAGCAAAGCGGCCCCCGGCCCTTCCACCCAGGAGCCCGCCTCCTCTCATGGACCAGGAGAGACATGGTCACTATGATGGCAGATTCACCCCTCTTAGAATCCCTCAATTCAGGCTTACAGCTCATGAAAATCCCGCTCACTGCCGCCAAATGGAAATGCAAAATGTACTTCTCTTTTTGACCCCTGAACAGTTCACCTTTACTGCACCGCTTTCTTGGCAGACAGATGTGTGGGCCCCCTTCAGCACAGGTGTGTTCAGGGTTCTTCTCCTTTTATCACTGAGGTTGTAGTTGTTCCACTGCTCCCAACTGAGCAGCAGCAGGCATGGGGCTGTGGCGCTTCACCACGAAGGCTGTGGGCATGGCGGGACAAGGTTAGCACCAGATGCAAAGAGCATCCACCTATACCTCATCTGGCTGGCAGCTGCCCTCCTCACACAGCGTGCACCATCTCACCTTTTTTCAGTTCATCGCCTGCGGAATCATTCTAGGTCAGGATCCACACTAGAAGGTTTCTGTTGTCTGACACCTTTGTACCTCCCAGGATTATCTCCGGCTCCCTTTTCCTGCAAAGCATTCTCGAGATGACGTCCAGCCACTATTGACACGAAGGCAGCATTGCATGTCACCACACACTGTTTCTCAGGTACGGCATGGAGTTAAATCAAAAACAACATTATAGCTTGTAGACTGGTGCGGGGCATGCACACCAATAGACACTGGCTCACAGACTCCCGAGATGTAAGCTTTGCACAATTCATGCAGCTATTGTAAACAGAACTCAATTACATATTGTGTCCAGATTGGCACACATTTAGCCAAACAATCCTTCATGTGTGTACATGGTGGAAAACACAGACAATAACAATGTATGCTACAGCCAATACATCCCACAAGCATTCTTAACAGCTCTTCCTTTCACCACCATCTTCCTTGTAGCGGTTCATATGGCTATAGTGCAGGACAAATTACCACCACATGCACAAAAACCAAGGAAAATCGGGTTACATACCAGATCAATGTGCCACTGCATTATGATTAAGGCTTAACTAGTAAACATTCCTGAAACAGAAAGAAGTCAAAATATTGGTGTACAGACTGGCACTGAAATATGTCACCCCATCTCTCTACCCATTAAAGGGTATTTGTTAAATTTGACTTTTCTATTAATTCCTAAGATTATCTGGGGACCTTTGGATTTACAGTTTGTGACATCCGTTTTTTCTATAGTTTCTGTCCATGTAAAAGTATATACTTTGTGGTGTGCAGGTGCCTTCAGAATAGGTAATCACGCAGTCATTAGTTTTGCCCCTTAGTCCGGATGACATTATCAAGCGCCTGAAAATATAGGGTATTAGCTTGGCATCACTTTAATCCCTTTATAATGGAGTGATCATCCTCATCATCGGTCCCCCTTCACAATGGGGTATTGTGAGACTTCTGGTCTCCCTTTGGAATGGGGTACCATTTTGAACAATTGGCCTATCTCTAAAAAGGGGTATCGTGTTGGCATAATTGGTCTATTTTTAGAATGGGGTAATCTGCTGGAAATGTACGACTCCCTTTACTATGGAAAATAGTGCTGTCATTGTTGGTCTCCATGGAATGGGGGTTCATGTGTCTCCTGATGGTGTAGGTATGATGGTTTGCTTTACTGGTCACCCTTTAGAATTGCATGCTGCGTTGGCATTATTAGTCGTCATTTAGAATGGGTACATCCTTAGCATTCCCAGTCTCCTGCTTTGTACAATCATGGCATTAGACTCCTCCTTGTCATGTTGGCCTTCCTTTATAATGGGATATAGTGCTGGTATTTCTGGCAGTGTCCCTATACGATGGGGCTTTAGCCTCTCTCATTAGAATGGAGCATTGGGTTGGCATCATCTTCCTCATTTAATAATGAGGTGCTTTGTTGGCACAAGCGGCCTCTTTTAGATGAATGTATTGTGCTGCCATTACTGGCCTCCTTGTAGAAAGAGGTGTTGTGCTAGCTTTTTCAGTCTTCTAAAATGGAGCACTGTGCTGGCATTCTGAGCCTCCTCCTAGAATTCACTGTTATGCTGCCATTGTGAGCCTCCTTTTAGAATGCAAAGTTATCCTGGAATGATCAGTCTTCGTTTAGATTTAGCTTGGCATCATGGGTCTCTCATTGGGATTGGGTACTGTGTGGGCATTATCAGTCTTGTTTTAGAATTAAGTCTTGCGCTGACCGTCTCACCATCTCTCTGGAAGAGTCTGTTGCATTGGTATTGATTTTATTTATATTTATATAGCGCACAGACAGCCCAGGGGCATTGTGGCGCTGTTACTTGCAGGAACTTAGTTACAGGGACCCTGTACAGGATTGGTAGCAGTCGTTGGCACATTGTGATTGCTACAAACAGATTAGTCATTACAGCTCATGCATCTTTGGTTATTACATTACAGACAGTTTATGGGCAAACATGGTGCTGCGAGAGACCTTATGTGAAGAGGATGGTTGATCTCTCTTCAGAATGGGCTATTTTGCAACATTAATAATTTAGCATTTAATAGCGCTACGAACCCTCGGGTATCTGAGCGCTGCTTATTAATACCCACGGTGTGTGGTGCTCATTTATCGACCTCGGAAGGATGAAAGGCTGAGTTTGGCCCTGCCGGGATTCGAACATGCGTCAGCAGGCTCTGCACAGATGTCAAAGTGAGCGCCCTACCGGCTTAACATCGCCTGTCTCTTTTGGGGACTAGTAACTGTTGTTTCCAGTGTAAAAAGCTAAGAAAGAATCATAACTCTACTTTCAGCGCCACATACAAAACTAGTGGTTAGGTTCCTAATCCACTCTACATTAGACAGCTGCACTGCCTGTTGGTGGGTCTCACCTGGTCTTTACTGTTAGGCCTCCAAGGGTACACAATGCTGCAGTTCACCTCATCTGTGTGTTGAGCAAATCTGACCATGTCTATGCTGCCCGATACTCTCTTCCTTGGCTAGGGGTCTATCACAGTGAGATATTTAAAGTCACTTACTTAGCTTTCAAATTATTCACTCACTGGAACATGCTTATCTTAGCATTACAACTACGCTGTATGTGCCAAAGAAGGCCCTTCAAAGCATCAATCAACAGCTTCTATGCATTTCAACCTTTTGGTGAAGTTTGAAGGGAAGTAGGCTTTTTTTAATCCAGGCTGCCAAGATATTGAATTCCCTTCCTCTCTCTTTGCACTCGATTAGTCCTGTGCCATTGTTTACGTCACAAGTGAAAACACATTCCTCGTGTGCTAAATCAATCAATCAACCAGAATGTTGTATTGTGTTGCCAGCATTTCTAGAACGTGGTATACTGGGGACATGTTTGCTATCCCTTTAGAATAAAATACTGTGCTGGCCTTGTCAGTTTTTTGGTGGGATGGGATACTGTCTTGATGTGGATTGTCCCTCTCGACAGCATGCTATTGAGTAGGCTCCGTCTGTAAAACCATACAATGGGGCATTATTTTCGCTATCCCTTTAGAAACAGTGACGTAGCAGAGACCACACAGCCCACGTGGTGCAGGAGGGGCCCTGCCACTTTATGTCCAGTGGGGCCCCACATCAGCTTTCACTCTGACTATCGTCAGGGCTTGGGTGTGTGTGGGGCCACAGCAGCTGGATGGCGGTGTGGAAGAGGGTGCTCCGACTTTGGCTCATTGGGTGACTGAGCATCGAGTCCAGCTGACCGAAGCTACCACAGGAAACCGGTAAGAAAGCCTTTTTGCATATGCAGTCTATATGTTTATTATGCATGCGTGCGTGCGTGCATGTGAACAGTGTTTATGACTGTGTGGGTGAGATTGCATATTGTGTGTGTGTGTGTGTGTGTGTGTGTGTATAATGCAGTGTGAATTTTCTGAGTGCATATGAGTGATGTGAAACAAGGTGTGTGGGTGAGTGACTGGTGGGTGTATGAATGTGTTGTGCTTGAATGTTCCGAGTGGGTGACCCTGTAGAGAATGCAGTGTGAATATTCTTGGGGCACACCTGAGTGAATGTGAGAGAAGGTGTAAGGGTGAGCGACTGGTGGGTGAATGGATGAGACTTCTAAGCACTATAATTCAAACAAAGTAGAGCACCTGAGACAGTTTCAAAATTGCAAGGTAAAATGTATTTTGCACACATACACTCGAGCAGATTTCAGGTTCATCCATGACCAGTATTTCATGGAGAGTGGAGAAGTGAAGTGCCATGTCAAGAAACACTGCTTTGCGTATAGCTTAACCATTTACTTTCTCCCCCAGTTCACAGACAGACGTATGTTTGAGGTCTTAAACACATTACCCACCTTCCCTACATTCCAACAATGGTCACCCTATTTGCACAACCTTTAAAAGATACCTTTCGACCGTCTAACAACAGTGGAAGGGATGAACACTATAACTCAGTGTGTAACTAAGCTTAGTGCAGTCAGTCTTTACATAGCTTTTAGTTAAGGGAATGGAACCATATTGGAACAGCTTTTCTTACGTCGCTGAATGGGGGGACCTTTCCTTAATGTTGTTTGACCTTAGTTTATCAGTGAAGGCTAGGCAGCTAAGCATGCTCTCTACACAGACCCAGTATTTTCTTGTAATGACTGACAGAAAAGCCACAAATACATTTCCAGTTAGTTTTTACTCTAGGACTGACAAATGCGTCCCCTTTTTGAACATTACTAAGAACGGGATTTCGAATGCAAAAAGGTATTAGCTAAGGGCTAAGAAAGATGCATATTATTATATTCTAAGATGCATAAGAATGTGATTGTGTGTAAATGTTCTGGGGTTAAAACATGTGGGGAATGAAGTGTAAATGTTCTGGCTGTGCATGGCTGTGAATGTGAGAGAAGGTGTATGAATGGGTATGCCCTGGGTTGGTACTCATGCAGAGAATGCAGTGTGAATATTCTGGGTGCATGAGTAAATGTGAGAGGTGTGAAGGTGAGTACTGGTGTGTGAACGGCTGTGAATGTGTGTGAATATTCTGGGTCAGTGCCCATGTGGAGAATACAGTGTGAATATTCCGAATTCGCATGTGAATGATTGTGAGAGAAGGTTTATGGGTGGGTGTCTGGTGGGTAAATGAGTATGAATGTAATTATGTGTGCATAAGAGCCGCTGGGGGCCTAGGGGGAACTGGAGCATTGTTGGTATTTCTTTTGAGTAACATGGTTTTACTGACATTTTAGGGCAAATCCAACTTGGAGTGTTATTACGTGGCCAAATTAGAATTTTAGTTCAGCCAGTCTAGCCATTTCTTACTGTGATATGACATTTTTACTGGGCATCTATGATGAAGGAAGCATCATAAAAGTGATTAAATGTCTAGACTGGCCTTTCCTTACTGTGGCATGACACCTTTTGCTGCAAATTGATGATAATTAGATGGATTGCTGGGGATAGGAAATGCATCACACCGAGATGGACTGTTGGGGGTAGGAAGTGTAGTGAATTTATATGGTTTGTGAGGGATAGGAATTGTGTTACACTTAAGATGGATTGCTGGGGGTAGGAAACATCTCGGCCTCAGCTGTTTTTGGGGGGGTAGGACATGTGTTACACTTAGATGAATTCTTGTCGATAAGAAAGGTGTCACACTCAGATAGACAGTTGGGGGTAAGAAATGTATTGTTCATAGAGGGTTTATGAGGGATGGGAAATGTGTTCCGTTTAGAGGGACTGTCGTGGGGGGTAGGAAATGTGTCACACGGACGGATCGCTAGGGGTGGGAGATGTCGCACCTAGATGAATTGGTGGGGAATGGGGATTGTGTTGCACTTGGATGGATCTTGCAGTGGGAAGCATCATCACACTTGGATGGTTTTTAGGGTGTGAGGAATGACATTGCACTTAAAAGACTGCACATGTAGGCCATCACGTGAGTTGCACCTGGAGCAAACAATTTAAGTTATAACATGCACTGCACTTGAATATCTGAAGACAACACTTAGAAGAGATTTGTAAGAAAGCATGTAACGTTAGCCCACCTTATGCTGCAGATCTATGGTGGTAACCTTCACTGGACCTAAAGATCCTAAGTCAGCATTGACATCCTGATATTGCAGTTAGTAGATGGCTGTTAATAGCGTTTATAGAACTAGGAAGATAGTCAGCAAGAATTTCAAGGTAGCCTGTCTACGGCGCGTTCAGAATCCTAGATCCAAGGGTAGCCTGCATGTCACATCTAGAAGAGGTAATAGGATAGCCAGTTTATTGCACTTAGAAGACCGGAGGATAGCCTCACCATAGTGCGTAGACAAGGGTAGATGGCATTTTGTCCCGGCAGAAGATTTGTCAAAGATAAGGTCCATCAGAGCTCCAGTTACGTATAAACACACCACTTCAGTGGACATCTTCTGCAGGTACAGCTGTCCATCCACACACATTAGAATGCATCTACAACCTATGACATAATTCGGTTTAGCCGGACACTTAGTTTTTAAGCCTACTTACTCCAGACTTGCCGAAACACCTCTGCCATTGGAATACAGGTACAACGTATGACAAAATGTCAGTTTAGCTGGACACATAACGAGTCTCTTGCACTCGCACACACTAGTGACCCTCCCCTTTAGTACCCATCCACATGCACAATCTCTTGGGTTGCTTTAACAGAGCCTAGCCAGCCCATCCACACATGCATTCTAATCCTCTGAGAATGTTCCCATACTCTGGACTGGTCCCAGAGGGCGCTTCCACCACAAGCGCCTTGAGAGTATAGTAATGGTAAAAGGCGCTATTTAAATGACAATTTCAACGAAACTACATAAAGCAAGCATGATAAGTCTTATTGCGTGTCTAGACTAGCCTACATTCGACTCAGTTGGACATGTTTACCTAATATGGCATAGCATTATTAATGGCAAAGCCAGCAGGAGTATGTTCTTATTTGGGGGTACTGGCATATATTGGCAGAACCAGCTTGGACATCTGCTCTTATAGTATCATTACTGGCATTATGAGCAAAGAAAGCATTGGTATGTTCTTATATGGGAATACTGGCATATATTGGTGCAGCCAGCATGGAAATGTGTGGGCAAAGCTAGCGTGAAAATGTTTTTTACACCAACATATATGGTGGGGAAAGGCATGACAATGCATTGTCAAATGCTCCTAAACAAGATTGGTGACTTACATCTATTGGAATTTCATGAATTACTGTACAATACCGATTGCAACTTGTCTGGCTTTTACCCAGTTTTTCACAGGATGTCTGCTGTATAATGTACCATTTTAACCCATTATTCCCAAAAATATTCGATGGATGAACCCTCCCCAACCCTCTTTCATTGGTTTGCGTCCCTCGCTACGCCTGGTCGCTCTTGCATACTTGTAGAAAATATGGACACCCCTCTAATAAAAAAATGGCCAGCTGCCACAGGTGGCTGGTACATTTGGTGCCAGGGGCCAGGCAATGCCCCCTTGTTTCATAAGCTAGATGAAAAAATGTAAGCTTTGATTAAAAAGCACACAACTTTCACCTAGTGCAGCGCCCCTGCAGCAGCATGATCGTCATGGGCATTGCATTGCATGTGCCCCAGGCTGGTCCGGAGTGTGGACGGCCATGCTTTGTTGAGGGAATGGGGGACCCTCAGCATGGCTCGCATGGACACACACACACACACTATGCTACTGGTTAGGCTCGAGTACTGGATTGCCCTTTTTCCTTATCAGTATCTTTAGAACAGAACATTAGGTTGCCATTGCCAATCTATCTTATGAAGAGCATATAGTCCTGGCCCTGTGCAGAGCTCCTCAGTTTGAAGAATGTAATTCGCATCAACACCGGGTGTACAGTGTAGTGTGGATGCATCTTATGGGTTGCTGTGCATTTTCGGTTGCAAAATAAATTTGGTGCCAGGCTGACATATCCCATCCAGCATCATGAATAACCAATGCTTGGAGCAAACCCAGGACCATTCAGACGTGATTTATTCAATAATACAATAAAAATCGGACTGCATTAAATGAATAATGTAAAATGCCCCGTTTTAGCTGTAGTTGAATATATATCAGTTCTTATGATATTAACCGGATTCCTTGGTCTCTCGGATGCAGTTTTCCCTATTAGTGCAGACAGGCGAGTTACGGAAATTGATTTTAAGGGGGGATTGCAGTGGAGGACCACGTCCACATTTGCATAATGTATTCATCCCAGAACGCATCTCTGCAGGGTTCTCTTCCCCTATTTGTTTTCTTTGGTAATCATTATGTTTTTAGCAACTGAGCTGGTGTGCAGTTGAAACATTCTGCTGTACGGTTTGCGGCTGCGCGTCAGCGGCGGCAGAGTTGACACCTGTCTGTCTATAGCAGTGTTCTTCAATCTGTGGGGCACGGCACCATGCCTGGGGGGCGGAGGGGTGAATCCCACAGCTTGAAGAACAATGAAATGCTGATAAGCGATTATCGACAGGGGCCGGCAAGTGCTGCCTTATTCAGCCTTTCAGTACGATGGCACGTTCAAGAAGTAACCACAGCAGGACTCTTCCTGCCATGTTGTGTTCACTTCTTGAAAGGAGCACCTGAGTGAAAGGCAGAATGCCAATATAGAGCTTGCCACAACACAGGCCCTTTGGCAGTGTTGTGGCAAGCCCTGCCTTTGCATTCTGCCTTTAATCAAGATGCTATTTTCAAGAAGTGGACTTTTCCATGCTGTGTTCATTCATGAAAGAAGCACCTGATTCAAAGGCACAATGCAAAGATTGCGCTTGCCACAACACAGGCCCCTTGCCTGTGTTGTAGCAAGTCCTGCCTTTGCATTCTGCCTTTCAGCATGGAGCTACTTTCAGGGATGGGAGAGTGAACAAAAACAGCAATGGAAGAAGATACAGAATAGAAGAGGAGAGGAGACGACATAGGAAGGAGAGGTTTAGACAGAGTAGGAATTCAGCAGAATTGAAGGGGGGGAGAGGGAGACAGAGCAGCAGTGAAGGAAGAAGAAAGCAGGAGTGAAGGGAACGAGACAGAACAGGGGGCTGGAGAGACAAAATAGGAGAGGGTACAGGGCCGAGTGCTGGAACGGGAAAGTAAAGAATACAGATTGAGGGGGAAAGCCTGTGTCAAAGAGGAGAGTGAGGGAGAGAGAGAGAAGTTACAGGGGATGTTAGAGGGCAGGCAATTGCAAGGTAAGAGAACATGGAAATGAGAACCTACATAGAACAGTCAGAACAGTAATATAAGAGACAGAACAGGAAAAGAGACAAGCAGAATAGGCTAGAAACCAAGAGACAGCAAGGGGGAAAAGAACGAATTGTAGGGAGCCAAGACAGAAATCAGAAATTGCAGGAGGTAGAGAAAGAGAAGATACAAATCAAGAATGAAATGAAGACAAGAGAGATATTGAGGGGTTTAGAGAGCCAACAGACCAAATTGGTGCAGGGCTGGAGAAGTAAGAGACAGACCTAGAGGGAGAGGAACGGGGGTTGGAGGGGTGCTAGAATGGGAAGTGGGAAGTGTGTAAGGTGGATTTGAGGGGATGAAAAGGAAAGGGATATTTCAAGGGGTAAGGTGGCAGAACAAGAAAGTGTCCGTCAAGCCCACAGAGGAGGAAGGGAGACAGAACAGGTGCAGTAAAGACAGTAAACAGCACATGGTTAGGGATGGGAAGAGACTATGTAAGGAAAAAGTGTGATACAGACGGGATTAACAGAGGAGACAGTGACACAGAATTTTAAAAAGTGATAACGACGTGAGGGAGTCTGCTGCTAAAACAAACTGTAAATCCCACCCATAGCAGCTAAATGTATTATGCTGCCAAAGATCTCAATGTCCAGGCGGAGGGCCCCCCCCCATTCGAAAACCTTTCTGCAAGGGGGGCTTGGGATAGAAAAGGGCTTCAAGTTAAGAACATCCCACAAGTATTTCTAGATAACCCCAAATTCCAAGCTAAGTTCAGAGCTGTGGGCAACAAATGCTCACGTGACTGGGTTATTCTTGTAATCGAGACAGCGGAACAAAAAGAAGAAATTAAAACATTAGAAGAGAAGGTACAGACGGATTCTGTGATTCCAGATATTAAAAACCAGCTTGAAATAATAAACAAAGAAATACATAAGTTTAAACAATTAACTGTAGACAGAAAAATGTGGAAGATAAAAAAAGACAGACAACTAAAAGAGGAGACAACCTACCTATATCTGGTGCCCAGCTTGTACCAGCAACAACACCTCAACCAAAATAAAAGTGGAGGATGCAACCAACAAAGATACACCATGAAATTCTCCACCTTCTCAAATACCAGCGACTCTGATTCAATCAACGGAGGTCCCTTTACCTCGACCGCAGGAACCCAACAACATAGGAGACAACAGTTTTTTCAAGGGCGGGGAAGACTGGGCAAAGTACGGCAACAAGGATACCAAGGGATGCGTACCAGACAATGGGTACAACACCCTCCGCCACTAATCTGGTAATTCCAATCTTCAATCTGAGTAATCACATACAAAAGAAGAAAGCAGCATCCTCAGCAAAGGCCTACGTTTCGTCCCGAGTACTGTAGCAGACAGGTTCTATACAGAAGTCGAGCTCAGGAAATTCTTTAGAATTCTCAGCTCACGATTTTTCTTCCGTGACTCAACTAAAGACAGACCAGACTGGTCTAATACAACAGGGCTAAAACTCCCATCGGTTTTCTCCCCCCTTTCCTTGATGGTATGCCCAGGAATCTTAGCCTTCGAAAACAGGATCCTAAAGGAGATGGACATCATGTTCTCCACAAAAACATCATTATGCAGACAACTTGACAAAACAAGGAAGACTAGCCCTAAAAAAACCTAGAATACCAAGACGATTTCATCATCAAACCAGCTGATAAAGGTGGCAGCATTGTACTGTGGTCCAGATCCCTATGTGAAGAAATCCAAAAACATCTGAGCAACGAGAAGTTCTGCAAAAGAATAGATGTCAACCCCACAGCATGCTTTCTTGCAGAAATTGACAGCCTGATGAGTCACGCATGGACACAAGGCTGGATCGATGACGACCAGAAGTCTTTTCTAGTCAAGAGACACCCGACCACACCAGCTTTTTACTGTATAACAAAGATCCAAAAAATGCATCCTGCCCACCGGAAGACCTTTTGTATGTGGCATTGGATCAGTTCCAGAGACTTTGTCCATCTACGCAGATGTATTCCTCTGTCAATTTGTGAGCAAAATGAAATTATTTGTCCAAAACACTACAGCCATGATACAGAAAATGGCACACCTTAACCTCGAAAAAGAAGATATTTTTGTCACCCTAGATGTGGAGTCCCCCTGTACTAGTATCCCCCAAGAAGAATACATCGAGGTCCTCAGGACATACCTAGACAAAAGAGATAACATCAAAGTACCAACAGCCTTCATTTCAGAATGCACTCGCCAAGCCTTCAAGGAGAACTTCTTCCTCTATCAAGACAAGTTCCACAAACAGTACCTTGGAACCAGCATGGGTGCAACCTTTGCACCAGACGTAACCAACTTGTTCATGGAAAACCTTGAGGCCGACTCAATTTACGACGATACCAACATTTTCAACAGCCATCTCAAGTGTTGGCGCCACTATATTGATGACGTTTTCCTGATTTGGAGAGGCTAACTGGAACAACTCAATGACTTTCTTACATGGTTAAATACTCAGAATCTCTCAATGAAGTTCACGATGCTCCACGACATGGACCACATTCCTTTCCTAGATTTAGAAATCTACAAAACCGAACAGAACACGATTGGTACCACATTATATAGAAAGCCTTCAGACAAGAATAATCTACTGGCCTTCAACAGCTTTCACACCTTGGCCCTCCGAGAAAACCTAACCTACGGACAATTTAATTTATAATACTCCATAGGAACTGTGGTACACTATCAGATTTTGACAGTAATAGTAAAGATCTCAGTAATCGCCTAGCAGCATGCGGCTACATGCCAGAAGTAGTACGCAGGGCACGCAAGAGAGCCTGCAACATCAATAGACAAACATACCTCCAAAAACAGCCCCGGCAACAACACAAGGATAAAATCACATGCGTGACAACTTACTCTCCATTAAGTAACCACCTGCGAAGAACCATCCTCCTACAATGGGACATCTTAAAAATGGACACCTTTCAGCCTGCTTTCTTTTTTGTGGGTGTTTTTTGTCGGCGCCCCTAAACCTTCAGGTACCGGGTTGCGCATTATAAATATTTAAACAAACACATGATATGATATGGTATGATAGTTTATTTATAACGCACTCAATACCGAGAGGTTTCTAAGCACGGACCCGGGGATCGAACCCGTGTTGCTCCATGTCGTCTTGCTTCCAAGACAAGCACGTTGCCACTGAGCTATCCTCCCGAGACAAAACCACGATTCGTGTTCAAGAGGAGCTAGAATTTAAAAGACTGTTTGGTACACACGTATGAAGAACCACAGGCCAAAAGAAATCCTCAGTTGAACCTTTGGAATCGACCGCCTGTATTTGGACATTACATGTGCGGAAAATGCTCTGTATGTGGACTTATAAAATACCTTAAAGAGATCGATCTATACAGAATTAAATGGAAATATAATTCTTTCACCAACTGCCACAGAAAGTGGACAATTTATGGCATTACATGCCCCTGTGGACTAATCTAATTTGGAAAATGCAAAAGAGAAATCAGGCAACCCATGTGCAAACATATATCCTGTCTAAAAAACCAAATAGCTGACAAGCCCATGGTGGCACATTTCAAGGCAAAAAACTACAGACATATTCTGGTTCATTATCCAGACAGTTAGACGTCCACACCGAGGCGGTGACCACGACCTGGTACTTTGAAAAACAGAACAGAAATGGATCCATCGTTTAGACTCAGTAAAGAAAGGACTTAACGTGGCAATAAAATGGAACATATTTTTCCAATTAACAATCCCTTCCCATGAGCCTTCTGCCTACAATCACATCGAGTACATCCTCGCCAATCATAAGCTACTTTTGGGAAAGCTCAATTTGTTGCCACTCTTTATTGTTCAGGCTGGGTCGTCCCCCACTTTAGCCATCATTTGACTAACACCATCGGCTCTAAGCCGCCACATAAAATGCACTGTGATGTCTAACTGCCATCATATTATCAGAATCTACTGCACTGCATTATCCCCAATGGTTCCCAGATGAGCTCCACCATGGTTAAATACAGTCTCATCTGCTGGAAGAAAAACACAGTCCTTCAGGTTCCCCAATTAGCTCTACCACGGCTAATGCCCCTAACACCACTCTGCAGAGACTTCCATCTCTACTGCAGAATAGAAATAGCATGTCTTAGCTACGGCAACAGCATCACTCATTGCTTAGCAATGTTCACCCGACAACACTGTTGTCAATAAAGCTTGCCGTACAGCATAGGACTCTGTTCTTTCACATACCGTAGTTGAGACAGTGCAGAGAAGATCAAGGATTCACTGAGACGAGACCCTTCAGCTGGTAATCAAGTAAGCAGCACTTTCGCCCCGATATAACCTTACTCGGCATGCAGAACCGCCGCACGTAGCTATGACTATTGTGTCGGCCCATTCTCCCCCTTTTACAAACAGTGAAACATAGGTGAATCATCATACTGGTTGCGGTATCCCATGTTGCTTAGCAACGGCCATCACACACACTGCAACCACATTCAATCGCTAGCTACACAGCTTGTTACTTGCCTGCTCCATTGAGAGCACCATCCAGCCCCAGATACCACTCCCTGGTGGCGGCCAGCCTACCGGCCACATACAGCCAGCAGCTACTATGGAAAAGCAGCTACTATGGAAAAGCTGCGACACGGCTGCTGCACCACGTTGCCTCACAACAGCCGCTGGGCCTCCCGCAAATAAGCTTGCAACGCGCTCTCCCCATTTTTAACGGGCTTATCACTCTCTAAACATTCTATATCATGAATAGTTACTCTACAGCGTGATGTCTTCACCCGCTTTTATCACACTATAAAATGTGTAATACAGAGAATTATGATTTCAGCACAACAACCGGCACCCATCTCCTTCCAGAGGGCCTCCCGATCACTGCGATAGTATGCACATCGCGACGAGTTTACACCAGCATAGCTCCACAAGAGAAGCTGTTTTCGCCTGGTTAACAGACAATCTGGTAAAATACATCTAGCCACATACTAAATATATATCCATAATGAGCATTTGGAGACTGAGTTGTACAAGTAATGGAGAACTGAGTAGTGTCCTCTCCCACCCCCCTCTGCAGCATTTATAAGAGAAAAATCAATTGATGACAGTTTCATATGAAATTAGCCCAAGATACACCGAAGCAATAGAAGGTAGGTAGCGATCCACAGTTAAAAGAGCATATTTTGACGCTCTCTTTCTGATCATGTTGCATTGATATGTACATCCCAATCCGACACCATTTTATTTGTTTTTATTTAGATTGGAGCACTCTCTTCACATTAAAAGGGAGTTCACACTAAGACGGCAACGCATTTAGCAATTTAGTCCTGAAAAAAGCACACAGAGGATAGATTAAGCATTCAAACTGAAACCATGTCAGTCATCCCCGAGCTGGAGACACAAAATGTGTCGACTTATGAAGTGTGCTGATAAAAAGCATAACACACCAAGTCACTTCAACTACTCACCCCACTATAACATTGTGATCTTTGTTTTATCGTGTGCAATTGATCCTGAAACTTACTAGAAATGCTGTTAGATACACATCCATGTGTTTTAATTTTGGTGTATTATGAATACATTTTCTTTTATTAGTTATTTGACCATTACCTGATCGTTAATGATAAGGTGACTCATACTCCTGTCCCACTGTTGGTCCTACCTGTACCATATTGTGTTAAAGGGGGGGGGGTAGCTTTCACTCCCGTATATCTTATTTCAATGCACTAGTCCCTCATGAGTCAGCCCCCCAATCCCCTCCATAACAAAAACGAGGGTCTACACCCATACTACAGTTTACGAGGAAGAAGTGTGATACAAAAGGAATTAACAGAGGAGACAGTGACACAGAATTGTAAAGTGTTAACGATGCAAGGGCATCTGCTGCTAAAACAAACTGTAAATCCCACCCATAGCAGCTTCAATTATGCTGCCAACGATCTCAATGTCCTGGCGGATGGAGGCCCCGACTCAAAAACATTTCTGCAAGGGGGGCTTGGGATAGAAAAGTTTGAAGACCACTGGTCTAGAATGATCTACTTAGAATGCCTCTGTAGGGAAAGGCGTCCTATCTGTTTCGTTCGAAGGCCAAGGCCACCAATTAAATATTGTCCCTCAAAGGGTAGTTTAAAAAATAATTGAATATCAGAGGTGGGTGTGATGTCCAGGATCAAATCTCACTCCACAAAGTGGTGCCGGGAACAAGGCTGTCATATATAGTCTCGTATTCGTATCCTGTATTGGTAAACTCAATCGAAGGTCAGAAAAAGGATGGATTGGTTTAAAGTCGTATGGCAGACAATAAGAACAGCTACAGCATGCAGGTGAATCTAATGATTTTTTTTAAGTGTGTGACACAAGGTCAGTGATAGTTCTTGGATGTGGTCTGCTTGGGTTTCAACATAGCCTTTGAGACTGTCCCATGCTATTGGCTCATTGGCAGGAAGAGGAACCTCTTCTGGTGTGTCCCAGATCGGGGAAGTGGACTAGGACATGGCTGAGTGACAAAATACAAAGTGTGCCAGTGAATGGAGGTTCGTGTTTGGCCTAGCATTTTCAAAGCCTTGATCTTCAACCTTGCAGAGAATTCTGAATGGAACCATGCCCCTTTGCCAATGACACTATGATTCTACCTAGAGAAAGAGGAAAGAATGGCAGCTAAGATTTGAACGTTGTCTAGAGAAGATTAGTGCACCGTTGGTGCAAGTGGCAATGCACTATTGAAGTGTCTGTGGGTCTTGAGAGGGGAACTCAGCTGTCTTTTCTCTAGACTATTCCTCTTATGCAAATTCTTCAGATTGCGGCCACACAACTAAGATCTCATAGTTACTTTTCATAGTGATCTCATGCTTCCAAATTGCAGCAGAGCAGCCCAAGCTGTCTCTGTGCTAGAAAACTCGCTCACTTTGCCACTGCGCCTGACTGGGATTCAGATCCAGCCCAGGAAGTATACAAAATATGGATGTTCACCTAATGATCCCGGAACTTTAGATGATCCCCTGGCACGATATCTCTGCTGCCCAGACGCCCCATGGTGGGGACTGCTTAAAAAACTGCGTAGCATGGTAAATACGCAAATGGACAGAATCTGCCCTCCTCTGCATGGATGCTATACCTCGTTTTATGGATTGTTATTTTATTTTGGGTATTTCTTGAGGGCGAACCCAGATTTAAGAAGCAATGAAGCCCCGTGGAATGGTAGAGGATCCGTGCAGATGTTAGATGGTTAAGGGGGAAGCAATGACCTAGCCACATGGCAGTTATCACTGGCTGGGAAGGAGGGAATAGTAAACCTTTACAGTCAGTGGAGAACCCATAACAGTGCTGATTGGGGATGTTGGTGTATAACGAGGGATGGGCTGTAAAGAGTGGTCACTGTCAAGTCCTGGCATAGACCAAGTTGATTCTGTCCAGCCGTGGCAGACGGAGGCCCAGTCACTTGAGTTAGCAAATAGGCGGGTTTGTCGCGCACATGTGAAAGGAATGGAGACGCGGTGCGGGTAAGGCTGTTCGCGCGCGTTGTTAATAAAGGAAGTCACTCCTAATATCGGCTCTGTGTCTTTGTGTTCCCGACGATTACACAGTATACTGAAGATACGTGTACTTTACAGTCACCAGGATGGATGCTGGGTAGCATCGGGGAAGTGGGTATATTGATAACATGGTAAATTCACAACTCAGCAAAGCTTCTAATTTGTAGGTAGACAGCACCTGCCCTTCCCATCAGGTCTGCTACATGTTCAATGTGCTGCAATATGTTTTATTTGATAGAACTACTAGTATTGCTATACGTTTCATGAGCCACAATGAGCACTTGTGAAGGGCTGATGATCTTTGACGGTACTTTATATCATGAGAGTGCAGATACATTTATAAGGCTTCTCAGAAGGATTTCTGGCTTTTTAAATGGACAATCTTCCACAAATCTTCAAAGGTCAACAGGCCTGCAATTAATTTAATGAGCAAGTAGAAATGCTTCTCAAAAGGGCTTTAGCACCTTTGATTTATTTTATCTTTTTAAAGTTTCTAACGCGCCATTCACCCATAGGTCTCAGGGGCAGAACGAGTATTTGGTTTGCTGATATAAAGTCAACATCAAAAGCCTTTGTCCCACCTGGTAAGGTTGCACATGATCAAGGGCTGCCATAAACAACCCAGGCTTTTCTTGGCTGAGAGACTAGACAGATAGGGTGAGGGTAGCCATGCCTATCACAGCAGTAACCACGTCTTAAATCATCAGGGGAACACACCTAGAGGCATTTAAGCATCTGGCCAGCCAGGTATTCGCCTGGTATGGACAGTCATGAGTATGGCAGACAGCGCCATGCATCCAGACGTTGTCCTCCTGGTCTATGTGGGCCAGACAGCACAGAGCCTGTCAACATCCGACTGCCTGGGCTGTACCAGAGTCCACAGCACCACTGCATCTATGCTCCACATTCGCCCAATGCTGCCCTTCTTGATGTGATATATAATATGATAGGTTATTTATAACACGCTTAATACCCAGAGGTTTCTAAGCACGGACCCGGGGATCGAACCTGTGTTGCTCGGTGTCTTCCTTCCTAGGTGAGCACTTTGCCCTTAGCTACCCACCCCCTTCAGATACACCCACTTCCCTTACAGGTTGCACTCCCTGTAATCCCACTACTATTCGCATTACAAATCACTGCACAATATTTGTGACAGCTGGTGGGCACTCAACAACTACATGTCTGTTTTTCATCTGTACATGAAGCAACAAAACATTTTTCTCATAGTCAAAACTGAGCACCTGGTACCCCTTGCAGAGCTAATCGGGGCAATCTGATACCCCTCTACAGGCT
Organism: Ambystoma mexicanum; assembly: GCF_040938575.1. Classification (NCBI taxonomy): domain Eukaryota; kingdom Metazoa; phylum Chordata; class Amphibia; order Caudata; family Ambystomatidae; genus Ambystoma; species Ambystoma mexicanum. The sequence goes on along the minus strand of NC_090936.1, from coordinate 508,563,875 downwards.
CCAGCTGGCCAATATTGAGGTCTGGAGTAAAGGGTGGTGTGATCTCTTCGTAGAGGAGAGCGAGTTCCCTTATCCGTGGACTTTAGCCAAACTGGATTAGGGGTGTGACAGAATACAATAAACGGTGACTTTGAGGAATGACGTAACAGGTGGGTGGACATTAGTTAAGTATGCGTTAGGATTGGTTACTGTTCCAAACCCGAGAATTAGCATGGAGGATGCAAGATGCAGTCCTATAGGATCACTCTAGTACACTATTCTTGGATTTTGGGACTGTGAGGAAGAACAGTTCGCTTGACCCACTGATGGTGATCCTCTGCATCACCACGAGCTTTGCTTGTAAGCGGTGGAATCTGGAAACCACTCTGCCTTCTTTACCACTGGACACATCACTTGGATTTTAGCAGCCAATGCCCAACCTATTGCTATGGACAGTGGGATAAGAGCTGACTGCGGACCTGCCTTCCATGCTGCGGACACTGTGCTAATGCTCCATATCAAGTTGCTGCGAAGGTTTCAGGGCCCAGCCTATCCAAAGACAGTCACCAGCACATCGAAGACTCAGGAGAAGTGGGCTGGAGCCTGCGCCTAGAAGCAGTATTGAAGGAGCAGGACACATTCACAGGGCACTTTACTCACTTGCCTGAGGTTGGCCACAAAGGAGTCCTCCAGCCCCTAAAAAGAACTGTCAGAACAACGACCCAAAGTCCCTGAGCCTGACCAATGAAGGAGAGACCAAATTGGGGAGTGAAACAGATTTGAAGTTGGTGTGAGCTTTTTCATCATGAAAGGAAGCGCTTAGCCTGCTGCCCAGGGGAACACCTGCAGGGATGCCTGACTTCATGGAGCTCTGGGTGGACCCAGCCTTTGGAGTTGCCCTGCTGTTGAGATGTTTACTCCAAACTAGAGTTTTGATTTCCTCATGTTTTTTTTTTCCGATAATGAACATTGCTGCCCATAGACTACATTTAAACAGGCTATTTTTCCATGCACAATGCGTAAAGGGTTTTCACGCTATTCTTTCGTAATAATTAAATAATAAACTGGGCAAATTTTCATATATTTATATTTAAAACGGATTGGTGGTCCACGAGGGCTGCACTGGGTAAATAAAAATAAAATTCAACACATTGCTATGGAAGTCAAACGTTATAACATTGTTAATGAATACCTAGTGAAATGTCAATGGCATAAGTGGGGAAACATTTATGCACAATTTATACTGAATCTCATTCCTGCTAATGAAGTAGTTGAGCCCAGACTCAAGCTTCCAAGAAAGGAGAGATTCCGTTGCTTCTGTGATGATCTATTTATTTATTTATTTATTTGCATTTATATAGCGCACTTACAGCCCACAGGCATCGAGGCGCTGTTACATGAAAGTTTTAAATTAAGTGGTTCACAGGTGACCGTAAGTTCTCTTGGTTACAGGTACATTGGTGTACCTACATATGTGCAGTCAAAATGACAACATTGAGCATTTGAGAGTATTCAGACAAAAAGCTTGGTTTTGAGTGTTTTGCGGAATGCATGGTGGGACTCAATGGTTCTTAAGTACGTGGGAAGGGCATTCCAGAGGGAGGCGGCCATAGTTGGAAAACTAGATCCTCCAGCGCGGATCCTTTAAGTCTTGGGCATGAGAATCGTGTTGCAATACCCCTTCCTAAGAGGTCTGGTGGCAGTGTGTGTTTAAAAATTATTTGGACAAGGTATGGGGGTGCAAGATCATGAAGGCATTTGTGTGCGGTAGAGAGGGTTTTGAATATAATTCTCTCCTTGAGAGGGAGCCAATGAGCCTGCCTTCTGATTTCGGAGATGTGATCTTTCTTGGAAGTACCAGTGGCTGCCCTGAGGGCCTTGTTTTGAACCAGTTGGAGTTTGTCCAGATTTTTTCAAGAGGTCCCTACTAGGAACGCATTGCAATAATCAAGCCTTGATCCAATCATTGCCCTAGCAATGGTGAGGCAGTTCTCTCGTGATAGAAACGGTCTGGCTGATGCCTTAGAGTCTTTGGGCCATGTCAGGATTTATTGTTCTAATCTTAGACCTCTAAGAATAAAACATTTTTAAACTATTATGTCCTGCTGAATGTTCTCTGGTTTAGGATAGTATCCGGGCGACAGCTGTCATTAAATTTAGCTGCTATCAGATTTCTCAGGCATTTTTCCAGAGTTACTTGTTTAATATACACTTTATGTCAAAGAGACACAAGCTTTGTACGTACATTATTAATTTAAATTAGTTTGTTTTGTATGGTTTACTACTGATCTAAATTGCATGTTTTGTACAGTTTGATCATTTATGTAGCAGCACTTTGGCGAGTATGCTTAACAAATAAAAATAAATATAAATACAAATCCTTTCAGCCTTTGTTTTCGGTGACTATATAATGAGCTGATTTGCTATAGTGTATTTGTGAATTAATTGTTTGAAAGTTATATTCTTTTGGTTATTGCTTATTTGTTCTTACTTGGATTGTTGTATGAATTGTAGTTTTATGTTTCTTGGTTGTGGAAGGTTTCATTCAAACCAACAGTATTATGAGACGGGTAGTTCCCAGTGCAGACCCCTCAATCCTGGTGTAGCCTTTCTCTACTGTCTGGGACCAACAGTAGATAGTTATAGTTCATGAAAAAAACTTTGCTTAAGGGACGTTATGGTTAAGTTGCAGTAATAAAAAACTATGAAATTCAGTAAAAAAACGTTAAAAGGACGTTATGGTTACAAGTAATATCGAAAACCCCCTGAAATTCGCCAGTTATGGTAAGCTAAGCAACCATAACTCGCGCCACCACCGTGCACTGCTAAGGCTAACACCCAGGACATCAAAGATGACATCACAAATATCATTGATGACATCACTGATGACATCACATGTGCATTTACTTTTCATACAAGGGGTTGTGAATGTAATGCTGGCAAAAAAGTATCAGGGATTATCGGGAAATGTGTAATGAACTACATAGTTCATTATGCAATGTAGTGTTCTAAAGAACATTCCATTGCAGTGTTCTTTCTAGTACAGGAACCTACTCTTGCAGAAATGTAGGTATTGGCTGCAGCATACACCTCAGAGGTGCTATATTTGTAATTTTCCAAAGTTATATAATAAAACGGTGAATGTTCTGTATCAGACTTTTCCGTATAGTGAAACATTTACTAAGTAGCTAATAATGCATCACTTACTACATATTTCTACAAATACACACAAAACATAAATAGACTACAATGCATACACATATGGGGCTTATATATGGAGAGTAAAGTAAGCAAACAAGAGGCAGTATCATTAGCAACTGTGCATAATCTACATGATTGTATTCACGCACAAAAATGATTGTTGTGTTTCAGGCCTGCTTCCTCTATATATGTACATCATAAGATGCAATTAAATTCTAAGGAAAGTAGTGTAACAACATGTGAGAATAGCAATATCTATAAATGTAATACCTTTTGAAAGTTAAGTTTCTGACTGTCAGTAAATAAAACCACCTGGCCTAGATATGGCAGTGATCAAAAAAGAAGGGGCTAGACATGTGATGTCATCAGTGATGTCATAAATGATATTTGTGATGTCATCTTTGATGTGCTGGGTGTTAGTCTTAGCAGTGCACGGTGGTGGTGGGAGTTAAGGTTGCTTAGCTTACCATAACTGGCAAAGGGGGTTTTCAATTTTACTTGTAACCATAACGTCCTTTTAACAACGTTTTTTTACTGAATTTCATAGCTTTTTATTAGTGCAACTTAACCATAACGTTGCTTTAACAACGTTTTTTCATTTAATTTCATAGGTTTTTATAAGTGCAACTTAACCATAATGTCCCTTTTAACAACGTTTTTTCAGTGAATTTCATGTTTTTACCAGAGTATGCAATTTTCCTACAACTTACTAATATCATACTTACCAAATATAACAATATTTGTGTCCAATTTACAAAGAGTCACCTTAAAACTCTGCCATTTCCCACCTTCTAGAATCATTTTTAACACTTCTTTACACTTTTTGCAACTATTTCATCTAGTTTTGCATCCGTAGACGTCTACGAACATCTGACTTCATTGAGGACATTCCGGACACCGCCACATGACCATTCGCTATCGCGCAGCATGATGACGTGTCCGAGAACCCGTCCGCACTTCACAATAAGATCCGTCCTTCGCGGACAGTTCGGAACTGCATTTTCTACTGATCTAGGAACTTTCAACTTCAGAATTTCCCTTGCACACCTCCTACACCTTTTCGTACTCATTATCCATTACCAATCTAGTACACAGTACATACTTCGAAGAATTTTATCAAAACTGCTATTTATCTTAAAAATGGCATCAGTTATTGCCATCCCTCCTCCCCAAGAGCCACCACCACCACCAGCTGGACTAACTTCACAACAAAAAAAACGCAGTACTTTCAAAGACAATGTAGAGGACCAGGAAGATAAGGTAGAGGAAGTGCCTACTTCTAGCACCAAGATCGAATCATGGGTGTGCCAGTTCTTTGCTACTGTTGGGAGTGTACCAAAGGCTAAAGCTACCAAAGTGAAATGCACTGAGCGCGCTCAGTCACAGACTACCTGCACAGTACTCCTACGGGACCATTTCCATGCGCCGCCACACAAAATCCAATGACCGCAATGCTCTCAGAAAGGTTGTTCCTTTTTCAGCAAGTACTAAGCTGTCTTCCTCCACCTCATCTTCCTCAACAAATACTGTAACCATACAGCCTGATGTCTGCGGGCATTAGTGCGTAATAAATAAATAAATAAGGAGGGCTACGGACCATTATCGTCCATTGCAGCCCCTGAAATGGGGGATAAAGGCCATTAGCACCCCTGGTTCCCAAAGCGGGAACCCAGGGTGCTAAAACATAGATTTTTCTTCCTATAGCACGACGCCTGTGGAGTCCCGCTCTAAGAAGGAAAATCCTTTTCCAAGACAGCCAACATGGAAAGAGAAGGCGGGGCTCCTGTTCCCTTGCCATGGCAGCCTGCAAAACCCATGAACATATTACCACAAGCACTTTTATTCCCTTTCAAACCTATCCTACCTTCAAATAACTTTACCACATAGCCGGTCCCAGGTAGACATGGCCACTTTAACACAATTTTTCGTCCCTAGCAGTCATGCCCAGTAGCCAGATTGTCCGCGTCATGACCTTATGCCATGACACAGACAATCTGGTTACTGCCCACGGCCACAGGCTATACCTCAGTCACCAAAGGTACATGACTATTTTTTGTACCTACATTATTACACTTTAAAAAAAATAAAACATGGGCGGATTTCGAGCAAACTCGTGAGGAGCATTGGCAAGGACATTAAAGCATGGTTTTGCAAATGTGCCTGTGTTTTATTTTTTTACAAGTGTAAAAATGTATGTACATACAATAGTCATATAACTTAGCCCCCACTTAACAAAATCCATTCAGTCTTTACACAAACATTGAAGGTTGGGTCTATAATCCTTCTCAAAACTTTTGTCTACATTCGTCAAATGGCAACAATGTTCTAAGCCATCTTAAAATGATAAGACCCCCTCTATTTTCGCCCCCTCTTGAGAAAATCCCACCAAACTTTAGAAAACCATTTATATCTAGATCCAAAATCGTTTTGCCAAATGTTGTGCAGATTCGTCAAATGACACCACATTTATATGCCTTTACAATATTTTGAGCAACCCCCCTCTAATTTTGCCCCTTCCTGACAGAATCCCACAAAACTTTGCAAAACCATTTAGGATTAGTTCTAGAATAACATTGCAAAATTACATGTAGTTTCATTGGATGGCGCAAAAGTTCTAAGCCATCCAGAAACTGCTTTTCCCCAACCCAGTAATGCAGAAATAGGTACAAATGTCCTAGGACATCTAAAGTGTCCGCGAACACCACAGCACTGCCCCAGGACATCTGGAGTGTTTGCGGACCTTCGGGGGGTGAAACAACCTATTTTTTGGCTCCTTATGGCCGTATCCAATCCAATCCTCGCCCCCCCCCACATCCCCAGAGATTGTTGGTTGAGTTTGACAATTGAAATGCTGCTTTTTTAAAAATGTTTTCACTGCGCTGTCCGCGGACCCCAAAAAAGTCTCGGAATCCAAGATGGCGATCGCTTCAGGAAAACGGACGCATTTCACGTTTTCTCACCAGCCAATCGGCGGCCGTGCCCCGATGTCCGCAGACCACGCAAAAGTCTGCACATTTTCTGGCCAATCGGAGGCCAGTCCGGAGAGAGTACAGCCAATCAGAGGCCAGTCCGCGGACCGAACAGGGAAGTGAGTCCGCGGAGCGGACATAGATATCACTAATTGTTTTTGCCTCACGTTTAGGTAATTTAAAAAAAAATGACTGGATGGATTTTCACCAAATTAACAAAAGCACGCTTTCAGGACCAAGCTGCCGCTCCTGCTGCAAATTTGGTGAAAATCCGTCCAGCGGTTTGGGCTGTAGACATGAGCAAAGATTTTTCCCATTAGGTCTATGGGAACAAAAGACATTTTGGCACCCCCCTATAACTTTGCTCCCCCTGGACCAAATCTCACTAAACATTGCCAAAATTTAGAGTGGGCCATATACTTCTTTTGCAAAGTTTGGTGAGGAGTCGTCCTGGGGGAGCAAAGTTATAAGCCGTCCAAAAAGAGCTCTTCCTATGAGATGTGCAACTTAACCAGAACTACATGGCCGCTACCGCAGGCCATGTAATAGGGAAGAGAAACAAGATACAATAAATACGCAAAAATAAAAGTGCCCGATTCCTCTGAAAAAACAAAATGCTAAGTCCTGAAAAAAATGGACTAATTAGCATATTCATAAAATAAAAAATTAAATGTTTGATTCCAAATTCGTTGCATACAAAAAAGTATAAAACCTAGTAAAACCCACAGCAACAAAATCAAAACAAAAACCACAATAAATACAATTTTTCTGAACACAGAAACATTTATCATTCATTCACAACTGGACAAAAAACACATTTTTAAGTACTCCAATTTGTGTACAACAAATCTCAGCTCAGCATGTTTCTGTCCTGATAACACAGATCGTAGGACATCCATCCGGGCCAATCCATTGCACTCTTGCGAGATCTCGCATTCATAAATTCAAATGGAAAGACGTCAAACACGTCCCGACATTACTAAGGTCAAAACGTTCACACAACGCAGCGCGGTGTAACAGAATTCGGTATACTGAGCGCGCTCGACATCTTTCCATTTGAATTTATTGAGATGAGATACAGACTCCTGGCATCATTTGGAGTGTAGGAGGAAACGAACATTAGTGTTTGGGCGTTGGCCACTCGAGGCCTTTTGAAACATCTCGAAGTTCTACTAATGAAGACCTGAAATTCATTTTCTACACTAGGGTTGATACCATGCAGTGTTAGAAATCCTGTACTGTGTTTCAGCACCGTGGATATCAGCAGACCCACTTTCAGTGATCTTGCAATTGTACAGAGATCTCGCAAATTGTTATTTATTGGGTATATTGTGAGCTTTGGTTTGATTTTGTTGCTGTGGGTTTAAAACTTTTTTTATATACAATGGATTTGGAATAAAACATTTAGGGCCTAATTCATGGAAGCCTTTTATAATGGCAAAACCCCATCGGAAAACATTCAGTGAATAAGGGCCTTAATGTTTTATATTATGAATATACTAATTGGACAGTTTTTTGAGGACTTCGCATTTTGTTTTTTCAGAGGAATCAGAGACCATTTGTTTATTTGATCCCGTTTCTATTGCTTATATAAGTTGGTTCAAACCAAATCACACACAAAAAAAATCATATTTGTTTAGACAGGGATTTCTTTTACTGTAGTTTCTTTTTAGCTTTTAAACTGGTTGCACCTCTCACACCTTTTATGAGCTTGGCCTATGCTGCCAAAGGCTAAGGCAAGAAATCCAATTGGGGTCAATTTGTTTCCCTCATCAAGAAACCCCACCCCCCCAATAAATGAGATGTATTGCATTAGTGCTAAACGGTGAGGATTGTGCATGCTTGTAATTGCCCATTTGATTTAGCAGCAAGAGGATGACCAATCTCAATTAAGGGGTAATCTCATTTGTGAATTGGGTTTTAAAAAAATCTCACATTGAGAATGATTAAATCATGATACCTCATGATACCTTGATTGTTCCTTTGTTTCTTTTCTTCCATTGTTAGCATCTTGCCTTCCTTTCGTTTGTAATCAATGAAGAATAATGTGGACACTCTTCCTCAGTCCACAGTGCTAGTGTTCAGGAGCCTTTAGCTGTAAGTGGGTCAGTGTAGCAGATCTAAATGGAAGCAGTAGCAGTTGTACAAGAGCCCAGAGGTTTGGTCAGAAGAAGAACCTTAAAATAGTGATCGGGAACTCTGTACCTCTCAGATAATGCAAGGTGAAACAACAGGAACACCCAAAGCATCACCCATTCTACAGAACTTTGAGTGTTGCCTAAGTGTAAGTTTCAATTCCCTGATGGTGGAGGAATGGACATTTCACATACAGAAGAGGAGGAGGGCCCATGAGGATAAGAGACAGGCGGACCTCCTAACATCAAGATACTTTAGAGAGATTGTCTTATAAATGAAGAGAGCCCACGAGAAGGAGAGCATAAGCAGCTAAGAATGGAGGCCCCGAGAGTAACTTCATATACCCTTGCCTGCAATATCGCAGATCACATCAGTGGTTCCGCCAGCATGGCCAAGCCCAGACACCACCTCTGTAAGGGTGCCTTAGAGAGCTTTGTGCTGGAAAGGGGTGTCATTGCCTGCTTGTGTAACCTAGAACTGAGGTGCGGAATACAGATGGTTGACAGGGACCATCAGGGGTGCACTGTGATAAGAGGTTATCATCACAGGGCACAGATGCCATTTTCACCTTTGATACTGAGCATACGACACCGTATTGGAAGCTCTCATTAGGAAGTTGAGTTTGACTCTGAAGCAGTACTTTAAGAACTTAAGGGACAATTCCAGGAAGAGTAGGCAGACATGGGAGATGCTAAAGAATCTGAAGGGCTTGATTAAACATAAGACTGAAGAATGTCTGAAGGATTGGACCATTTACTTTGTACAGGACACAGCCAAAATAATGGTTTATTTATTTAATTTACTTTTTGCTTGTTAGGCGCATATACAGCAAGTAAAATACCATTTCAAAGCACCCATTGGATGAGGGGAGGGAACAAGGGAATGACATACAATACAAAACACAATATTTAATAAGAGCAGAGGAGGGAAAAGGAGGAGGGACGAACTTACTATGCCTTGTGAGTATTCAGAATGTGCAAGTGCAGCAAGGAAGAGGGCAGAGGGCGTACGTGATGGGGAGTCCAGGCCAATGTGTGAGCCACAGATGAAGTGCTTGGTTTGTTGAGTGCTACATCGCCAGGGAAAACGTAGAAGTGTGAACCTTCAGGGTGGAGGGTGTGCCAAGACAAGTGCTGAGGGTAGTCAGGAGCTGAGCCGATTGGGTGTGGGTGGTCAGGGGCCCCAAAGATGCATAAGGGCCGCAAACAACAATCACAACAATTGTGGGACTAGCAGAGAAGAGAAGAAGGGAAGGAGGAGGTTAAGAGGAAAGTCTTTGGGAGCTTCCAGAATTTAAGAAAGTCCTGCTCAAGGTGCAGAGGCAGGGGGAGGCTGTTTCATAGGCAGGAGCCAGCTGAGGAAAGCGATTAACCACCTACCCTCCGTTTAGAAAAATGCTTTATGCACAAAGAGCTGGTGTCAGAGGAACATAGTGGTCTAGAGGGAGACTATAAAGTTGAAGATAGTGTCGTCCCCAGTCCCAGACAGCCTTGTGGATGATGCAGAGGGATTTGAATGTAATCCTTGCAGCAGCCAGGAGCCAATGAAGACTTTAGGGCAGGAGAGATGTGGTCCCTGGGCTTAAGGCCAAGGATAAGTCTACCTGCCCTATTCTGGATTAGCTGGGGGGGGGTCGCAGAGTGGAAGAAGGTAGATTCAGGAGGATGCTATTGCAATAGTCAAACTTAGAGAGAGCCAGGGCTCGGGTAACATAAAGCCTCTGGGGGAAAGTGAGAATAGGGAGAATTCCTTTGAGAAGAAAGAGCTGAAAGTGGGACTTCTTGGCAATGTCCGGAGTGTGAGGGAGGAAGGACGGAGAGAGGAGTCGGAGATGACTCCAAGGATTCTGACTTCAGAAGAAGGAGCAGGTGCAGTGCCCAAGGAGGAAGGCCAGAGTGAGGGGAAGAAGGAGGGCGCAGGGGTCCCGATAGGAAGGACCCCGGTTTTACAGGCATTAAGGCAAAGATCGTTGGAGGTGCACCAGGACTGGATGGCAGATAGGTAACAGGGATGATGGAGGGTGCAAGAGGGTCAGCTGGAAGTTTGAAGAAGAGCCGTGTGTGTCTGCATAACACTGGAAGTTGGAGGAGATGAGGCGTGCAAGCATAGCAAGGTAGATGTTAAAGAGCCAAGGCGAGAGGATAAAACCCTGGGAGACACCACAGCTGGAGAAGGAAGTTGGAGAGGAGAAGATGCCCAGGATGACATGGGAAGAGCAGTCAGTAAGGAAGGATGTCAGTTAATCCAGTGCCCGTTCCGAGATACCAAGGATATTGTGGAGCCTTTGTATGAGGATGGAATGGTTGACTGTGTCAAAGGCAGAGAAGAGATCGAGAAGGATGAGGATGCTCAGAATCCAGATTGATGGTCGTGGAGACCATCAACAAGTCTGGTGTGTGAGATGAGTCGGGTCAATGCTAGCTTCTCCCGCAGCTTCCAAAGGAAGGGGGTGATGGAAATAGGACAGCAGTTGGCAGGGCAGGTAGGGTCTGCAGAAGGCTTTTTTCGGGAGTGGGCGCACAAAGGAGTGCTTAAGGGAGGAGGGGAAGATCCTGTGTCAAAATAGCGTTTGCAGAAATCAGCGCGTGCAGGGGCAAGAAAGCCAATGTTATCTTTGATGGTCCTGTATGAGCAAAGGGAAGCCTGTTTAGAAGAGACCTTCATAGAAGGGACAACTCCGGTAACTTCGTCAGGTGTGACAGGGGAGGGTGAGAGGTCAAGGGAGTGTGAGATGGGTTGGGAGGGTGGTTAGCAAGGGCGTTCAGGATGTCCTGGTTTTTGGTGGTGAAGTGAGTGGCCAGTGCGGTGCAGATGGCCTGGGAAGGAGAAGGGGAGGCGGAGACTGCGGAAGGGCTGGCTAGTTTCCTGCAGATCTTGAAAAGTTCAGCCATGTTGTTGGATTCACTCGAAACCCATGCCTGTATGTGGGCTCTTTTCTTGGCGTGGATGGAGTCTCTATTGCCTTTGGAGCAGGCGGCAAGCCAGTTTGCCTTTGGAGCAGGCAGCAAGCTTGGAGGTCACCCAGGCTTTCAAAGGAAGAGAAGAGCTGGGTCTGTAAGATGGAAGCAGGAACCCACTCAGGGAAAATTAAGGCAATACCCCTCCCCTTCTCGCCAGTGCAGTAAGGTCGATGGTTGGAGCTGTCAGGGTGGAGGGAGTCAAAAGCAGTGACTGAGCTGGCATTGAACCATGTCTTGTTAAGAGCGAGTATGTCGAGGTCAAGTCTTCAAGAAGGAGGCAGATGTAAGCGGAGTGTTTGTTGGCTCAGCTGGCATTAAGAGTCGCCAGATGGATGAGGTCTCTGCCTTTGACGGTTTACTGAGGTGGTGTACAGGGGCGTGGTACACCAGTCAGGGGAGGGAGAGAGAGAGAGCGTAGTAGTGGGAGTTGCAGGAGAAAGAAGGAAGTTAATAAGAGAAGGTAGGATCCAGTCAAAGAGAAGGAGGTTGGGTTGTGGGCCCCAAACCAGGATAGCGCCTGTGTGATAGAAATGAACGAAGCAACATGAAGATGAGAAGCCAGCCAAGAAGACCTCCCACTTGGTGCCACTGTTAATGGTAGAGGATGTGGAAGGAGAGAGAGTGGAGATGAGATTGGGGTGGGGGGTCCATAGATTTAGAGAAGAGGATATCAGTGAAGACCTCTCTGGAGGAAGCGCTGACGTAGGTGTCTGCGATGGGAAGTCCAGAGTTTGCACTCAAGATGTGTTTTTTGTGCTTTTCTTTACCAGACTTCATGAGGGAGGGGGAATAGGTGATAGAATAGGAGGTAGAAAAAATAGGAGAGATGGAGAGAGCCATAGGGGCGGCAGAGGTTAGTCGTGCAAAGAAAGAAGAGTGGCTGCACAGCACAGTACTAGCTAAACTCAACAGGTGGCCTAGTGGAATTAGTCACAAAGGCATACATGCAATCCCAAAGGAAATAGAATATCAAGAGATAAGAGGTGAACAGATGTAAAAAGATACACAGCCCAAAAACTAATTTCTTTAAAATGGCACAGGTGCAATGCAAAAGAGGAGCACAGATGTAAAAATGCAATACAGAAAGGAATAGAATATCAAAAGACAAGAGGTGAACAGATGTAAAAAAGGTACACAGCCCAAAATCGGACTTCTTTAGCAAGGCACGGATGACCAAGCCCTCACGCCGGACCCCCTAGGTCCGTAAAAAGGTACACAAGTCCAAGTGCGAGAGTATAAGGTGGAAATAAACCCAAAAAATGGAAAAGGGCAGAAAAATCGAAATAGCAGAGCTGGCCCTAGAAAAAGGGCATTTGCACAGTCTGTGCCCAAAGGTCCTAGTTGCAGGCTGTGATAGGGTCACAATGATAAATTGCAAATGGAGGACCGATAATTACTGAAAGGATCCTCTGTGGAGTGAAAGGGAAAGCGAAGGCTTGCAGCTGTCGAGAAAGGCTAACACAGTGTTGCTCAGCTTTGTAGCTTTTTTAAACTGTAGCAGCTTCTATCTCTCGAGTTTGTGGGCTACCACCCTTGTTTTAGCAGATTTAAAACTAACGGGAAGTGGGCCTTGACCTCTCAGTTGGGAGCCCTGGCAGTGATCCAGGGGTGACTCCTATTTTTAAGAACACCCAGATGAGTGACCCCGTTAACCACCCGAGTAGAGCAACGACTTCTCCTGGGATCTTTGATGAAGTAGTATATCTAAGCCTGAGTGTTGCAGTGAGGATGAAAGGGTACACCTCCCAGTCTAAGTGCAGTGGGGCCCTGGATGCATGCCCTCGGCTGGGTGGCCTTACATCAGGACAGCTGTACGGACCAGAACTGGGAACCTAGGTTGGAATTCTGTCACTCGAACAGAACTACTACCTTTCTTAACGGGAGCTCTCTGAACCCAGATTGGGTCGCTGTGGCCCACGTAGATTTCCCAGATTGTAAAGAATGCGTGGGTTGGGCCATAGGGGTTTCATTGCCAATAGCCTCCACAATGGGGTTATTACAAGCATTGAAATCCTATGGCAGTGGTCTGCAACATTTGGATCTCCAGCAGTTGTAAACTGGTTCATCAACTGTAGGCAACATCATGGGAATTGTAGTCCTAAATATCTGGACAGCAGCAGGTTGCAGATCCCTGCCCTAAGGGATGGACTTTGCTGTGGAACAAAAAACCTGGCGTAGCCACTAATGCAGATGTCTCACCTGGTATCGTCACCTTTAGGCTGGAGGTTGGGGGTGTGAGTGATTCATCTGCCCTGAATGTCCGAAAATATTCTTTTAATTTGTAGGTGATTTTCTTTGCACTTGTTGGTCTCCATTGGGACACTTGGCCTAAAAAGACTGCCCTCAGGTACCTTGGTTTCTGCAAAATGATGATTCCTCCTTCCTACAGCGGGGCGAGGCAATGGCTCCCTGTGTAATGTTAACCTGAAGGTGTATTTTCTGCGTCAGTGCACAATTACATCCGTCACGGGAAGTGACGGGTCTAGGGCATTCAAGAAGCCTGCAAAGGAGCTCACATCGTTTCCCTCGTAGCCTGCACGGCTAATGTCTGTTGTGTACAGCACAACAACAGCCAGAGCATCTGACAGACCATGTGCCATGACCTGAATACATTGGAGGAAGTATTAAAGAGTAGGGGAGAAAATGGAGGAAGGGAAATCTGGAAGGTAGGAGAGAATGGAAAGAGACAATGAGAAGAAGGCCAAGGAGGTAGTAGATGGAGAGGGAGTAAGAGGGAGAGAGGAGGGCAGGAGTAATTGAGAAACGTGGGAAGGAAATGGTACAGAGCCAGTCATAAAACAGAAAGAGGCAAGAGGAAGGTAGAGCAGGTGTGGGGAATGCATAGAGTGAGGCATGAAAGGGTGGGGGGTTATGAAGTAAAAGGGAGAGGAGGGCAGAAGTGAATAGGAAATGTGGAGAGGAAGGTGTAGTGGGAGAAGAGGTAAGGGAGATTATGAAGTAAGGGAGGGGAGGAAATCTAATGGGGAATGAAAAGAGGTGTGAAGTCTGAGCCCTGGGCGAGTCAGTTGCTAATGAGTCCACAACAGAGACTATGGACAGGTTGCCAGACATTTGGTCGAAAAAAATTGGTCGACCAGACAAATGGTCGAACCAATTTGGTCGAAAACCAAATGGTCGAATTTTTTTTTATTTTATTTTCACTTTTTTTATTTTTTGGGGGGGGTCCCCCCAACCCCCTTTTTTTCTCTAAAAACCTCTTTTTTTAAAAAACGAAAACCCGAAAAATAAATATATAAATAAAAAAAAAAATTCGACCATTTGGTTTTCGATCAAATTGCGTCGACCAAATGTCATTCGACCAGTTTTCAGTCGACCAAATGACTGGACACCCTATGGACACACACCCAGCCTGTGCAATTATCCCTTAGACACTCTTACCCATCATTCAGAACACACATTGTCATTGTTTATTGTTGTCAGTTTATTTTATATTTCTGTCAATATTTGCCTTTTTACAAACATGTTGTTTTACCTCATTGTGTTTCTCTCCTCGCCGACAGCAGCTGCTGTTTACGGCGCACCTCCCCAGCCCCCCCATACTTTCATTGATTCTTTTTTTGCAGAGGTTATTTAGACAAATGTAATAAAAATATCGATAATGAAAAGAATCAAAAATCGAGGGAAAGAACATTTGCCTCATGTAACAGCTGCTTGGTGGTGCACCAGGGGCTCCGGGTTAGACGAGGTTGCGCTCTGCTGGGATGCCTGTGACTGGAGAGCCTGCAAAGACCTCTCTACTCATGTGGAGTGCACTTACTCATTTCACCATCAGGGGCAACTGGGTACCTAGGAGGCAGAGCAGTAGTACAGCAATGCCCATACAATGATTTCGGATCAGTGCTACTATTCCAGTGTAAGTATTTTATTTTATTTTTTATTTATTGTGCATTTGTAAGGCGCTTATACATCAAGTAAATTGTGTTCCAAAGCACCCAGAGGGCAACGGGGAGAGAACGTCGGAACGAGAGGCAAATATAATAACAATGACGAGAAGCAAGAGGCTCTCCTTCTAGGCGTTGTGAGCATTCAGAGCGCGCAAGTGCAGAGAGAGAAGGGACGAGGGAGGTGGGTTAGTGCTAGGGAGTATGTTGCACGCAGCTGTTAAGTGCCTGACAGACATCACTTGGTGAGAGTGGTCAACTGCCAATACATTAAGTTCAGGCCTGTGAGACAGCACAGGCAAGTGGGTGCCCAAAGGCAAGTGCTGGGGGTGGGCAGAGACTAAAGGCATCTCTCTACCTTCTTATCTACCCCTCCTGAATGTATGCACTCCTCCATATCCCTCTCCTCTTCCATTAGGCCCTTCCCACTCCCTTATGGCTTGCACTTCCCTTCCTAATCTAGTGAACGTCTTGTATGCCTCAATCTCAAACTTCCCCCTTACCTGCCCTTCCCCAATACCCATCTTCTCTTCCCTTTCCTACTCTCGCAACACTATACTATATCTCCAGCCCCAAACTCTCTCTCCACTATGCTCCTCTCACCGCCCCCACCACTCCATTAAGCCTCCCTCCGATTTTATATTATCCCTGCTCAATGCTGTTCTCTAGCTGCCATTCCTCTGTCACAGGAATTCCTTCCCTTCTCTCGAACATGCTCTCACTTCCTCTCGACCTATCTGTTCCCAAAGGCCCGTCACCGGGGTCTGGTCCTCCGCTTCTGCCCAAATCACATATGTAGACCTATGACCGCCCATCTCTGTTCAATGACCTGAACTACCTGTGCCACTTGACTTCCTCCTGCCAGGTTTGTGCAACTTGTATGTTTGAGTGCTTGCAGGCATCCTCTGTTCAGGAGTGCCCTTCCACCTAGTAAGTCATTCTAACAAAATCTATATTAAGTTATGATCTAATGGCAGCAGCACTTGATCTGGAAGCATGTAGTACTCATTATATACCCTCAGATACAATGGCACCAGCCAAAAGACCACTCCCCGAAACCAAAATGTTCAGATGCACCATTACAGACATTGGGGGTCAGTCCGAGTATGGAGGTAGCCATGCCACTTTTGTATAGCTCTACAGGCCCCGTTAACCCCGCTGCTGGTTGAACGCCCTCGAAGGGACCGAAGTCCAAATTTGGGAGAAGTTGGGAGGTGCGATTATGCATGTGTGAATTTCAGCCATTAAGGTTGTGAGGGTGGCCAAGACCCTGCTAGTCACCCGTGTCTGAATGGCGTGTGGATGGGTGCAGTGGAGGTAAACTATGAACTAAACAGGGGTGGGTTGTGTTTAAGGAATATTGTGAGAAGCTACAGTTTGAAATGTTGTTGTTAAAGGTAGCTTCTTTCCAATGGCAGAGGTGCTGTCCAGTACAGTTTACGTTATATGGGAGTGCACGGTGTGTGGAATGAGCCTGTGCCTTCCACTAAGTTTCGAAGGTGCACTGTGCGAGGGGAGAAAATGTGTTAGCTGTACAAACAACAATGTCTACATCCTGGGTTCCATCTATGTTCAAAGACCAGTGCTACGTATCACGGATGAGCTACGTGCTAAATAAATACATAATACTCACCCTTGGCTCCTCCTAGTACAAACAAGGCCCCCCTTTCATGTTTACTTACGGCAGAATGACCCACCCTCATGTGCCTTAGAGTTGCATACAGTGCTTACTGCGAAAGAGGGATCCAATGTGCCAGACTGTCCTCCTCCCAGAAAATAAATCTTTGACTCTTGCATCTGCTCCTACTAACCAACCACAACTAATTTTACCAAAGTTCCCAAAGCGCCAGGAAAACATGAAAATGACAACAGTTGAGCTATTTAAAACCCAATACCATAAGAATTCAGGTAAAGTTTAAGACTCATGTGCGGAAGGAATTCCAAAGACAAAAGCTTCACTACCCTCATAATCGAAGTTACAGGGACACCCTCCTCCCCCTCCCAGTCTTCTATCCATCCCATCGATTTAATATTGTACACAATATGCAAAGCATCCCCCCATGAACCTGCCTGCTTGATCACTATTGAACAATCCTCATCGTTCCTGCTCTATTTGGAGTGATGCACCGTTTCCCGAATCTTGGTCCTGCTCTTTAAATACCATGAACACAATATAAAATAAATATAAACCCTCTTAAACAGAAGCAGCTGCTAACATTCTTCGTTGGGAATGTGCATATCCACAGCTTCTGCCTGTGCTTTGAATCTCGAGTAAAGATTTTGATATAGGACCTCAGGGGTCAGCACTGCATGTAGCTCATCAAAAGGGCAGGAGCCTGCAATAGCTATGCAGAAACATGTACACAGCTCACCTGTAATACGAATATTACATTCCTTCTCCAGTGTTAGAATGCATTACAGGTGGCTTGTGACCACATGATGACGACGTACACAGAGTGTAAAAGGCAGCTCCCCGAACACAGCAAGAGCTGCCACTTAAGGAGTTTTTTGAAGGATTTTCCGGTCTCCATATATTGAGCTATCACTATGTGGCAAATCATGTGCACATGTATATTTGTAACAGTGCATAGACTACCGATCCACAACCGGAAGATGTCATGCACCTGAGGGAGCAAGAGGCCAACTGATGTTGATCAACCGTTTCTTATCCACCGACCGCGCACATTTATTTACAAGCAAACTGAATTATATCTCTCAACGGGTGGCAGCAAACCAGAGTCAAGGTATTGGGTTCATCTGCTCTAGGATTAAGATTGCCCAGTTTGAGGTGGACCCCAAAACCGCACAGGGATTAGCAGGCCCCCTTGGTTGCGCTGTGTGATCAGTCTAGTAAAAGGGCTACCAAAAGGCCCAACAGAACACAGAGTGTTCCCCTTTCCCTGTGGATGCTAAAGTCGCCAACGCGTGAACCAGGCCAGGCTTCACGCAACATATGGCTGAAAGAAATCCTCCTCTTTGAAACAGTGGCCCCTCTTCCCCGCTAGACTGTGAGTAGACACTTTCTACAAAACAATTTCCCAGTAACCAGGGATTGATGACTGATAAAAGATCCATGTCCTGGTCAGTATTTTTGTTTTTGAAGTTGTCACCAAAAGTATTTCAGTGACCAGTGGAACCATCCCAAAGGAAAGAGCAAACAGCTGCGACTCTGCTTCGTATGCTTCTCATACAGTCAGTGCATTGCGCCCAAGTCCCAGACATTAGTATTAGGAGGAGCCCGTTTCAGCCTCACTTCCCATCCCAGCCTATAACTGTCATCTCTCTCCACCCGTGCGCTTAATGCCGGTGTGTCTCTCCAGAGACAAGGCTCAACTCATCATCTAGCCAAGTGTGAAAAACCTTCCAAGGGCTACGCTGCGTGCATCCAGGCGCAAGAAGAACTGATTCCTCTGATGTGCCTGCCCTCCCCCCTCTGCTGCCTGTTTGATGCCCGATCTTACCCTTTGTCCTGCTTGACGGTGAGTGGTGGTGGTGGTTATTGAGCTGTTCTCACAAGCAGCTGTTTCGTTGAATTCCATCCTTTACTTCAGTTGGCTCAGTTGGATCGGAATCCTTAATGGCTCATTGAGCAGGGCCCATTTTAAGGTCCCTACCTGCATTCTAGCGCAGTTAGATTGTTGGCACTACATGGATTCCGATCCTTGTTCCAAAGCTCTGCTAGTTAAAGAGCATACAGAGACACTGTACATGCCATCAACTTGTAACAAAATTAATTCTGAGTTTAGTCCTTGCGTTTCTTCTGGTATCCCACTGTTGACCACTGCTTGTGTTAGTGTTGTGCCTATTCTCACCCACTGCGCCTCATTTTACTCACTTCTTCCTCCAGTGCTGTACCTGGGGCGCACGTGCGTGCGTGCGTGTGTGTGTGTGTGTGTGTGTGTGTGTGTGTGTGTGTGTGTAGCAAGCATGCATAGTGGTCAACCTGTCTAAGCTGTAAAGAACGCCATCTACATGAGACTACTATACATCAATTTCAAGCAAGTATTACAACCTAAGAAAGAAAGGCCTCCGAGTAGTAAAACAGAAAACGTATTGGAATACACAAATACTACAAGATTCAATATCACAAACAAGATTACAAGCAAGCGTACTTCTGCAGAAGCAAATAACATGATGCCTAAAAACAATTGATCAAATACATATTATTGGACTACACAAAAAATAGTTTGCTATTGATGCAGTTTTAGGCCGTCAAGAAGCTTGCACATGGTTTGTAGATTTATTAACACAATGTGGTGAAACACGTGCTGGCCACAGGATTATCATAACCCACCACAATAAACTTAGAATTGTATGCACAGGATTTGATTGAAATGTTTTACATTTATATATAATGAACTTATTAGTGAATACCGGTTTATAGTGACATTTTCGAATAACATTTGGTCGAAAGTCAAAATGTCGAAAAAATAATGTCGAAAAAAGAAATGTCAAATGTCTTTTTTTTGTTTGTTTGTTATTCGAAATGAGGGAGTTCCCCCTCAACCCACCCTTTTTTTAAAAAAAAATCTGTTTTAACCCTTTTTTTTACTTGCGGAACCCAAAAAAAACATTTAAATAAAAAAATTAAGCATTCGAAATATTTTTTTAGACATTTTTTTTTTTACAATTTTGTCATTCGACCAAATGTTTTCAACATTTTGACTGGACACCGTGAATATAATTATAATCATGTCCAAGAGAATTTCTTTTTTCTAGTTCTTTTAAGGTTTAGTTTGTAACAAAACTGTAATAGTATATAACATGAGCCAGATGAATGTAAATTGTAAAGAAGAATGACATTAAAATGGCGGTTCGACTTTAATTTAGCATTGAAAGGCATTGGACTGGTGCATATTTTAGATGTCACTGGAGAAACTGATGTTTTTTTGACTAAAAAAGGAGGATCTCATGAAGGTTGATGCCCCAAATGAGGGTCATTTCAGAGATATACGATTGGCACTGACAGAACAGGAATTAGGGTGGTTTGCTCTCTGGTATGCTGCAGTGCAAATGTGTCTTCTGGTCTGGGATTAGTTTATGTGACATTCAGCTACAACAATTGATGGGTTTCTGCTTTACTAACTGAGGCACTATGGTATTAGTGCTTTGCACACATCTGAGTGTACGAGAAGTGGGTCTTCCCTCTCAAATCCTCCCCATCTTGTAGCTGTTGAGAGCCAGCAAAAGGGACTGGAATCCCCAGACCACAAAAGCCATTTTTGTGTGAACAGCAGACCTTTATTTTCACCCCATGGATTGGATCTGTGTTTATCAAGTATTTTATTGCCACTGACATCTTGGCGCTGACTGGGAACTGCAGCAGCAAGAGAAATGTCAAGAAAGATAAGCCTTAAGCGGACAACATAAGGAGAGTTAGTTGGAGCTTTTTGGTAGATCTACTGCGAGTGATCATCTCCACACGCTGTCCACTCACAGCCCTCTATCCTCACTCCCCCCCACCTCCATGCTCTGCTTACCTTCTCATCATTACCACACCATGACCCCCTTCCTGCTTCAGTGTGGTGCACACTGGTCATAGAATGCACAATTTGAACGGCCTAGTGTTCTCCGTGCAGAGAACTCGGTCGGCCGGGATTCTGGTGTGCTTGATCGAACGGTGATGGATTTGGCGAATCAGACCCTTACACAATAACACCCACATATAGTTGAATGTGCGCTCTCGCAGAATTGAGCACTACCGCCCTATCACATTCTGATGAGCACTTCAACCCAGGTTTATATCCTGTGCCAAGAAATTCAGCGGTAGTGAGGGACGATCTCTGGGGACACCAGGGTTCCACACGTCTTTCAAAATACAATTGTCGCCGCTTAGCTTAGGTTATCACTCTGGCATCCCAATTCTTGTCGGGGGAAAACCCTGACAATGAACACATTTTTCCTCGAGATCCCTCACTCTTGTCCCCTCCAAAGATGCCAGCACTCATCTGAAGCCCCTCTAGCAAATTAGGAACATCCATCTGCCACCTCTTGAGGATTAGTCCGCTCTCTACAGTGATTGCATGTCAGATTAATTGCAGGCAGCCCAGCAAGGGGGGCTGATCACCAAGAAGAACTTTATTCCATGAGAGACCCCTATTTCTAAAAGTTTATGTTCTATTCGGATCGCTACCAGTAGGCTCCAGCAGCGGACAGATGAGCAGCTGCAGCCGTCTGCTTGAATATCCCTCACTCGCATTATCATTACTCTGCTCTCTGCAGCAGGCCAAGCTGATGTACTCTTAACTCTCTTAGCATTCACAGATATTTGTGGAGTAGACACGGGGTATACGTCACACATCTTCTGATTCAGGGGAATATAAGCACTTAGAAGGCATCCCTTTTATTAGTGCTTGGGAAGTGAAATCAGGAGGCATACCAGCCAATCAGGGTGCTCCGTAGGCAGGCATAAATACATGGAATTGCCTACCCTTAGAGTCCCCAAACAGCAGAAGTCGCCATCTTGCCTCCCAGGGTACCAGCAAATGTCTACGCTCCACTGCTGCCCCCAATTTCCCCTGCCTGCTAGCCTCTCACCACCTCCCTATTCCCCACCAGACCCCACGTCAACAGCTACCAATCCACATGGTCCCACATTGCTCCCTCGCTTGACTACCTACTGGTTCACTCACCCCAATGGAAGCCATTGAAATGGAGAAGGGACAGAGTTCTCTTCTGTGCTGTCCAGGGTGGCCATTTACTTCAGTATATATTTGTGATTTATGCACTTTATGACTTGATTGCACTTTGTACCAAAGAGTATGCCGCTGGGCAGGTTAGATGCACTATGCATCTGACAATATATGCCTGTAGGAAACGGGCATGTGACTGTTTTGGAATTGCTGCTATTGCACTACGCACTTTATTGTGATCTATGCACCTTACGATTCCATTGCTTTTTTGCACATAATAACCATGCTGCTATTTAAGAGTTTCAGTTATGACATATGATGATGATGTTGTTTTATTGCTATCAATGCACTATGCAATTTTTACAATTTAGAACATCAGAAATGACGCTGACCAGTATATCTATTATTCCATGGAAAGCAATACAATCGAAATGGCAGTCAGAGCACTATGCTGCTGACTAACATCTATGTACCCTACAGCCAATTGCTTTGTTATATAACAAAAAGTTGCACCAAGCACTTTATGTAATTTTAAATGACAACTGCAGAGGTTAGATCATCATGTACACACTATGCATTATGTATCGCAGGATTACCTACTGATGCTGTAACCTGGGCACCCATTTGTTATAAGCAAAGGGAATGCTGCGATGTGAATTACAAAACGTTTCTACATCATGTGCTAAGTATGCACTATGCATTGAAATGCTCTATGGGCACCCACTCGGCAGTAGCAAAGGCAAAAGTGTCCAATCCGGGTTATGTAAACGCACAGAGCCATGATAGTATTGGGCAACAAATGAATTTACAATGCTGATCACAGATGGGGACTGTTCATGAAATGTATGCATGACAGCAGTATTTGGCCTCAACAACACCTGCGCTCCAAACACGTAAAGATGGCCACCATGCTTTTGATACGTACAGAGTGGGATAACCATAGTAGTCCTTTGTTTATTGCTGTGTAAACACTCACTGGCTGCTCTCTCGCGCTCTACACCCATGTTATAAACTCACTGGTTGAAGGGGGCTCGTGGTTGTGAACAAGCGGCTAGTTGTGCCGCGAAACGCGTTAACATCCCCAACGCGCATCTTTATTTGCAGTTTGGGAGTGCCATATAGTCTGATGGCTTTTAACTTTTGTGCCGAGTTGTAAGGCTTTAATAAAGACAGTAAAACTTTTTTTACTAAAAACTATTTTGCATCTGAACATTTTTTCATTTCAATGGCTGTGGAGAGTGTTACTCATTGTGCCTGATGGACATCAGTGCCCCTAAGAGAGATATATTACATGACCACGGTAGTGGCCGTGTAGTTATGGTTAAGTTGCTGTTTCCATAGGAAGAGCACTTTTTGGGCGGCATATAACTCCGCTCCCCCTGGACGAATCCTCACTAAACTTTGCAAAAAAAGTATATGGGCATTTTTTTTGGTGAGGTTTGGTCCAGGGGGGAAAAGTTATAAGGGGGGTACCAAAACGTCCTTTTTTCCCATAGACATAATGGGAAAAAACTTGCCTACAGCCCAAACCGCTGGACGGATTTTCACCAAATTTGCAGCAGGAGCGGCGGCTTGGTCCCAAAAGTGTGCTTTTTGTAAATTTGGTGAAAATCCGTCCAGTAGTTTTTTTTTAAATGACCAAAACATAAAGCAAAAAAATGTGTGATATCTATGTCCGCTCCGTGGACACACTTCCCTGTTTGCTCCGTGGACAAGATACCGATTGGCTAAGGGGCTGCCGTCATGACCGCAGACACGTGACGTCTGTCGATTCCCTGCAGTGAGACGTGTTCAGCGTCAGATTGTTTGGATGCGCCCGACATCTTGGATCTGCCGACAGCGCAGTGGCCACCAGCGGCAACATGCTATTTCAAAAACTATTTGCTGTGTCAGAGTGCTTGGGGAGGTTAAGACAGTAAGAGATGGGTGAAAAACTGTATTTGTTCAGGCGGTAGGTGTTAATGATGTATTTCCTATGCCCCCCTTGTTTGGGATGTTTGTAAGTACAGAAAATGAGGGGTCTCATAGGGGTAGTACTTCAGTCCGTGCTGTGCGCAGGCAACTTGAAACTGTTCTAAGGACACGCGTGGTCTTAGCGAACATTGAAATTGAGTACATGCTGTAATTAAATAATTTTTTTCCCTACGAGTGTGCTATTCATTTGTACGCCACCATGGGTGTGACATGCTGCAGTGGTTGTGGCCAGGGCCTAGAGTCTTGGATGCATGGCCGTAGGCCGTAGGCCGAAGGCCATACTTCCAAGACTGTATGCCCTGGCCACTAACACCGCAGCATGTCACAGCAATGGATACACCTGTAGTATTGCTTTTCGATCTGATGGTTGTGGGGAGGGTGTAGAGTCTTGGGCACTGGAGGTATAAGTCACTGCAGACCCATACATTGTAATATCTGGGGACATACAGCTAGGAGTGTAGCCTCTGGCCACAACCACAACCACCTACACTATTTCTGTATTTCTCTCTTCATTCACACTCACTGTAGCAACACAATCAATCGCATGGGGAGTTCGAGCACACCTAACCTGAGACTGGATAGCACTGCTCCACACTCCTATGGTACACCCGCACATGTATGGGTATATTAATGATGTGAATGACACCCATTCATTACAATAGATGTTTAGAAGAAAGGCTTAGGATGCCAGTTAGTAATGGTTGAAAGCACACACTGCACTATGAGATGGCGGTTCTACGTCATTTCATCAGCATGTGCAATTTCCATGGAAATTGATTTGTTTTTTACTTTTGGTGGGGTGGTCCCTCAAACTCCCATCCCCTATTGTTTTTTTTTGTGCATATTCCTGAACCCCCAACCCCCCTATATTTCGATGAGTTTTTTCAGTAAAAATGTACTCGATGCAAAAAAAAAAAAAATTGAAATTGCACCCATCAATGATAGAACGTTATACTGAGATGGCTGTGCGGTTCAATAGACGACAGCACAGTTGAAAGTAGAAACGTTTAAAGAAGTGAAAATGGTTGAAAGTAAAAACAGACAGCTTGTGATCTGCTACTCCTGGTGAACTAGATTATTTGGTAGCGTCTGGAACCGAAAGAGCAGGGTGGGCTGCGATACTGGCTTCACGCGGGACTTGCCACTCTATGGGATAGTGAAGAGCCTGAGGAGCATTGCCGATCCCCGGGACGCTGCAGATTGCGACGGGGCAGCTAATCGACGAGCAAAGACATTCCACTGTCACTAGCCATTGTTCTGCCAATTAAGAGCCGTTTCCCCGGTGCTGCGCAGCTGTTCTACGAACAGAAACTCGTCTCATTGTTTCAGGAATGTTCCATAGCTGCTTCAGTCATTTGTCTGTGCAAAGTGTTAGAATAATAGACTCGAAGCCGGCTGACGGCACCTTCGTCTGCCTGTTCCAATATGGCCACAACATACCAGCCAATCTGTCTGGAGACAGTGCTTTAAATACTCCTCCCGAGGGATGGACATTATCCTGGGCCGTTCAGGTGACGCGCAGCAAAGCAAACAGCATGAAGCAGGATGTGGGGTAATTGGACCTAATGCACCAAGACAGGATGTTGGCATTGGCATTTCACAGAATAGGAGGGAGAGGGGGCGGGGGCGATTTTGGCAAAAGATGCCAAACCGTCTTCTTGATGGCGAGTCAAAAAGTCCCTACTTGTTGACCCTGACTGCTCATGTCGAAACCTATCCAGGCTCATGCCCAGCCCCTACTATGTGTATCAAACTCAACCATTCCGATTTTCAGCTCACCCTTTGAGTGCCCACCCTGATCTTAGCCCACCCTAAAAATTCCCTGGCAAAATCATCAACACCTTCTCCCCACTCACACTCCCCTAAGTGTCCTGGCTCCCTCCTCATCCAGACCACAGAATCATACTACACATTACAGATTGTTCTGCCATCAGGGCATACAGGTCCCCCAGACATGTCATTACATGTGGGATTGCTTCCAATCCTGACCTGGGGATCCCACCATACCAGAAGGACACGCTCCTATGTGTGGACAACGCAGCACCTGCAGTGAGGCAGGAAAGGTTTAAGAGATCTTCAACTCAGGCATTTGGTCAACTAATGAAATGCAAAACGCTATTATTACACCTGTGATAAATGCGAGGAGCAGTAATGCATCTTGACAGCCACAACACGGAAGCCATCTTTGGGCGCGGACCTTTTCCTACCTAATAATATGCTACCGCCATCCCTGTGCCCAATACTATCGCCCATGACGTGGAAGCGGACGACCCGCAAGCCAGGAAGAGACTTAAGGGCACTGATAGCATCATGGTCGTCAAATAAAATATATCTTTGTTTTTTTTTTAACTTAGTGTCCCGATTTGTTTCCCCACCCTGCATACAAATAAGGGCTTAGACATAAGGTGGCAATTGCTAAGCATATACTGATTACAAGGATGCCCAATTGTGCAAACTCACGGATTAGGGTTTACTGATAATTGAGATCAATGGTAATGGCTTAATATTTTGGATTGACTAATAACAGGGCTAGGTGGTTACAGCTTCCTTGCGACACTAAGCAGTAACATTACTGATTCTAGTACCAGGCCACTTAAGGGGGCTAAGTTGCAAGGCACTATTGACTCGGGTGCCAAGAGTAAATGCATTGTTGATTAGGATTTATTATTAACAGGGCTAATTGTCAAGGGCTTATTCAAAAGGGAGTTAAGTTGCATGGCCTTACTGATTAGAAGGGGCATATACCCTAATAAATTACGGATAATTAATAACGTTATTTGCTAGGGTTTCTTGACAAGGGGGCTAAGTGTAATAGATAAGTGTTAAGTCTGTTCTCATAATGGTTCTAGGTAATAAAGGATTACCAACCACAATTTACTGATCAGGGAAATCGATCATACCGGCTCATTGAGTAGGGTTTAAAGATAAGGGGTACAAATGGTAAGGGATTGCTGATCAGGGTTTACTGACGGTCTAAGTAATAACTCACTGCAGATGGCAAACTAATCTTCATAAGAGTAACATTTAGAAGCTGTATGGGCAAGAGTCATCAAACGTATTGTAGAAATTGCAAACCGTTATACCAGGCAAGCTAATAAATGCAGAAAGGAAAATACCTTTATGGGAGTGGAAGTGCAGTAGTTCCAAAGAAGAAAAAATCTTAACAGGTGGACAAGGAATTCTATTATGGAAGCAAAAAAGGAAGCAGAGATGGCAATCAGGGTAGGCAGGGCTTATACAAAGGATAGGGCCAAACTGGAGACACAGGCTTCATGATGAAGGTTAGTGAACAAAAAGAAAGGCTGGATTGGATCGCGGTTTATAGTGATATTTTCGAATTTAATAATTTCGAAAGCATTAATTTCGAATCAAAAATGTCGAGAAAAAAATGTCGATTTTTTTATTATTATTTTTTTAATGGGGGGGGTTCCCCTCCAAACCCCCGTTTTTTTTAATAACCCTTTTTTTTACTAGCCAAACCCCAAAAAAACCCATATAAAATAAAAAATAAAAATTCAACATTTGTTTGACATTCTTTTTTTCGAAATTAATGCATTCGAAATTATTCATTCGACATTTTAACTGCACACCTATTTTTTCAATGAGTATTAATAGAATAAAGGAGTGTTGTGGCCCCAATGGGCTGTCGGTGAATGAACGTAGGGGAAATGGATGCTAACGGGTGCCACTTAAGCTTCCACGGCTACTGGTGGACAAGGCAACAGAACTGGATCAAACACATCCTACAAGATTAAAAGGAGCGGAGAAAGGCGATGGTAGTAGACGCAGCGATTTACCATGCCTGCCGGCTTTTAGAGGTGAGAGATATGCCAAAGGACAGGGGAACCGCATATCTACTCGCATGTCGTTGGAGTGAAAGTCTGGAGGTGCCTATCGACAGCAGTTTCATCATGCCCAAGTCAGTGGTGGGGAAAACAAGGACATCACTGACCTCTGTCTACATTTTCCCCATTTCTAATGTGCTGCACAACATGTTGAAAGGAGTCCCCAAATGGCGTGAAATATGTGGAGACAAGACGGACAGGAGCATTTTTTGCAAGTGGAATGCCACAATTTTTCTGATTCGGGCACAAGGAAATTATTTAGGGCCGATCTGTCGGTGTGACTCCAGTAAAGATTTCCATGCTCTTCCGCAGAGACTACTTGGAAAGAAGTTGAATAGCCTTGGCATGGGCCCCAGGTTGGCAATCTGGGTTGGGAACTGGCTAAGTGGCAAGAACCATTGGTCGATATAGTGTATGTACTAAAAACAGAAGTGACAAGTAAGGTGCAACAGGGATCACATTTACAACCCACGACCTGTAAAGTATTTGGAAGCAATACTGCACTAGAACTTGCAGGAAAGCTATTCCTACATAGACGACATGATAATTACCACACGAGTTCAGATAATAGTTAATAATTTGGAAAAAAAAAGGTTCTAAGAGATACTCAAGAGGAGAAACAGAGGTTCAGTTGACAATTAATCCAAGCATAGAGTCATGGGAACCTTGATGAGCGACCCCAAATGTGATGTGGGGTGTTAAAGGTCACTCTACTGTAGAGGGGTCTTGGGAATATCATCTCTCATTACCTCAGAAAGCATAAAGAGTTTGGCCATGTCACGAGAAGAGCGCAAGCAGCGCCAGCAGGGAGAGGACCACAACCGCCACCAATGTGGCTTCATCTGGAATGGCAGTCTTTCATTTTGGATGCAATCACTGCAGAAGTAAACACACAGATGGGTGAATGTGCAGAGGCGGGCGTCCCAACGGTCGAGTCTTCAGATCACAAGTCTCAACATCCAAAACACATGCACATTGGAGTAAAGAGCGGGTACAGATGGGCAATGGAGTCTGAGCGAGACGTTGACGTCAGAGAATCCGTGGCGGAGCATTCCTAGAAAGAGGGACCACAGTATCAGGTTGTATGCAGCAAGGGAAGGCTCACTAACCACGCTAGAAAATAGGTATTCAGACTGGGGGTGCATTCACCAAGCCAAGCTCCATTTTTTTCTTATAATACCCCAGAGCCCGCGGGCATTAAGGCGCAGGCTCAATAGAGCATATAGTGTCTTCACAAAAGTGCATATGGTGAATATAATCACCATCATTGGGAGAGACACAGGGATCATTACAACTGAAATTGTAAGAGAAAGCGGGAAACCATGAAGGATTGTAGACCGGGATATCTTTGGATTGGATATGTCGAAAGGTCTCAAATTTGACATTACAGTATGTTTTTATTAGAAATAACTGATCTCATCAGTGGCCACAATGCAAGAAAGCAGGTGTTAACTGTTATTGTCTGTGGTGTGAACGCAGCGATGCTCCTGTGATTTCATCAGTATCTATAGTGTGTTCTAGGTGAGAATTAACGGGAGAAGACTGTGGGTTTCTGGAGTGAGACTGGTCCATTTCCCATATTTACGTACACCACGAGTGCCAATGGTGTTGAGTGGTATTGGCTGAAATGTTACAGAGTGATGCTAGCTCTTCTCTGCCCAGTACCCAGAGTATAATAGCTCATGGTGCTGTGAGGTAATGGTTGTGCTGTTGCAGAAGGCAGCTAGCTCTGGCTCATCACTATCCACAGCACATTGAGGCATTGCCTTTAGTTGTAAAATGGCGGGGTGTGCATGCCAGATGTAAATCTAGGTTGAAAGCCAATAGCAGGGACGGTGGGGCAGGTTGCAGAGGAGAACCCAGACTTATCCAAGCCTACCGTTCTCTGGAGGAAGGTAATAAGTGTCTGGCAGTGTTAAGTCAATGGCAAGTGTGATTAATCACCCCATACGCCCCATTGGACTTACTCTGCCTTTGATACTGCTTCATCTTCTCTTCTGCATGGGGCGGTCAAAGCCCCGGGTGTATCTCCAACCTGACCATGTAATGATTTATATGCTCAATTTACACAAGTACATGTGTTGACTGTTATTTGGGAGTTGTAGAGCACAAAACCGCTTTTGCTAGGGCCATCACGGAGTGCATTGCTGAAGGGACCTGATCTGGTAGACCATAGAAAAACAGTGCATGACAATTTAGCAGTGCATTGCACACTGCAACACAACAACTTTTCCGGTGCAGTAATAATGTGCCGGTATTAACGCATGCCTGCACGTTACCGCACCGGCAAAGTACAAGTTTTGCGGTCGGGTGGCCAGAATTAAGTCCAGCAATTCTGCCACCCCACCAACAAAAATAGCCAGTATTATAGGTACCAGTATTACCAGTGCTGGTAATACCGGCAAATCCCCTCATGGAGTCCTCTGGGACTCCATGGAATGGGGATTTACCACTCTTACCACCACTTACAATCTGGCGGTAATTCTGCCAGACCAAGTGGCCGTAACAGTGATTACATTTGCCGGTATCCTGGTGGATTAACTGCCAGGACACCAGAAAATGCATAATGAGAAAATATCCGTTACCCATGCCTGCATATCATTTCTTAATCGGAGATTATCGGAGATGGCATCAGTTCATGGCTGGCAGAATCATAGGACGATTGCCATGTGTGAGAATTCGGCGTGGTGATAGCCAGCTGCTAATGCTGCTTGTGTGTCGCTCTTATGAGTGAAGTTTGTGATTTGGTCGCCATTTGGTTTAGCTATCCCATAATAATTGTCTGCAATGTTGAGACTCTTCCTTCACGTACACATACCATCGTTATATCCCTACCTTTGGGTGACAGCTGACAATTAATGTCTATGGTAACATTATGTGTTAGGGGATTCAAGCATTATAACCTTCTCTGTTGAAGATCACACCAAATAAGACTAATCCATACCAGCAATATTAAAGAAGTCTTTACATAGCGTAACAATAATCTTGCTGCAATTACCAAGTGTCCAGTTGGGGTGGAGTTACAGTTCGCTGTGTCATGTGCTAGCGATAGATGAGTGATGGGCCGGAATCCTGCCCAGTCCAAAGGAAGACAGATTCTAGGTGAAAGCAATTGGGAAGTGGTGCAGGAGTGTAGTGTCTTAGAGAAGGGTGCAGGGAGGTGGGGAAGTGGTGCGTGAGGGGAGTAAAAGGTAGTTGGAGTGAGGTAAAGATGGGGTAATTAGGAGGTAGGAGATCGGAGCAGGCATTTGGCTAGATTTAGGATACGGTTGCAGTAGTTGGACGGGTCGTGTGAGGGGCAGGGGTGTGGTGGTGAGGAAAGGACATGCAGAGATTTGGTGTGAGTATGGCAAAGGAAGAAGTAGGTTGGTTGCTGGAATTTGAGTGTGGCGATAACAGAGGTTGCTGGGGTGAGTAGGTAAAAGGTTTAGTGAAGGTGGCTGAGTGGGCAAGACGTGCAGTGGTAGTGAGGAGGAGGGCTGATAGAAAGACGTGGTTCAGGGAGGCGGAAGAAGAGGAAAACAAGAAGAAGAGGTGGGCTCTGAAGGGAAATGTGGATGTGTGATAGGTACGGTAAACAGGGGGAAGTGATGGTTTATATGAGGTGAGAACGTTTGTTTGGGGCTCTGGGTGTGATGGAAGTGGGAGAGGGTGGGGCTAGTGGGGAAGGTGGAAGGGTGGTAGCTAGATGCAAGTAGGCAGGGTGCTGAAGAAGGTGCGTCATAGAAGATGGTGGAGCAAGATTGGAGAGGGTATAATGAAGTGGTTGACAGGTGGTTTTGTTCAGGTAAGAAACATGTAAAGTGATGAGGAAATTGCAAGGGTTGGTTGGTGGGACTGGTGGTGCATGGAGTGTGCTGTGGTATAGAGATGCAGATGGTGAGAAAGGAGATGGACAAGGTTGGAGGAGGGGTGAAGTGTTGAAATTGGGAAAGTTGCAAGTATGCATCCGGGAAGGCCATGCATTGGAAGTTTAAGGGATGGCAAAGTGAGGGGTGGTAGGTATGGAAAGGTAGGTGTGAGCAGGATGGGGGGAGATGTGTGCTAGGGATAAGGGATTGGTTGGCTCGAAGAGGAACACACTAGGTTTTTGTGGAGGAGTTGGTGGAAGGAGGGGGGTTGGAGGTGGACGGAAGGGATGGGATTGTAGCGATTTAAGTGGTGAGTTAGAGGTGGAGGTGAGGGAGGAGAGATGTAGAGTGGTTACAGGAGAGGGTGGCATGAAGGTCGGGTGGGTGTCTGTGGTTCAGTGGAAGGAGATTAGTTGAAATGTAGAGCAAGGAGGGGGTGGAGCAAATTTAGTAAATGTAAAATACATGTTGCAGAGAGAGCTGTGTGTGATTCCAGTTTAAAGGCATTATTGAACAAGAAGAGCTGCCCTTGCCATCAAGCGACACAAATATTTTGGTCTAAAGAAGCGGGCAATGCGGAAGTTAAATGCCGTTGTCTCTGCAGGCAGATGGTGAGCAGTAAGAAAGGTGGAGGAGGCCCTCCCGGGTTGCCGCTCTGCTGCCGCCAGACTGCACCGGGAGCCACCATTATCCAGCCTGAGGCTTGATTGACCTCCATTATCCTCCCAATTTGCAACACATTTTTCTACGGTGACAATTTTACCCCACAGCAGCTAATCAATTTGAGCTTGGATTGGAAAGGAATGCTGCACAGATTGCGGTCCATCGCCCAAACACTGCAAGGGTCCTTCGCAGGATCGAGTACAGAACACAGCGTCCTAAAGCAGCCAATCTGAAAAGGCTGCTATTAGCGTCCCTAGTACAGCCCGAGACTGCAATTTCGGTCAAAAACAAAGACAACAGAGCAGTGATGATAAACCACCCAGGGAGGGAAACTCACACCCTGCAGCTGCTGCCCCCAAGATGGCCGCCTTTTATTTTTATTTAGTGCTTCATGCGGGGTTGCGCACGCTTCTAAGAGACATTACTATGCATGCTACCACCCAGTTTGATGGTACTCAATTTAATGATCTAGAGAGGATGAAGACCTGAATCAGCTCTGCCATATCCATACAGGGAAAGAACCTCGATTTCTGGACGTCTAGGACATCCCATACAGCTCCGACAACTGATAAAGGGTGAGAAAGAGTAGCCCCTAACCCCACACAGATGTAGCAGTACTGCTCTCCAGGTGGCTATGATGTTCACATAGGGAGGGAGAGAAACAATGCGCCCAAATAACCCTTACAGGTTGAGAGACCAGAAACAGAGCCCAGGGTGACTTGAAAAACTTGTGTATAGGCGCGTTATAAATGCCTTATCATATCATATTGTACCCCAACAGGTTGCGGTACACAGATCTTTAAGGGGACATGACACCTCACAAATGGTAAGAAAAAGAGGTCTGACCCCACAAAGAAGAACGGACACAGACCCCTCTATGAGTGAAAATAACAGCAGACACGGGAGTGAGGGGGTGGTACAGTTCACTAAGTGGCTGTGATATCCCCCACAGGACTAGTAACACTGCTCCCCACTTGGCTATAATACCACATCAGGGAAAGGGTCACAGATCTACCAGTGCAATGAAAAATACAGAATTCTGATCATCTATGATAGTGCCAGAAACTCATTTCTGAGAAACGATGCGATTTACACAGAGCAAGAAACATTCATCTATAAGCAGATATGAACCCCACAGGGCCCGAAACTATGCTATGATACTCCACACTCTGATCTGTGAGTAGCTATGATACCCCACACACTGATCTAGAAGCAGCTGTGAAGCTCCACACAGGGCCAGAAACGAAGCTAGGATACTCCACACTGATCTATGAGTAGCTATGATACTCCATACACTGATCTATGAGTAAGTATGACACCCCAACACTGATCTTGGTGTCATCTTCCACTCCACTCTCTCCTTCTCTCCTCACATTACGGACTTTGCCAAGAAAGCCCACTACCAATTGCACCTCCTCAGAGGTTTTCTTCCTTGTCTCACTTTCCACCAGAAGCTCAGTGTCTCCAGAGTCCTGGTTCTTTCTAGGCAGACTACTGAAACTAATCCAGAACAGGACTGCAAAATTTGACCTTGGCCTCAAGCCCAGGGACTGCATCTCTCCAGCCCTGAAATCTCTCCACTGACTCCCGGTGGCTGCAAGGATCAAGCTCAAGACCCTCTGCATCATCCACAAGGCTTTCTGGGGCTGGGGCCCACAATATATCAACATTTATCTTCCAAAATACCTTCCTTCGAGCCCTTCGCTCAGCTACCTAAAATTCTGAGGGTCTGTCACTTCCCCAGACAGAGAGTGGGTTGTAGATATCTCTCTCCTCTGCATGTGCCCCTCTCTGGAATAGCCTCCCTGCCCCTCTCAAAGTTGGGCCGGACTACCTGAAGTTCGGGAAGCAGCACAAGACCTTCCCTTTCTCCACTGCTTTCTCTCCCTCTCTCTCCCCTGCTGACCTACCCGTCTCCTTTGCCAACTGGTTGGCTTGCGACTCTCATTCTACAGGGTACCAGGTTCCTCCATGATCAGTCTCCCCTGCACTGCCTCTGGGCCTACCGCGCACTTAGGGGCTGTTCCTGTTACACACACTGCCTCCTTGCACTTACACAGAGCTGCACTGCCCTGGCTGCACTTACTCAGAACAATACTGCTGTGACAGCACTCCCCCCCTCTCCCTTCTCTCTCCCTGGGACTTCCCCTTCCTCCCTACCCCCTGTACTTTACGTCATCACACTTGCACGATCTGAATGACACAAGGCCCAGTAAGATCGTTTGTCTTGTCATCCCTCTTGTCACACTTAGAAAAAATGGTCTGTAGGCGCATTATAAATGACATATCATATGAGCAGCTCTGATATCAAACACACTGATCTAGGAGTATCTCCGATACCCCACACACTAATCTATGAGTAGCTCTGATACCCCACACACTAATCTATGAGTAGCTCTGATACCCCACACAAAGACCTATGAGTAGCTCTGATACCCCACACACAGATCTATGAGCAGCTATGATAGCCCACACAGATCTATAAGCAGCTATGATAGCCCACACACAGATGTATGAGCAGCTATGATACCCCACACACAGATCTATGAGCAGCTATGATACCCCACACACAGACCTATGAGCAGCCCTGATACCCCACACACATCTATGAGCAGCTCTGATAGCCCACACAGAGATCTATGAGCAGCTCTGATAGCCCACACAGAGATCTATGAGCAGCTCTGATAGCCCACACACAGATCTATGAGTAGCTCTGATACCCCACACACAGATCTATAAGCAGCTATGATAGCCCACACACAGACCTAGGAGCAGCTATGATAGCCCATGCACAGATCTATGAGCAGCTCTGATAGCCCACACACAGATCTATGAGCAGCTCCGATAGCCCACACACAGACCTAGGAGCAGCTATGATAGCCCACGCACAAATCTATGCGAGCTCTGATAGCCCACACACAGATCTAGGAGCAGCTCTGATACCCCACACACAGATCTATGAGCAGCTATGATAGCCCACACACAGATCTATGAGCAGCTATGATAGCCCACACACAGATCTATGAGCAGCTCTGATAGCCCACACACAGACCTAGGAGCAGCTACGATAGTCCACACACAGATCTATGAGCAGCTCTGATAGCCCAGACACAGACCTAGGAGCAGCTATGATAGTCCACACAATGATGTATGAGCAGCTATGATTTTGTGATCTGCAAAAGCAGAGCTTCAAAGCCACTTCGAGTGGCTTAATATCCAAGGTTCACATAAAGAGCAGAGAGGTACGGCATATATATGATGAATCTGGAAGTCCGGGTTAATACCAAACGTTTTGCGACTACAAAACAAACAAAAAAACACTTCAACGGTTAACATCCCAAATCCCTGAGAGAAAACCTGCTGCTTGGACAGTTTCTGTGTTATGAACACAACTGCTCCACTCTCAGAGTATACGACATACTAGAAAGAGATGTGCCCCTATGACTCAAAGCAAGGGGATATTCCGATAGGTTGATTAAACAGGCGTACAACCGGGTAGGACGCATTATCCAGGAACACATACTGCATACAAATACATGAGAGGAACCCCACCTCACCGCCCCCCCCCCGCGCCCCTCCCAATCAGATGGCTTGTGTACCAACTTAATCGCTGCTTGTAAATAAACAGAAGAAACACATTTTGAAATCATGGAATATAATCAACGTCGAGCCCCAACAGATTGCATGTGCATGATTGGCCATTTAAAGAGCAAGGAAAATATGCTATTATAGACACCACTAGAGGGGACTCACAGAACCGTTTGCCATGTAAATCCGGGAAATTGGTCTGGCATTGAACACCGAATGGCAACGAAAAGAAGCACTATATGACTTAAAGAAAATCGCTTTCTCCATGTTTGACAGATGCGTAGATTTAATGTGATCAATCCCATTAAAGAGATACTATAAGCACGTCTCCCTATGCAGAGTAGATCTGGAGAGAATTGAACCACTGATCCATTGTCAACAAGCTGTGTGACAAGTGTACCAAGTGGCCCTTGGGTGGTAGGTTGAGGGTATACTCAAAGAGCAACCTCAGTACTCATTCTGGAGAAAGAGGCAACACAAATCAGTTTTAAGGAATATGGTCGCAAATCCGTTGAATGTTTTTTGTCCCAGTTATGCAACTTGAATCAGCAAGTTAAAATATAAGAGGAAGCCAACTGGTGTTCTTCGCTTTGGGGTTAATCGATGGCACGCTGTTGAAGTTGGAACCTCTGGAAGTGAGAAAAACGGAAATATGCCAATTGGGTGAAAGACACGGTGGAGGGCACTGGCATTGGAGGATGGAGATATGTGGGTGGCACTTTTAAGGAGGTCTGAGAAAGAATGCAGGATTGCATGGCAGAGATGAGGATAGGGAAATGCACAAAAGGTGGCCCACAGAGTCCTCTTTCCACAGTGCCTCCCACTTCTTCTCCAATGCATGCATTCCCTTGTCAATTGCTTTACACATTCACAGAAACGTTAGCATTTCTATCTCCATGCCTTGAGCCACTCAAACACAAAACCACCCTTTCCATGCACATTATTTCCATGCCAAATAAATTGTCATTTATCTTTTATATGGCAATTGTAGGCCTATATGTTTGAACGCCCTATGGGGCATCTGTAGTAAGTGTGCAGGGGACGGGAGGGTATCAAGTTTGGGTCCTCTTACCATTTTTTTAAATTACAAAACCACCCTTTGCCCTGACACCTAGGTACACATACCGTCAAGTCCCCACCCTACATGGGATGGGGTAATTTGCTCCCCACTGTTTCCTCCCCTGATTGTTTATTGATCTCTTGCTGCCAAATTGCACACACTCCCCCTCCCCTGTTTGCTTCCCCTTTCCTTCACTGTGTTCTTCCCCTATGATTGTTAAGCCTCCATTGCTTCCTGTTGCTAGGTTTGCACTCATTACCCTAATGATAATAATGCTAATATTAAGAGTGGCCCTTGTGCAAGTACTTCCAAGATCACTTTCTTTTATTACACGTACACATCGACGCCTGGGTTCAGTGCTTTGAAACTACTATGGTGTGATTCGGTACAGCACAACAGCAGCTATGCGTGCCACCCCCACATAGAGAGACTATGTTAACTGTAAGGAACATACACATCGACATGTCTCTTGGCATGTGGCATGCACAAACAAAGAATTTTGAAACCCTGACCAGCTCTAAAACGTGGCTTTGAAGATCAATTACCATTGGCTACATGTGTCTTCAGAAATAGGGAAATGCATTACGCACAGAAGAATATGGTCAACAATAGGACGCTTTTGGTGACAACGGATTGTCTATCTACACCTGTGACCAAGGGCGAGACAACAGATTATGTTATAGTACTGTATGTCCCCTGATGAAGACATGGTCAAATTGTGCCTATAACGTCGAAACCGGTCGGTCCTGTTCAAGAACCTCGAAATGTGATTGTGTTCTTTAAAGAATTTGAATAGTATCCATTCTAGGAGAAAGAAAAATATACACTTTGTAAATATTGTTTAGTATATTGTGATGTTTTATGATTATAATTGTTGTTATGTATTAGTAGTGGACATGGATATGAATGTTGGGATTAGGGCACATTGCCAAGTTCATATGTGAGAATGTTTTGTGCGTTTTTCCTTTGCCTTCATTAAGTGCTCATGATTTAAAATCAATATCAAGTAAAATAAATAATTTTGATACTTTTGTAAAATTGTCCTCTGGACCTTCTTTCTGAAAACAAGTACTTCCACGATGATCATCTGTCCCTTGTTGAGGCCATCAGTAACCTTGGCCCCACATTTGAGGCCGCCTCTTTCAGTGTCCATCAGGAATGAAGACCCTGTCTCTGGATGCACAGATCTATGTGATCACTGTGAAAAAATAATGTTGAAGCCAAAAATATAGATTCTGTTTTTACCCCTTAGTACTTAGTAACTCCTAGTTTATACATTGCGACTTAACTTTCCATCAGTTCCCTTTGTGGAATATGGTCCCTGCCATCTACCACCTTCCCCATGAGAAGTGCCTGCACAATGGAACTGGCCGAGTGTGAAGGTGGGGTGCTCCCTCCCCTGAGCACAGTTTGGTCTACTCCCTCACAATGTTTTTAGGATTGCCTGAACTCAGTAACCAGTAAAACACACCAACATCTGAGGAACTAAGAGTAAAAAGGGCTCTGCAAACAAAAGGAGAACTAGGACAAGTGATGCATAATAAAAAATTAATAATACAAATAATACTAGGAAGATTGTGATCAACAGGATGATGCCCCAAGGGTTGTGTCAATGGTATTTCACCCCATTCTGCCCTGTGGGGTAGGAGCAAATGGTGAGACACCATCTAATTTCAGAATTCCCCTTTATAATAGAAAATAGCATTGGCTTCATGAGGCCGAGTAGAAAGTACTGCCTTGAAGGGAAAGAGCGAATAGTGGGATACATTTTAAAGGGCAGTCTAGGTTATAATACTTAGAATAACAACAGTAGTGCTGAAAACGGCAAGAGTATACTCAAAGCGCTTAAATGCTCAAAGGAGCTCCTAGAGACCACTATTAGCATTGTATTGAAAAGTAGCTACATAGCAAGAGAGAGAGTTAGTAGTAGTGTCACAAACACATATTGAGAAGTGTGTTTCTGTGTTAACATACATACATTAATTCATGCAACCCTTTACTATAGCAATGTGCTAAGCAGCTTGGTGTCTCGATCATATCATATATGAATGCAAACACATGCATTTTCACATTTAAATGGCAAAGGGTGGTCAGAATAGATCAGATGTTCTCAGACTGACCAATCTTGCATTGAAGATTTCCCCAGTGCTGTGCAAAATCACTACCCGACATTGTGGAGCATGGGGGAGTGACTGTAAGAGCAAGAAGCACTGCTCATTCAAACCCTCAAATACCTCATACTGTTATGCTATCAAATGATGTAGGCCAGGGTTCTGCAATTTGTGGCTCTCCAGATGTTTTGGACAGCAACTGCCATGATCCCTTCATCACGGACTATGCTGCCTTTGGCCGATGGGAGTTGTCATTCAAAAGATCTGGAGTGCCCACGTCTAACTTAACAATGTTGTATGTGGGTATCGAAATGCCTCTGAGTTATGGCCTTTATGATTAAAAAACCTGTGCATGCAGATATTCGATTTACAGTAGCGTCTATACATGCTAGAGATGCAAAACAAGGAATTGCCGGAGATAGCAATAGAAAAGTTCAGCTTCGAGACATTAGGACAGAGGGTAGGAACAGCACGGAAGTGGATAGCAGAATAACATGTGCATTGTGAGTGTTTGCATTGTTATGGATTTATTAGAAAATTACTTGCAGTACATATATGAAGGAACTTGATCAATGGAATTTTATTAAACTAGCACAGCTTATCGAGGTCTTCATTCATGCATACACTAAGATCGCTAAAGGGTAAGGTATTGCAATTAGCACCAACCCTTTAAAACAATTTCAATGAACAACGATTCTTTCCGCCAATAGTAGCATTTTAGGAGCTTACTTTTCGTGGAGTGGAGGCCGATGAGCTACCACAGTGGGTAAACATAGCAGACTCTAATCTGCAACTCTGGTGACATCAAATAACCAGAGTATCAAAGAAAGGTACAAATTCAGACTTTTGCCTGTAGCCCCAGGCGCATCACATATCCGGTCTATGACAACAATAGGTTCACATATCAGGCTGCCATCTGTACCGCCAGGAGCCTCACTTATCCCATCCCAAGTATGATAATAGGTTCACATGTCAGACTCCCAGCCTCACTTATCCACAGTATAACAATAGGTTCACATAGAGTCTAATGTGTATCTGCAGAAGCCTCACTTATCCTGAGTGTGATCATAATAGGTTCACATATCAGGCTCCCATCTGTACCTCCAAAAGTCTCACTTATCCGGAGCATGATAACAATAGGCGCACATGTCTGTCTCCCAACTGTACCCTCAGTAACCTCGCCCATCTGGAATATGATGACAATATGTTTACGTCAGACTCCTATCTGTACCCCAGTGCCTCACCTATGTTGAGGTATGATAATAGGCACGCATGTCAGACTCCCATCAGTGCCTCCAGTAGTCTCACTTATCCTGAGTATGATAACAATAGGTGCACATATCAATATAAAGACTGGAGGTGGTATCTGTACTTGAGCCCTCTGTAAGGTTGGCACAGAGGCACAGAGCACCCCAGACAAGGTTTTCTATATGGTATCTATGGACGAGCAACGAAGGCTTGAGCTCTCGGGAGGTAATGAAGGCTGGTTGTTGGGTGCAGTGATTCCCCAAGCTCCCACAAAGGAATGTCCACACACTAGGGTATGTGATAACACAGTCTTTTATTATCATCAAGATCTACTTAAATAAGGTGCATTAACATATAAATAATATCTCTTTGTACTCCGTTCTATTCAAATATTGGCAATATGATATAAACTATATGTGGTACCACACAATACTTAGATTCATAAATAATGCATCAATTGCTTTAAAAACACATGCAAATAACTAAGCAAGGGATGACTGTAAAGGTTAAGGAAGAAAGGCAATTTAGTTTCAGAACATAGGCAGTATACTTTTAGACCTAAATAGTGGTACTGTGTGAGGATCCCCCCCACCTGGGAAACCTGTAAAGGAAAAGTCAAGGTGTACTTTATCTGGTCTATTACAGCCGAGTCCAAATAAGTTCAATAATGCTCTGCTTTCTTTTCACGGGTTCTACAACCCCAACGTACCTGAGGGGCCACAGGATAACAGGATCCAAGATGACTCTGGAAACCCTGGACGACTCCCGAGGGTGGACGGTGCTCTTCCTCGTCACAGTACCTTTGGTACTTTGGCAGGCGAAGTGGTAGAGTTTCTTGGCTTCACTCGACGGGGCCCCTGAAGGTTGGAACCCCCTTGCAAGAAGGAGTCACTGGGACGTTGAGGCAAAAAGAAAAAGAGGGAGCAGGTTCTTTCGGAAAGACAGCAGTTTCAGTCTTCGCGGTAGTCGCCGTTGGACGGGTGTTACTCTGGTTGTGGAAGTTCTAGGAAGGGGAAACTTGCTGCAGCCTCTGA
Organism: Ambystoma mexicanum; assembly: GCF_040938575.1. NCBI lineage: Eukaryota > Metazoa > Chordata > Amphibia > Caudata > Ambystomatidae > Ambystoma > Ambystoma mexicanum. Next base: position 508,522,722 of record NC_090936.1, on the reverse strand, counting down.
AAAGGCCTTGCTGAAGATAAGACCCGAGAGGCCTTGGATGCCTTTTGGTGGCGATGGGTGGTGTGGCAGAAGTAGGTGTCGGATTTCAGGACTTTGCGATTTACCGACTTTTGAATCTGTGGTGCTGCAGCCGCACTTCTGGATGGCTTCTGGCATCCTGGACTTCACCACTGGACTGGACTACACACCCTCACCAAGGCTGGACCCTCGGGACATCTTCTTCCGATTTTGGTGGTAGGAAACCCACCAGCAGACCATCTGCACATAGCGAACTGGGATCTTCTTCGGTGGGAAAAAGTGGTCAGCTGTAGTGGCAAGAATGTCCTTTGATGGAATCTCAAGAGATGTGGAACTTTTGCAGCTCTGGGTGCCAATCAGCACTATGCCAGGGTACCCCCTCTTCTGGGCGGTAGACATCAAACTGGCTTCCAGCGGTCAAGAACGCTCCTCCAGATCCTATGTTACACAACTGGACATCTTCTCAAGATGCCCAAGCACTCCTCTTCTGGATTCAATGAAGACCCATTAACTGGACGGTTGGCACACAGGACTGTCTTCCAGGGTACTTCTGATGAGGAGTAGCAGGTGCATGATGGACTCTTGTAGCTCAGGAAAAGTCCTGTATCCAGGTCGTCTCTTCATTCAGTTCTTGGGTCAGCTCAGCAATCTTTGGATTCCTTGAAGAAATGCAGCTGCAGACTCCTTCCTCTGACTGTACCCAGGATTCAAGCTTCAGGTTTCAGCTTCAGAACTAAAATCGGTGAGTGAAAGGTCTCAAAGTTATACACATAGGTTCCCCATTCACTCAGGCAGTCACTCATTCATTGAGTGTGTTCATGCAGACAGGCAATCAGGCTTACAGTGCATCATGCAAGCAGGCATACAATCAGGCTTACAGGCATTCAGGCCTTTCACTCCACCCAGACACGCAGAACACACAATGTGGGTTGGAGTAAACACCCAGCCTTTCTGCACACTACACTGCATTCACTCCAGTTTCAGTCAGGGTTGCCTCAAGCATTGTGTCCTACAACCAAAACCAGACACCCACAACACAAAATGTGAGTTCACTGCAGACTCCGTTCATGCAGGTTTAACCCCAATGGTGTACCCACAACACACAGCCCATGGGAAGGCTCCAGTGAGTCTGACAGGAGACAGCCAGAGAGCCATATATTGTATGTCCACCCAACAGCCAGTCAAGAAGAAGGGGACAGAGTCAGGGCTTCCCAGGACTTTGGGAAACAAGGTGTAAAGGCAATAGAAACCAAGAGGCTACACTGGTTGGGCTTGCATTTCTTCAGGAATCCATTGATTCCTATGGCAGGGCTTGGGTGTCCCAAAAATGGGGGACACTCAGAACCACTTCCAAGTCAGCATGTAGCTGCCACCAGCCCATACCCTGCTCTTTAGGCAACATATATGTGCACAAAAACACAAATAAGGGGTACCCCCACCCATGGGTGCCATAAGGGTATGCTATGGGTGTTGTTCACTAAAAGGAAAACATGAAGAGATGCACTCTCAGAGGTCAGGGCTGGACTTCAGTGGCAGAAAACGCGAAATGCGCGAATGCGCAAAAGCAACCAAGCAAAGCGACAGAGCAACAACCATGAGGAATTTAGCTGGATTTTCCATCTGAGAACTATCTGAAAATAATGGGTTAAAATGGTGCATTTTACTGTACACATACACACTGAACTGCACTGAATTATTTCAGGCACACAAACAAAATTCACACACATATTCACACACATGTATGCTAAGACCCCAGACATGCATACAAACTCCCATACATAATCAAATTATTTTGTTCCCTTCTTGCACAAACTCAGCTACCCCGCTACACGCTGACAAGGTTGGCCCCCCCTCACTGCAGCAAGTCTCTGGCTGTAGCTCAAAGCCACTCACAGAGATTACGCATATTGAGAGTTTTTAGGGCCAGATCTCCGATGCCCAGCTGGCCTCTGTTGAAAGTTTTGCAGCATTTGTGTGCAGACCTTGAAACTCCTCGTTTAAACTTTTAAAAAATATATAGAAGGGGATGCACCTCGGCCTGGTCAGTGCTTCGGCACCAGAAGCAACCAGTGTAAAGATACAAGTTCAGAATTTGAATCTAAAATGGATTACTTCACCTCAAACAAGGGGTGTGGCGCCCTTGCTTCTTGACCATCTCATACTGATAGTATCTCGGTTGTGTGTTGATACACCCACGCTGTGTTAATGTTAGGCAGCAGGATATTGAAGATGTTCATAATGGTTTGAAAGCGCAGTAACCAAAAAGAGTTTTACAATTTAGTGGTGGCCTCATGGTGCGGGGTACCCACACTCTTGAGTCCGATCTTTAATGTGTTAAAACTCTGTGCTGTACCTGGTTTGCTGACCGATTAAAAGCTATTTAAAAAAAAAAAAGGAGGGGGGCGCACTTCTCACCTCTTCTCTTGCCAGATGAATAATCATGAACTCCTGGCAGAGCATGCATTGGGCAGCCCAGCAGAACCAGCCGCTTGGAAGGCCCACGTCGCTATTGGCTTGCAGTCATTCTCTTCTGGTGGCAATTGTAAACATATGCCTAGCAGATACTGAAAAGGTCTGAATGGTGCAACTCGCCCTGTCCAACTCGACCCCCCCATCCCCCCCCACCACCAGGGCACGGCCATCGCTTTTGGATGCAGAGCCTGGGGGTGGACCAGTACAGGAGGATCACCTGGGTGAGGGATCGATCCTCAGGGAGTGGGGGGTGAGGCGACCAGTGGAGAGGCACAGTATCCCCCTTTTCCTGTACCCATGACCCCCTCCTATTTTGTAGAATTCTCTGATGTCCCAACCCCCCCCCCCCTTTCCACACAAACACTGGGACGAAGAAGAGGGTGACAGAGCAACACAGCACATCCCATTGGACATGTCCCACTAATCAGGTAAGGCAAAGTCAGGCACTTGACTTTAATCACGTACATCTGATACACATTACCTCTCCCCACATGGATAAAAGGCGGAACATAGAGACATACTGAACAAGGTGGAACACCAGATGCTGCAGAACTTCCCCGGGGCAAAGGCGAAACTACTACAGCAGAACGACGGATTGAGGGACGCGAGCCAAGGGTCAGCGAACCTAGGAGTTACCTACAGGAAGTCGTTACCTCCAAAGAATCATAAGAAATACGTGGAAACGGCCAAATTCCAGACAAGAAGACTGCATCATGTTTCAAAGGCGCCTGTGACCCTCTCGGATGAAAAAAAGAGTTGGGGAGGAGAGGCCAAGTATGTGGTATTAACCTTGACTCATGAATCAAAAGGAAAGACAAGAGTGGAATGCACAGAGCTGGTGAGTTTGGCGAGAGACATGAAAGACCGGTGTGTGTTAAGAGAAGATCGAAGTTGCAAAAGTATATCGCACAATTGAAGGCTGCACACATGTAAAAGGAACCCAAAGAAAGCCAGACCTGTGGTGAACTTTAAATTGTCAATAACTGTAAAAGCCAGTGATACAGAGCAGCGAGTGGTCCGGTGAAAAGAATTAGCCCACTCGAAAGTCTCAATGAAAGGTGAAATGGTTTATTAATAAGAAACCAAGTGAATGAACTTTAAAGAATGCAATGATCAAGATTGACCCAGACAAAAGGGGAAGTAGAGACTGAATATTGAACTCTTGTGCTTATGAGATCGAACTCCATAGACCAAGAAACGCTGGGGCAAATAACACAAGAGTGCGAGCTGAAGGGAAAGTTGAAGTAGTCCTGCAGAGGTCTATAATAAAAGACTTACACATTCAAAAGTGTTTGACATCAGGAAAAGGTCTGAGCCCAACTGAGGGAGGCCAGAAGTGAAGTGTGAGAAGTTAGGGGAAGGGAACCCTAACAAAGGTGATTAAAGCTTAGGGAAGGGAACCCCACGAAAGTAATATACGTGAGAGGTCCAAGCCAAACTGAGGGAGATCTATGCTAACCTTTACTTTGAATGGTACGTCCCCGATCGAGTGAGGCCTACTTGAACTTTTGGTTGAACTGTGAAAGAACTTCTAATGCTGGAAAAGTGACTTTAAACTGGAAGACCAGGCGGGCTGCCATCCAGGTTCTGAACTGTTTTGTTATGAGAACCTGGGCCAGAGTGTGTCATCCTGTCTACGGGGGCCGCCTTACTCCGTGCTGTCCAACGTGGGGAGGAGAGTGGACTCAGCCAATTTGATTCTTTGTATTTTTCCACTAAATTTTCTTTGCATACATATTCCCCTTTACACACTTTTTGTATAAGAAGTAGGGCAGGCAATACGTTTTGTAGTATAGGGCATTTTGATTTGACAGACTGGGGTTCATTACGACCCCGGCGTTAAGGGGTTAACGGCGCCGTAAAAGGCTGCGGCACCGTTAACCCCTTAACACCTTACTACGAGGTCTCTTTGCGGCTCCCGACCTGAACGGCTGGTCTGGACCAGCGTTAAAGTAGGGACCCGCAAAGGGACCTTGATGGCAATTACGGTACCGCAAGTTGCGGTACCGTAATTGCCGCCTTCCCCATTCCCATTGAGCCCTATGGGGCAAAAATGGGAATGGGGAAGGGCCATGGAGAAAGGGGGAATTACCACCCCGCCAACCTTGGAATGGGGTGTTAATTCCCCCTTTCTCCATGGCGGACTCCGGCATGGACCATGGTGCTAATAGCACCATGGTTTAGCGCCGGAGTCCTAATGAGGGCCACTGACTAGGGCTGTGTTTTATCATTTGATGGTAGAGACTACTCCCATCTTAGCTGTAGGGCAAAGTAGGAGTTGGTCCAAGCTCTGAGAATTCAATAAAGGTTTTACAAATTGTACCTTTTGTGTCAGTGTCATACTTGTGATACCATGCCTCCCTTACAGGAGGCAGCACCAAACTCTGCATTGTGCAGATATACATGCAATTTGATGGCTGCAATTGGCCTGCATACCAATTGAACAAGATGCCCAGATTGGTGTAAATTGTTCAAATATAGGGAAACCTTGCACGCCCCAGCACTGCACTATCAAATGGTGGCACGTAGCTACATCCTTTCAGCTTGCTGATCATTTCCTGGGTTTCTTATGGATAGTTTAGTGTGTGTTTCTAATTAATATGTGCCCTTTATTAATAACTCTCCTTCTTTACTATTTTAGAGCTTATCAGGGATGCGTTACCGAAATCTGTTTTCTTGAGAAGCTCACGAAGGTGCTCAGGAACAGGTGCTTGCATGTTGTAAGACTTGGCAATCGCTTTTGAGAACCCCTCTGTGATTTAGAAGACACTTGACTCAATAATTGGTAGTGGTTTGACCATCAAAGCTCAGAACATACTGCCTATGGAGCAGGAAGATCAAATGGAGGTACTTTCAAAGTTGACAAATGTGTATGTTCCTTAAGTTTAAGGACAACAACAACAGTTATCAGCGAGCACTTTTCCAGCAGTCACTACCATGTGGTGCATCGATCTACAGGCGGTGTGAGGAATTTGACCATCCACACGGTGGGTGTGCACTCACCTGGGCTTTTTTTTAAATGTGATATGAAATTGAATGAGGGTAGGACAACCTCTGGAAAATGTGAGAGTCTAATCTGCACACATTTTCCTATGCTCACCGCACGGCATACACATAGACCTGTGTACTCTGGGTGGACACAGCCTACAGTCGCAGTCCTCCCTGTCACATTTAGTTGGAATGTGACACCCAGAAGTACTTCAAGGCATCTCAAAAGGGGCAGGGCAAAATCCTTCCCCTACCATGGCCAGCCTAAACAACAAAGGCTCCATGGATCCACCCTATCCTTTGTTGGCCCGGCAGAATGGTGGCAGCAATTAAACATAATTAGCATACTAATAGAGTATACTTCAAACAGGCCCACATGGGGCCCAGTTGCAGAGGCTAACAAAAGACAGGAACACCCCCAACAAACTATATGCACTCTGTCAACCTTAAGCTAGCGCCCACCCCTTTTATCAAGGGCAGTGTAGTGTAATTCCTGGTACATGTGTTTACAGCAGGCAACCCCAGCAGGCGGGGCCCTTTCAGAGAGTAGGAGTATGTGATTGTATTGAGACAGAAAGTCTGTTCTCACCACAACTTCAGGGGAGACCTGCCTTTATTCAGGAACCACAGAGAGCTCAATTAACCAGAGAGACCCTTTGACCCACAACATACAGGAAAATGGGTTGGACTTAGTAGTACATGTTCTCGCCCCTTTATCTTTCCTGTTGCAAAGCGCTCTGGTTATTACTTCACGCATAACAGAAGATTGTTGGTGGGGACCCAGAATTGGTTGAGTAAGGTAGGCTTAGTCTGAACCAATCACTGGGGCTCAATTGGCTTTAAAAGAGGATTGAGCCCCTCTTTTGGCAGATCATCCGATGACTTCGAAAGAAGTAAGAAGAAGGACTGATTTGGACCCTGGCTGCAGGTACAGTCTGCCTTACAGTTGAAGAAAGGCCAGGATCTCCAAGGGGAAGCAAGATCCCTCCCGTAAATATATCCCAGCAAACAGAGGGAGATACCAGACTCAGAGGAGCTGTCCAGCAGCTCCAGAACCGGTACCCAGTCAGCACACAATGTGCCCTGCTGGGTTCTGCCAGCAAGCTTCCTAGGTGGGAAGTGCCAGAGAGTCTCTGAACAAAGGACAAGGCCGTTGCCTGCAAATACTCTCCTCAGCTTTGGGCCATCCTCCTTAAAGGACTATATGAGCCATGCGAAGAAGCTAGGAGCAGAGCCACAAGCAGCATCAACCAGCGTCCATCTTTTAAGGATATTTTGTTCGAGGCAGTCGAGATTTCGAACCGCGACCTGCATCACCACTGACTGTTATCACGCTGCAGTCACTCAACACAGACAGCAATTCATGACCCAGAGCCACTGTGTAGGCCACCCTGCAGACATTTGTCCAGCCTCGCTTGCCGAACTGCCTGCCGCCTGATACCCACAGCTTTCTCATTTCTTGAACTCTGTCTCAGGAGCTGCAAAGCACCCTGGAACTGACTTGACGCTGTCAAGCCTCAAGATCATCGCAAACACCAACTACATTGTGGTTCTGGCCTACTGGTCCTTCACCGAAAAAGTCCCTAGTGACATTTACAACCCCTTGCACCCTTGGTGCTAAAACCAAATAACCTTGAACAGTTAAGACTGATTGGATACTGACAGGAGGGTAGTCGGAAAAGCAGAGTGCATCCCTTTCCTTTGTGAAATGTTCTGTCCTCTGTGTTCCTTCACAGGGTGGGTTGTATTTTGTAGTGTGCTAGAACTGGCTGCTGTTATAATAATAAAGTAAATATTTGTATACAATCCTGACTGGACAGTCCCTTTTATCATTGGATAATAATTGTATTTTCACTGTGGTGCAACTAACCAATGATCCACAACCTTTTGCCGGAGATGAGCCTGCCCTTCTGTCCACTTTACCAAACTTGGAAAAGGAGGTTTATAATTTACTTGTGTTTCCAATCTGTTCGGATCCCTTCTGGTGAACTACCCGTCGTGGGCCATGCCAGCAATATACCCAGATCCTGAGTAACCCACAAGAGAGGCAACCTTTGCTGTAGAAAGATGCAAAAACTCAACACTGGGATACAAAGAGAATAAGCAAGCCACCCAGTGTGCGTGCCACTTTGTTCCACTTTCCTCCATCTACAAGGGAAAGTAGAAAGGAATCCAAGGAGGACCTGTTCTATTTTCCGAGGGATGAGTTTCCCAACATCTTGGATGCACAGTGGGTGTAAGTGATGAGCACAGGTGCCCATCGACCATCTCCAATAGACCCAGGCCTCTGTACAAAAAGTCCTGTGCCCAAAGTAGGACCGTTACTGTAGCCGCAGTGGCGTCATTTGCCATTTGTGAACCAGGCTGGCATTGCAGGATAATTATCCATCCAAGAAGGTATAAAAGCCAGGGGCAATGCCTAGTTTAAAGACTTTTCTGGCGATGCCCTCTAGTGAAAAAACGGATACATGTCACGAGCTATAGCAGTGTCCACAGGTAGCCTGCCAGGCGCGTTTAGGTGACCAATTTACTAGTGAGCAAGACACACTTCGGGTATGAAAACAGTCCTGTGACTTTTTCATCCGACTCTATCCCAGGTCTGGGGCAAACCAACTGCTCGTCAGGAAGAGCTGGACACCTGGCAGTGCATGGATCCCGGCTGTGGAATGGGCACCCTTAGACCGTCCACAGAAACCTCAGCTTCAGAACGCAGCTTAGACCAAATTGCTTTTAAATGCACCATACACCCCCGCCCCACCACCACGGGAAGCACCGGGAGATGGATCCACAACATACAAGCAATGTAGGATCACATTGTTATGTAGTGCTTAATGTAGGAATCCTCATCCGTCTATGCACTACAATAAATGCTTTTCTTCTTACCAAATGAGCGGACGTCATTGGCCATTGCAGAATTCAGACCTGTCACTGCAGGTTGATCGAAGATGTCAGGAGAATGCTTTAACTCGCTGAGCCTTTTTGTCTACCAAAGAGGCTGCATTCACACATCGAAGGGGCAAAGGGTGGGAGTATAGAGTTTTGCAATAAGCTGGTAAAAAAAACACTCTACCCAGTGCTCCAGATAAGATTTGGAAGTGGGAGTATTTTACTCTCTAAAGTTGGGAGTAAAACATTTTTTGGGAGTACAAATGGAAGTCCAATTTCCAATGAGAGTTAGGCTGAGTAGTGTGGGTTCACTTCGCTTCTCTTACCAGATCCCTACCTAAGTAATAAATCACAGACAACTTATGTGTATGGAAAAGTTGTAGGCCGTAGGCATTTTATTTTCTTACAGAAAATACAACACAACAAAATAAATACACTGCCATATGCTTTTGGGCACCTTGTGTCCAGTCCCGAAGTTGCCCAAGGCTCCTCCTGAGTCCTTGTTATCCCTGGACCTTCGTTCCTGGGCACATGCCGCCGACGACAAGTCTTGGACCGGGTACCGAAAGAGTACTCGGCGTTCCTTCTTCTGCCTGCTCCTTCTTTTCTTGGACCGTGTACCGAAAGAGTACTCTGCGTTCTCACTTCTGCTTGCTCCTTCCTTCTTGGACCGTGTACTGAGAGAGTACTCTGCGTACCGGCTCCTGCCTGCACCCCTCTTCTTCCGTTATTATTGTAGGGTGGGTGGTGGGTTGGGTGGCAAACGTTTTTCCTTCCCCTTAACCAGGCACTAAGAGCCTACCCGAGAGAGGTGAGCTCTTACCTGGTTTGTGCCACCTCTCCTTTTCCTGGCTTACTTATACCCCCCCGGCCTTTTGTTCCTTCTTGGGGGCGGCCGGGTTACCCCCCTGACCCCTTGCTGTTATATTTCGCACCTTCCCAGGTGCTGTTTCCTGCCCTTCCTGGGCTTTTGTTTCTCGTGGCACCATTCGGACGCCCCTCCCTACGCTTCCGCGCCGTTTTCCCCCACCCCGCGTCTAAACTCCCAGACCCTCTATCGTCCCGCATTTCATGCGGCCCAGGGCCTGGGTCATAGGCTGAATAGTGTGGGTTCACTTCGCTTCTCTTACCAGATCCCTTCCTAAGTAATAAATCACAGACAACTTATGTGTATGGAAAAGTTGTAGGCCGTAGGCATTTTATTTTCTTACAGAAAATAAAACACAACAAAATAATTACACTGCCATATGCTTTTGGGCACATTGTGTCCAGTCCCGAAGTTGCCCAAGGCTCCTCCTGAGTCCTTGTTACCCTGGGCCTTCGTTCCTGGGCACATACCACCACACCTGAGCGGGTGTTCCTTACGCCCGCTCAGGTCCCCCCCAAAAGCACCCTACCTACAACCTCGTTCTTGGAGTGCCCTAAAAATGTTGTCGGAAAAAAACCCCATCCCTTTCCTTGATAGGTGTACCCCATCCTGGTGAAACATGTCCGGATTGCTCCGGTATAGGCCATGTCTTATGAAGTGCAGCCCTGTGCTCCTGCAGGCCTTTTCTACTGATTTATTTAGTTTCTTTCTGGCTATTTTGATTGCGTGCCTCTTCTGTGCCCCATACCAGACCCTTCTTGGTATTATTTCTGACATTAAAATCTCGGTTTTCCACCAGCTGCGGGCTATGCTATGCAGCGCCTCGCAAATGTTCCTTTGTAATTTACCCATATTTGTGCTCACCAGGTCGTTCCCTCCGAGATGTATGACTAGGTACTCGGGGGGGGGGGGGGGGGCCTGAAACCTATCAGGTCCGACAGCCTGTCGTGAATGTCCTCCCAGTGCATCCCCGGGAGGCCCCACCAGGATGTAATTGTGTTTCTGAAATGCAGTCCTTGCTTTTCCTCTTCCAGCCACCTGCCTGCCCGGGTCACGAAAGAGTGCCCCACTATCCAATGCCGATTTGTAGGGTCCAGCCTCTATGGAAACGGGGAAGATAAGTGTTATATCAGTTCCTCCCTTTTGTATTTTTTAAAACATTGCGACTTCCATCCCCCAATTCTTCTCACCCCCTTTGCTCCCAGCCCCCCCACCCATGCAGAGTCGCTGCTCCTATCCTGAAAGAGTGTGTTCCGAATTCGGCTGGATCCCATCCTGCTTTTGCCACTGCCTGTTTCAATACTGCCTGAAACTGGTACCTGCTGAGTGCGCTGCCGTCCCTGTGTATTAATAGCTGTCCGTCGACCTCTGGTCGAAGATCTAGGAATTCTTGGGTGATGCATCTGGGACAGTGGTCCTTCTCTCTGATGCAATTGAGATCTATTGCTCTCCCCTTCCCGGTTTGGTCTGTTTTAGATTTCATTAGCAATATAGACATCCCCTTGTCTCCCATACTAATGTCTTTCCTTGCCAGGCCGTCTCCTGCCACCGTATTACTGGCCACCAGTTCCCCTACTCTGAAAGCCCCATAGCATGCTAGCGCAAATGCTGCCCTGAACAGCGCGGTTTCGTACATGCTGCTGCATGTGTCTCGCAGTACTTTTAACAGAATTATCAATTTCCCAAAATTTATCGGCCTTCTGTTCTCTGGTTTCTTCCCCTCTAATTTCGCCCATCCTCTCATAGCATATTTTATTTTAGCGCTGTTGGTCGGATCCGGTATGCCCGCTACTTTTGCGGTATATGCAACCGCCGCTAGGTGCGCTGCTGCCCAGGTTTTCTTTTTCCCTTTGGCAAATGCCCCTTCGAGAAATTCACAAATTTTTTCCGTTGAAATTTTTTCCACCTCTTTTACACCCGTTTCCACCAACACATCTTTTACATGCTTTTCGTACTGCTTACCCGTTTTGTACGTTAGGGCGTTCCTGGTCAGCTTGTCGATAACCCTTTCCTTTCTCCGTTCTTCTCCCACTTCTTTTGAGTCGACCTTGTGGCCAACCGTGCTTTCGTTTCTAGTGCCTCCAACGGGACCCATGCCTTCCGCGGCATGGGCGTTCTTTCCTTGTCGGCGTCCGGTCTCAGCTCCCTGAATTTCTCCCACTGAAAGCGAGAGATTGCATCAGCCACCACATTTGCTTCCCCAGCGATATGCCTCGCCTTTATGCATGTATTCATTTTTAGACTTTCCAGTGTGATTGCCCTCATTAATTCCAACACTATCGTGCATGAGGCACTTCCTTTGTTTAACACGTGCACCACCGCCATGTTATCTGACCATACTGCCAACTCCTTGTTTCCTAGCTCTTCCCCCCCAAGCGCATAACGCGACCCATATCGGGAAGAGCTCCAGCAGCGTTATGTTTTTTGTCCATTCCGCCACCGGCCATGTTTTTGGCCACTTGCCTGCACAACATTCTTTCCCCAGTATTGTGCCAAAGCCAAGGCCACCTGTTGCATCGGTGAACAACACCCTTTTACCTTCTTCGTTCACCGGTGAGCGCCATATCACCGACCCATTGAAGCATTTCAGAAATTCTGCCCACACTTCCAGATCTCTCTTGATTCCTCCCCCTAGCCTGACTCTGTGGTGCCCCTTGGTCGCACCTCTCGTTTTCAGCTAAATACTTCTCTGGAACACCCTCCCCTGTGGTATTACTCTTCCTGCGAAGTTCAGCTTTCCTGCCAGCGCTTGCAATTCTCTCACCGTCGCTTTGTTTTTCCCTCGTAGTTCTTTTATTGTCTTCAGCAGATCCGTCACCTTGTCCTCCGGGATCCGACACCTTCCTTTGTTTGAGTCAATTTCTATTCCTAGGAATTGGATAATCTGCGTTGGGCCCATCGTTTTCTCCTCCGCCAGAGGAAAACCCCACTCGCTTGTTATTTCCATGAATTTATCCAGGGTTGCCCTGCATAGCTCTGAACCTTTGGGCCCCACGAATAAAAAATCGTCCAGGCAATGTACCATCATGGACTCCCTCATCTCTCCTGTTACTGCCCATTGCAAAAATGGACTTACCCTCTCAAAATATGCGCATGAGATGGCGCACCCCATCGGGAGGCATTTGTCGACGAAGTATTCCCCCTCCCAATGCATACATAACCATCTTTGTGATCTGCTGTTGACTGGCAACAGGCAGAATGCCGATTTAATGTCTGCTTTCGCCATCCATGCCCCTTTTCCCACTTTCCTGACCAGTTCTACTGCCTCCTCGAAGTCAGAATATGATACTGTTGCATCGCTCTGGGTGATGCCGTCGTTCACTGAGGCCCCCGGGGGGTAGGATAGGTGGTGTATCAGCCTGTATTCCCCTTCTTCCTTTTTTGGCACCAGCCCTAGTGAAGAGCATATAAATTCTTCGAATGGTAAGGCCATAAAGGGGCCCTCCACCCTCCCCAGTTTTACCTCTTTCCTGATCTTACTGGTCACTATCTCTCTGTTTTCGGTTGCCGACTTTAGATTCCTAGGAATGTCTTGCGCTCCCTGCCCGGTAAACGGGATGTTAAAACCTTCTCTAAAGCCTTGTCTGATCTGGTCTGCCGTTTCTTGGTCTGGGTATTTCTAGAGCCACCTTTCCATCCTCTCGATTTTTACCGGCGTGGCCCCCTTCCCGCCCCAGTTCTTATTTTCGCGTCTCATCGCTTCTGGCGCTTGGAGCTGCGGCCCTTGTGCACTTGGAGCTGCTGTGGTCACCCTTACATCTCTCGCACTTGTGGCTGAACTTGCACTTCCATCCCCAGCTACAGGTTACCCCCTTTTCAAAACTCCTACATTACCCAGGTTCTGCTCGTGTTGTCCCCGTGCTCCCACTGCCCTCCCCCCTGTGTTGTCGGGGGCAGGCTGCTCTGCCACCCTCTCTGTGACCCATCATTTCTGCTCTGAAAACTCTGGTCTCTATTTCTGTCATAGCTGGATTTGTACTTTCTGCTATTGTATCTATAATCCGCTTTGTAATCATTCTGCCAATACTGCCTTCTCTGCTGTCCCCCTGTGCTCCGCTCCTTGGAATCCCATTTCTCCTTTAGCACATTAAATATGTAGAGATTAAAGTTTTCTTCATCCCAACCCATATCCGGAAAGCAGTCCATCTCCTTTCTGAACTCGTGATCATACTCCAGCCATGCGTCACCCCCAAACACTGTGTGTACCTTCAGCACCCTCTGCTGATACGCCACTAATGCTACCCCGTCTTCCGGGAATTTTTGTAATATAATTGTAGACATTATGGTGAAGGCCGACATCCAGTTGTCGAAATTCCTTACTACTGGCCCCTTTTTTAGTAAACTTTTCTCGTCCTCCTTCATGTCCTCTAGGGCCACATTCATCCCCCTCTTTTGACAATCTAACAATGTAAAGATATCGATCAATTCCTTCCTCCATATTTTTTCCTTTACTTTGTTATTTATGTACCAAGCCATCGCTTTAATTGACCTGCCTTGTGCGTCTTTACCCATAGTTGGCCTGCCATATTTCGTCATGAGTGGCCCCCCATTTTCTGCCGCTGCCACTGTCAGTGCTGCCCCCGGTGGTGTGTCCCCCTGCCACTACGTTTGGCCCTGCCGGTGCACCTTGTGGTGCCGGGATCATTGGTGCCCCTTGCGGCACCGGGACTACTGGTGCCCCTTGTGGTGCCGGGACCGGGGTTTCCCTGGGTTCTACTGGTGCCCCTTGTGGTGCCGGGACTGGGGTTTCCCTGGGTTCTGCCCCTGCCCCCTCTGCCGCACTCTGTTTTTCCCTGCTCACCACTCCTCTCCATTTTACCCAAGCCCTTAGATGATCCCTTTCTTCGTCATCACTGCTTGCTTCAGTAGAGGAACTCCCCTGCTGCTCCTCCCTGGATCCCTTCCCCCGTCTGCTCTTCTTGCCATTGGTTCTGGGCGACTTACCCAAAACCGTGACGTAATTTTTTAACATTTTTACGATTTTATTCCCCACATTATATTCACAGTACCTTTCTTTTTATCTTTTTTCTTTCTCTTGGTCGGTGCCTCTGTCTGTTCCTCTGACCTCTTCGACTCGGCTCTTCCCCGTTCCTGTCCTTGCGGTACCTTGTCTTCTCCTTCGCTGCTGCTGGGCTCTATGAACAGTAGAGGTGACGTTGCCTTCGCCCTTTCTTCTTTCTGTACTACCTCCAGCACCCATTGTGCCCCATACTCCTTCTCTGCCTTTCTCGCCCATTCTGAGAATTCTTGGGCCCTTCCGCCATCCTTCTCGTCTGAATTCTGTCGGCCACGCTTCTCGTTTGACCACTGCGAAAGTCCTTTGTTCGTTCGCAGCTGGTACTTCTGGGTCGCTCCTGCTCCGGCACCGTTGGCGACTCGTAGCCCCTGCGTTTAGAATGAAATCAGAGAGGTAGAAAAAATGTGTGAGCCCACAAGATAAAACGTTTTTCCTTCCCCTTATCTAGGCACTAAGAGCCTACCCGAGAGAGGTTCCTTCTTGGGGGCGGCCGGGTTACCCCCCTGACCCCTTGCTGTTATATTTCGCACCTTCCCAGGTGCTGTTTCCTGCCCATCCTGGGCTTTTGTTTCTCGTGGCGCCGTTTCGGACGCCCCTCCCTACGCTTTCGCGCCGTTTTCCCCCACCCCGCGCCTAAACTCCCAGACCCTCTATCGTCCCGCATTTCATGCGGCCCGGGGTCTGGGTCAATTTTATAAGCGAGTAAAAAATAGATTTGAACTGAAAAACAGAAATGTTTTTGTAATATTTCTCTCTTTGCACCTAGTTATACAGGCACATTAAAAGATACAGTTTTAATTCTTACCCTTCGTGTGGTGCTAAATGGTGCACCACATAGCTAAATGCACTACTGGTCCAAACATTGGTTGAAAGCCGGGGCCCAAGATTCTGCATGTCTTTTTCCTATTTTCTGTTTACTCCCTATTTTTTTTTTTGGGAGTATTTGCCAATTTTTTGGTAGTGAATGTGGCCAATACACCCCTTATCCGTAAGGCGGACTGTAAGTATTCTATGTGGTGCCTGGAGTGTAAAGGGGCTTTGGGTGTAGCCCGGCACAGCCAACAAAAATGGTGTCTGCCACTTGACCAGGAACAAGCCGAGCCCTCTGCGAGAGAGTACCCTGGGACTGGTGGAAGCAGTCTACCCTCCCACGCGGAGAGGGCAGTGCTGGCTGCGGACTCGGGGCCTGTGACTAAGAGGCCAAGTCAAGGCCCCCCACTCTTTCCTCCTCTTCCACCTTAGCTGGGGCGCTGCACCCCCGTTTCACGTATACAGCAATTACTGAACATTTGCATTCATGAAGAATAAAGGCGAAGCCCTTTTAAGTCATTGAGTTAGAAGCCGACCTCTGACGTTCTTTACGCTTCTGCTTCTTTGGCCTTTTGAGGTCTCTCACTGACCCCATGCAGTATTGCCCGAGGGCAGAGTCTGGGATGCGATGTGCATGCCAACTTGGAATCTAGGATCTGTAGGGGACAGACATATATGCACAGACTTGTGCACGTATACACATGCATGCACACACAGAACATTTGACGAAATAAAGCTGTTATAAGTCATTGATTGGTGCTATATCGTATGCAGGCACAGCACTCCAGGATGACTTATACAATCCTTAAAAATAAGAATGCATCTTCTGCTTATGAAGCAGCGAGTAGTGCATTGCTTAAAGGGGAAGCGTTGCTTTTGTTAAGTGAAGGGGTCTGCCAGTTAATGCACCTGGGAACTTTTACTCAGCCTTGAGGATGGAACTCTGAGAACTGCGGTCATCTCCCATGACCTTGCTCCAGTGCTTAATTTGTGCCAGTGTTCGCCGGTGGCCAACACCGGCACACTTTTTTCAGCACCTGCACTCTTGAGTCTGACTGCAGCTGTCATGCTTGGGCCCGGCCACGCCCCTTTGTTGCCCCCCTTTGTTGCCATTTTTTCTTTGGGGGGCAGGGGAGATCTGACTGTCACTGCTCCCAGTTTTCCACTCCAGAGCATACAGTCAGTTCTTCGTTAGGAAAGAAAAAAGTGCCAACAAGAGGTGGCCGGCCGCACGGTGCAGTACACAAGGCCTCCCTGCAGCTGGCCTGCCATTAAGCACTCGGTAGAACTAACAGGCCAGCTGCAGAGAAGCCTTGGCGCGCTGTGCGGCCGCTGGGAATTTTTGGGGCAGTGGGGGATGACTGGAGATCACCACTGGGCACTCCGTCCTCCGCTGCTGCAGAGCTACTGCACTGTGTGCACCGGCACCCGCGGCCCATCAATGAAATGCTAATTGCTGTCGGGTCGGGAATATGCTGCAATGCTTGCTGTTTCTGTCGGGGCCTGGGCGGTCCATGGATGCTGCGGGCGGGTCGGGTCCTCCAGGCCAGTTGAACTGGCCCAGGAGACTCGACCTCATCTTACACTACACAAAAAGAACAATACTTAAGTAAGTTGCTGCCGTTTAAAACTGCTGCTGGTAAACAATCATGCTCTGAGCGGCGCACCATCTTATCTCTTTTTTTTTTATTCTTGCGAGTCGACCCTGGGTGTCACGCGGGTCAGCAGGTCACCTGTTTATTTAACATGGTGTGCTTGTGCAGTGCATGTCTGTGCGTGCCAGCCATGCAGGGGTGCACAGACACAGTGAGTCTTAGACACACCCTGGCTGGTGCGCACAGGCAGGCAGTGGCACACTCCGGAATCAGGGAATCACTAGAGGCGGCCACTTGAGCCTTTTTTTTTTCAATTATTATTTTGTTTTATTTTTTATTTTTGGTATTTGAAGCAGTCGGGACCCGGACAGTATTCCTCTCCACCGGCTCCACTCTAGTCTGTCCAGCTCCCACTCCTAGGTGAATGAAACGACTGATCCCATCATCCCATCATCACAGGCAACCCGTTCAATCTCACTGTGCCTAACGTTGTTGTAAACTGGAAAAAAGGAACTATTAGTACTCTGGCTGCATCCAGAAAGGAGGGAATGGGATGGTCAGACATATGGCCAATTGGGTCAGGGGTGGGGGTGTTTATCATGGTGGCACCGGGTGCCAGGATCACAAACTTTGGCTCGAATAGTTGCATTTCAAGGTCTACAGTAACAAAATGTCAGTTTACTTACAAATTGCATAAAAAGCAAAATTAAAGCATGTAAATCCTTATAGCAACATGTTAAGCCAAACGAATATCATTGTGACTTTCATTTTCACATCCTCAATGGTAAACTATAAGTCCCAGAATGCCAATGATTTATACTACACTTCCATCTCTGACCCAACCTGTACAAATTGCCAGTCCCCAATATTTCAAAATGGTCAGCTCCTCCGAGTAATTTAGTTCTCAGTGTGCGCACTTCAAAAAATCTGCACCTATGGTTTAAATGCCGATAGCACTGCTTCATGTATAGTAATAGGAAGCTCTGGCATATAGAGCATCACAATTCGTTTCTTGGCGCACTCCTGGCAATAATACTAAAGCAATGCAACCTCCAACTAATCTGTATCCGCAACCCATGTGTGCTCCTTCCCATCCATCCCACTACCAGCCCGTGCCAGCAGTTGCTGCAGCGTCAAACATATAACATGGAGTAGCAGCAGTGTGATGGGCTGGTGGTGTGTCGATCTAGCACCGCGCGGCTCCGCCAAGACCGGCATTAGTGAGGCAAGATTTTTTGGGTATTGGCACTATTTTTTTACAACTTAAGCACTGTTTTGATCCCACTTACTATGTATTCATCGAACTCGCATGTAGAGAATAATAATGCAATCAGACCGTTATGATGTCACAGAGCATTTGGGACGAATCGACTTCCGGGGCCACCTGTGGTCCAGGGATGAGTATCGGTTTCTAAACCATCAATCAACCCCACACCTCTAGCACACCAGAAGGGATCCAAACAGATTGGAATACAAGTGAATTATAAGACCTCCTTGTCCAATTTTGGTAACATGGACGGAACGGCAGGCTTATCTCCACAAGTTTGTGGATCGTTGGTTAGTTGCAACACAGCGAAAATACAATTATTACCCAATGATAAAGGAACTTTCCAGTGAAGGTTGGATACAAAAATCGACTTCATTATAACTACAACAGACAGTTCTAGCACACTACAATTACAACCCACTCTATAAAGGAACACAGAGGACAGTTAGATGAAGGAAAGGCATGCACAAACCACATACATGTCCGCTTTGAAAGGGGTCAGCTCTGCAAGGGTTTGCCTACGGTAAATAGTGGACCCAGACAGGTATTTCACTGCCTTTCATACTAGGGGTGGGAACTAGCTTCATGTTGACACATTGCACACCAAAGGGGTGTTAGTCTCGCCTTCCTGTTGTCTCTTGTAAGAGGATTCAATTCAGCACTACAGCTAAGTTAACGCCTAGTCTAGAATACTGAATGAAAACCCTTATTGATATATCTTTATGTCCAGTTCATGCGTTCTGGATGACTACCCCTATATAACACCCCTCTCTTGGAATCCCCCTGACCCCACTGAGCCAAGAAGTAGTTCTGTTTTGCAAGTTTAAAAGGTTTATTTGATAATTTAAAATATATATATATCACACTTTATAATAAATTAATAATTGAATAGCACACTTAATCTGATATGATAAAGATCAACAACGGAGAATCTGGCACTAGCACACTTCTTATAATCACTAATGAGTTGACATGAAATGGATAAGGTAGCACACTGGTAAATAGGAACAAAAGTATAATGTGGTAGAGGATGCTTTATGTAAGCTCAGGTGGATGCAATATTCAATGAATGCAGTACAGAAAATACTCAATATGATTTCAACCAAACAATGTAATCACTTTTCTCTGGCAATCCCCTCCCCCCCTTGATGCAAGGCAAGGAAATGGAAGGAAAACACACAGTTCTCAGAAATGCAATCAATGTAAATCAGTTCACCCCAGCAAGCTTACACTACAGAAAACAGATAGGAGTTTTGAAAACACAGGCAAAATGCTTTGATATGTGCTAGCAATGGATGAGAAATATGCTGGAAATGCTTTTAATTCCCTTTCAGAGGTTCAGGGTGAGTGGTATCTAGTTAATATTAGTCCAGGCTCACACTAGCAATGAGGCAGGGATAGTTAGCAGGTTAAACGAATTTCTGGCAAATGGAAGGCAAGCAGCAGCAATTTTTCCACGTGAAGAAATTTGCAAATCGCTGCAAAATTCGCGGATGCGCCGAGCGCTATTACAGAGGAACCACAAGGACTATCTCTATCGTTTTGGGGTCCTATGAAAGCCTAGGATCTCAGCTTCTAAATGAAAGTTACTGCAAGTCTCTAGCACAAACGGTCGCGGAGATATGAGCGATTAAATAAAGGTCGTTTTTCAGATTTGAAATTTTAAAGTTCAAAAAGACAAGTGCAGCTTGCAACTAGAAAATGACAGTGACAGCTTTACAAATGATGGGTGACAGTTAGGAGGCAGTTCTACTTAGATTAAAATAGCTTGGATTATATTATTTTAACTAAGAGATTGGGTTCTGCACAGTTTTCTAGGTACTCACACTATATTCTTGAGTGAAATGGGCCACGCCACGGATCTGGTCAGATTTTAGACTCGCCTCTGGTCTCTGCACTTCACAGTGATCTGGGTCAGCTCTCTCTGGTTCTGCTAACAGGTCAGCTCTACTCTGCTTCTGGTCTGGCCTGATGGATTTGAAGTCTCTATGTTGCTCTCTGAAGGTTGATGGAGGTAAGTATGGATTTTTCCGGCAGAGCGTCCCGCTGCAGATGGAATTGAAGGTCCCTATCTGTCCTGTCTGTCTGCTTTTATGTGTTTAGAATGTGGGTGTGTTCTAGCATCACTGACCCTACCTCTCTCTCAGCTTCTAATTGGTCAAACTTCCATTTATCATTTGATTGGGGAAGGAAGTGTGTGTCAGCGTGATGTCATTTTATGGCTTGCAGATAGGACACTCCTCTGTCAGATTGCACATATTCTATATTTGATAATAAAAGACATATTTCACAGTTACACAGTTGCTTGAAATTACATATACATGGTGTGGCTGAATTTAGCCATGTCTCTGTCCAAATCTGCTGTTTCTAAGAGCTTGCATTCAGAAATGGCACATAATTGACTTTTTAACTGATTTTTCAATTTCTGACATTGACCCAACTTTACATACATGTGTGCAGGGAGTATGGACATTAACTGATGAAGTTTCAGATTTTTAACATGCATACATTTAGAGTAATATCCACTTTTCCGCTAAAACCCCCCTGAACATACCACCGGTTCTAAAAACCTCTTAAACTGTGGGCAGAAAAATCACAAGAATTATGGTATCATTTATAAAATTTTCACATGTCTGCTCTATGAGTTATTCATCTTTTTAGAGTTATGTTCTGGCTCCAAAGGGGTGTGGTTTCCTCTCAGCACAAGGTAGAAATACTGGTTTATCCAGTTCTGCCAAGCCAGCTTGCTCTCACAGGCAGTGCTCCTCCCAGCTTCTGCCAAGAGGAAGCTACATTTTACGACTGCTGTAATAAAACCTTTGCCTGAGTCAGGAGAGGCTCATTGTTCAAGAGGAAGCCATTTATGATCCTCTCAATAAACCCTCTGCCTGGGTGAAGGGAGTTGCATTGTTCACTCTCCTGCAGAGCACAGGTAATTCAATTATCAGATAGATGGCATATCCTTAGTGTGAGCAGCAAAAGGGCAGCTAGGCCTGGGAACACAGCTGTGACTCAAGTTTCACTCCTGATGGGGGTAGTTGTCAGGCAAATTGGAATCTCTTTAAGCTGTCATTTCTGTTCCCCAGTTTCTGCATTCAAATAAAACTAAACATTTTCACATATGCAGCTAGAAGGCTGATTCTAAGTTTAAAACTATGACATTTAAACAATTGCAACCTATGTGACACTCAAAAGTAGGTCACTCAGTCAATTTAAACATTTAGATTTTTTTTTTAGTGTCTTTCAGTCCAAATTTACTTAAACTGCTGAAATCCACAGCGCAGCCAGTCTTGTTATAAACCTTCAAGTCACTTCATAATATAACTTTACATTGTATCCACCTCTCAGTAAGTCTTTCTTTGGCATGTTTTGGGTTCATTTATTCAGTTTTCTACAAAAAAGTAAAATCTGGTGTTGTTTTAAATTGCCGGCTTTTGGATAGTGGTGAGTACTGGTACTGCACCCATTTTTGGGATTTAAGAATGAATTCCCCACAATTCTAGGTTGCATTTGGCAATCAGCATTGCCATTCCCAATGGTTTCAGGCTACTGTGCGGGTAGTCCAATGGTGGTTTTAAAGCGCTTTGAAGCTAACCGGCGCTACTGTTTTTCCTTTGGCAACCCATTTCCCTCATGGCAACCCGGCCTTTCATTCTCGCACTGGTGGGTGGCAAGTGAGGCAACCATTTTGGTGTGCGCACAAACTGCGCAGCTTTCCTGGATTTCGGCGCACATGTGGGTTTTCCGCCATCTTGAATTTTCTAAGCCCACAGCACCAAATGTTGTGGCATGATAGCTTAAACGTGGGTCAGGACACCCAACAAGCCCCCCCACGCGACTGCACTTTGAATTTGAGTCGATGGGGAGTCGCGTGCCCAAGGGTTTTGACCCACGCACCGGTCTGTCCGCATAATCTTCTTCCTCTTCTGTAGATGGCATAGTTCAGCATCTTCTTCTCCATCCGGTACTGATCGATCAGTTCTCCTCGCCGGTCCTGATGGGAATATTGGGCGGTCCACTGGGCCCATTGGATCTTCGTTCCCGGTCTCCGTATCGTCCTCCTTGGCCCGTCTTCAGGTTTTCTTTCTCCTAGGACGACAAAGGAAGAGCGGCAATACCTACTCATAGACGTTTTTCCACCACTGTTGAGATAGTGGGGCAGCATATGCATTTCATCATAACGAAACATTACATTCTTTTTTGAAAAAAGAAAAACAGTATAACTAAGAGACAGTTTCATGCAAATCACAATATTTTAGAGACTAGATGTGGTATGTTTTTATGATTGGAACGGAATTAGTCTGAGACAGTACCCGCTAGGATTCCAGAGGATTCCTCCAGTTGTTGCAGAGTGTGCCTGGGATGGCAACATTTCAACTGGTTTATGTGGACCCACTTGTCTTCCCCCTCTGCCGAACCGCCTTTGGGGATGTGGATTTTGTAGGCCACAGGTGAGATCTTGTCGATGATCTCAAAAGGTCCTTTCCATGTAGGCAAAAATTTGCGCTGCTTGGCCTGGTTCCTTTGGAAGTTGTATAAATAGACCCGGTCCCCCACCTGATATTCCTTCCTGGAAGTCTTCAGGTCATAATGGGTCTTCATGCTATCAGCCGATCTTTCTAGATTCCGCTGAGCGTAAGCAAAAGCATGTTGGAGGTGTTTACTTAAATTCTCTACATACTCATGAGTAGTGGAGGCATTTATCAGTGTCTGCTCTGGGGTCCTATAGAGCAAATGCTGAGGAAGCACCATCTTGCGCCCAGTCATCAACTCAAATGGTGACATTTTGGTTGCAGATGAAGGGGTAGATCTGATAGCCATTAGGACCAGAGGTAATCGGATATCCCAACTTGGCCCAGAATCTGCCACAAACTTCTTTAATATGCTCACAATGGTTCGGTTATATCTCTCTACTGCCCCAGAAGAAGCTGGCCGATAAGCAATATGCAACTTCCTTTTGACCCCCAGTATCTCCCACATCTTTGTCATTACTTCACTGGTGAAGTGGCTACCTCTGTCTGACTCAATCCTTTGAGGTAGACCAAAACGGGAAAAGATGTGGTTAATCATCAAGGCAGCTGCAGTTTCTGCCTTGCAGTTTGGGGCTGGGAGACATTCCACCCACTTGGTAAACAAGCATGTCACAGTCAACAAGTACTTATTCCCCCTTACCGAGCGAATCACAGGGCCTACAAAGTCGATTTGTAAATCTGACCATGGCAGTGTCATCCCCCGCTTTTGTAAAGGTGCCCGGTGTGTGAGGGATGTCGGCTGAAATTGTGCACACACAAGACAACCCTTCAAATATTGGTTGAGGTCCTGGCCCATGTGTGGCCAGTATGCAACCTCTCTTAAGATTTCCAGTGTTGTGTGAAACCCCCTATGACCGGCGGTGGCCGCATCATGGGCGTGACTTAACATCAGGCTTCGGAATGAGGTAGGAACCACCCACTGATCGTGGCCAGCTTTGGATTTCCTTACCAGCAAACCGTCTTGGATTCGGAACATTTTTGGACATTTCATCAACACTCTTAGGTCCTCTTTCCCAATGTAATCGGTATCCGTCAGGGGAAAGTTCTCAGGGTCCTCAAGGTGCTGGTAAAATTTACCAATAATTGGATCCCCCTTCTGAGCGGTAATCAAATCAGCATCAGGGGTCTCCTTACTCCATTGTGCAATTGAAAGGTCGTTGTGAGCATTTGTCTGGGACCTAGTGATGGCAGTGACCTGGATTTCCCCCAACAGGGACTCAATCTCAATTAGATCCCCTTGGATGGCTCCGGTTTTGGCCAGCTGATCAGCTAAGTCATTTCCAGTTTTGTCTGGTCCCTCTACTTTGGAATGACCCTTAATCTTCTTCCAATAGATGGTCATCCCATTCGATGTGACCAGATCATCAATGTTTTGGATCAACTTCCCATGTTTCAAGGGTTTGTTGTTAGCACATAACATGCCTCTGGTTTTCCAATTAACCAGGTGCTCCACGAACCCGTTCCGTACATAATCCGAATCTGTGATTATGACCAGTTCGTGGAGTTGATGCTGGACAGCAGTGAGGATGGCCTGATGCACAGCCATCAATTCTGCCACCTGACTACTTCGGGGACCAATTTTGTATCCAGCGGAGGGTTCTGGGGACTCATTCACCCATGCATTCCCTACGCCAGCCACCAGTTCTTTCTCCCCGTCGTTGTCAACATGGTAAGAGCATCCATCCACATAGACAGTGGGCATTCCCTCACACTTGTCTTCTTCAAAGACTTTGTGTGGGGAATTAAGGTATGCCTCCATGTTGTCCTTTATTTTTAGACTTTCGTCCTCGAGACAGTTTTCTCTGGCACAATCATGCAAGTCAGCCAGACCTTGCGCGAGGGGACTCTTCTTGTTTTGGCCATATCGGACCTCCACAGGAAAGCCTTGCATTGACAGAATCCAGGAAGTAATTCGGGAATTACTCACATTTCCGGCCCGGATTCTGTCACTTTGGAGATATTGCAGAGGCTGGTGTGGAGTCTCCACTATGATGTGTTCCCCCTGGATAAACGGGCGGTAATTCTTCAATGCCCACACCGTTGCCAGGAGTGCCTTCTCACAATCGTTGAATTTTTCCTCCACAGAGGATAAAGTTTTGCTCGCATAGGAGATTACTTTATTGACCTTGTCATGCTTTTGATATAATACTGCCGTCAAGCACGTATTAGAGAACCCTGTCTCCAGGAAGAACTCCTTGTTTCTGACCGGGTAAGCTAGGCAAGGCGCTTGTGAGAGGCTTCTTTTGAGTTGTTTTACTGCCTCGGCTTGTTCTGGACCCCATTCCCACTTGACCCCCCCCTTCAGGAGATGAATCAGGGGTCTGGTGATCTCTGCGTAGCCCTCAATGAACTTTCTGCTGTAATTAGTCAGTCCAAGGAGGCTCCTTAGTTCCCGCAGCGTTGTGGGGTCTTTCAGTTTCTGAAGTGCTTCCACTTTCTTTTCCTGGGGACAAAGACCCTGAGGAGTAATCTCATGCCCCAAGAAATTAACACGGGTTTTACACCACTGTGCTTTCTGAAAGGAAAGTTTTGCTCCGGCGGCCCTCAACTGTGTCAGAACATAACGGATCTCCGCTATGTGTTCCTCAACAGTTGAGCTTTTGATGAGGACATCATCTACATAAGCCAGGTTACCCCTTGCACCCAAGTCGGGCATGGCCTTGTGTAGGAAAATATTGAACTCATTACCGGAGTTGAGGTATCCGAAGGGAGTCCGGGTCCATGTGTACTGCTGGCCCCCAAAGGTAAAAGCCAGCTTGTATTGGTCCTCCCTACTGACAGGCACAGTCCAGTATCCATTGGTCAGGTCTATTGCTGTGAATACCTGTGACCCCTGGATCTGGGCCAGCCCTTGGTCAATGTAGGGCAGAGGCCATCGGGAAGTATGGACCCGTTTGTTGAGCTCCCTGAGGTCGGCGCAGAGTCTCCACTGGCCGTTTGGCTTCAATATTCCCAGCACCGGATTATTGAAGGTGCTGTGGACGGGACGGATTATTCCCCGGGACTCAAGGTTCTTAATTATTTCGGTAAGGGACTCCATTGATGCGAGAGGCAAGCGATATTGCTTCACAAACACAGGAGTCATGCCAGGGTCCGTGGGGATTGTTGTTGTGTGGATGTCAGTGCGACCACAGTCATATGAGTCTACCGCAAAGAGATCTTGGAAATCCAAGAAAACTTGTTTCAACTTTTGCTTTTGTTCCAGAGTCACACAGGCATCAGCTAGGTTGACTCTCTCTTCCACCATCTGCCTGAAGCCTGGGAAGACTTCTGGTTTGGCTATCTCCGCGGCCTCCTCCAGCTGGGTGGAGAAGTCCCTGGTCAGAGTGCTGATTTGGACCGGAGGCTTCAG
This sequence comes from Ambystoma mexicanum, assembly GCF_040938575.1. Taxonomy (NCBI): domain Eukaryota; kingdom Metazoa; phylum Chordata; class Amphibia; order Caudata; family Ambystomatidae; genus Ambystoma; species Ambystoma mexicanum. The sequence continues at coordinate 508,496,917 of NC_090936.1, read as the reverse complement.
GTGGGCAAGGCAGCCCTCATGGACCTGGAAAATCACCTCATCCCTCCTGAAGTCACAAGTCACATCTTCCTTACCATAGGGGCAAGAAGTGTACACCAGGAAGTTCCCCCCATGCCGGGTAAAAATCCTGTCTGGTGTTGTATTGTCCTCACTGTCACTGTCAAAACAGTCCTTAGGGATTGGTCCTAACAGTTCATTTGATAAGTCGATGGAAAAATGTCGGTCATCAACCGCCATTCCAATAATGGTGCCTGCGGCTAGAGTAATACTCTTTAAGTCGCTGTTATCCACCTCTATTGGAATGGTGTCATGTTCTATGTTGACTAATGGTGTTGGGTTTACCCCCAACCCTTGCTGTTGGAGAGAAGCATTTAGATGTATGTAAGCATCAGGGTTTTTCAACTCTTGTCCCCTTTTAACTTTCACTTCCAGGGAGAATTGTCGGGTCCTTTCTGGGATGGTGACTTCCTCTTTGATCTGAATTTCAACTGCATAAGGTAGCAATTGAGCTGACCTAAATGCTTTTTCTGGATCATCAAAGCCCATGGGATTATCCGCTAATCGGGACCAAGCTTTGAAGTTTATTAGGTCCAAACTAATGGCAAAGCGATTGAGAATGTCACTGCCTAAGTAAAAGGCGGCAGGGACGTCTCGCACGACCCAACAATTGTGGACTATGCTCTTGTTGCCAATGGAGATTTTGAGCATACACCTGCTTGGCAGGAGATGTTTGGAATTAGGTGCTTCCAGGTCCATTTCCCATTTGTCTATCAGTTTGAAGGTGGGAATGGCTGGATCTTTTGGGAGTTGGCGAAACATGGCTTCGCTGATGAAGCTCTTACCGTTGTTCACACACACTCGAGCGAGAACAGAGTCCTTCCCATCATTTAACTGAACAGGGATGAACAACTGCTCTCCAATTTGCTGAATATCAGCCAGGCTCTGAGCTGATTTCACATCTTTCTGGACTATAGGAGTGGGAGTTTCAGATTGTGGATTGGTATAGAATTTCAGAGTGTTTCCTTCCAGCGTGGAGTACCACTTTAGACTGGAAGGAAGGTTGATTTTCAGAAATAGAGAGGACCCCCCATCACTAGTCTGTTGTCCTACTGCTATTCCTGTCACGTCTGGAATCTGGTTGTTCTGGAAGTGAAATTCTACTTGGTCAGATTTTTGTTCAACCATGTGGCAGGTGCCGTTTAAACTAACATGGTTGACACTCTGTTTTAATTTTATTGGTCGGCTAGTCTGGGTCCAGAGGACCCTGTTTACGCAATCTATTAGGGGTGACAACCTTCTCAGGAGGTCATTCCCTAGCAAACAAGGGGTGCCCTCTGGGGTCACAACTATGACCGGGTGTTTCAACTTGTGTCGCCCAATTTTAATGTCCAAATCTGCTGTCCCCTCGACGGGAATTTCCTTCCCGTCAAAGTTCTATAGTTGTCCAGGAAGAGAGGTGAGAGGAATTTGGTAATTCTCTCCCCTTCCTGCATTCAGTTCGTCAAAGGCCCTTCTGGACAGAAGGGTAACTTGAGATCCCGTGTCCACCAGTGCCGAGATTGTACCCTGCCCCTGTACTTGTACCGGGGCATAATATCTTCCCTCCTTCTCCTCAAGGGGGCACAGATAATGCACATTTTTGGACAACTGGTGGGCTAACTTTCTGGTTTTGGACATCGATAGCGAAGAGATTTGGGCAGAATTCTGTGGAGAGTCTTGGGAATCTGAAAGAAAAAGTTGGCAACTGGAGATCAGAGCCATTGTGGGTTCCCCTGGTTCCGGTTCTGGGCTGCCCCCCCCTTTTTGGAGGCAGTCCCCAGGATGGGTTTGAACCAGGGGATTTTCTTGCTGTTGGTTCTGGGATGAGATGGTGGGCGGCGGTAGCTCAGTCTCCACATCTCCCCAGTCTGGATTTGCATCCCTAGGGGCCCATTTTTCTTTGGGGGGAGTTCCCCCCTCTCTGAAGGAGAAGATCCTTTTCCCAGGATCCTCTGAGGATCCCTCTCCCTCAAATTGGAAGATCTGTACCTCCTCCTCAAACTGAGTCTGTTTGGGTCTTTTGTTTCTCCTACCCCCCCTCTGCTCCTTAGGAGGCAGACTTTCAGGGGCAAGAGATTTTGTTTCCGGTTCCTGGGTTTCCAGGGGCTGTTTACAAGTGAGGAAGAAAGCTTCCTCCAAGGCTTTACACCCCCCTTCCCTTTGTGCCTCCTCCCTGGGAACCGGTGAGTTATCGGGGTGCTGCCCCCGTCATTGTTCTGGGGCACCAGGTCCAGAGTTGGGTGCGTTCTACGCCGGCATGCCGGTCTGAGGGTTCTGCTGAGCCCTCAGTATGTGACCCAGATCCCGCGCCATGTTTTGAACCTGGCGCTCTAACTGGGAAACCCGCTCAGGCTGATACGGGGCCCTGTTTTCTCCCCTGGGCTGATCCCGGGAAGGGTAGCTGTCCCTCCTCTGGTAATACCCCGGGTTGGGAAGATTTGGGTACCCCTCCACCCTTGGCCTCCCCTCTCCCGGATTCAGTGGTCTGGGCTCAGGGAATTGGGGAAAGAAGGATGGATGGTTTTGGGGCTGAAAGTCGGGTGGATATCTGGGGAAAAAGTTCTGCCCAGGGTTTGGTAAATTTCTGCCCTCCTGTGGGAAGTTTGGAGGGAAGTTCCCTGGGTTAGGTGCTTGGCTGGATCCCCCCCCTTGGGCTGGAGGAGTCCACACATAACCCAGGATGGGTCGATTTCCCTTGTAACGGGGACTTACATAATCAGGAGAGCGAGGGACCCCATTTGTGGGGCTGCCTCCCTGGCTCCCTGTCTGTGACTGGCCCGAGGACCTTCTGGGCCTAGCATTATTAGGTGCAGGTAGGTTTTTAGGCCCCCCCATCTCCAAATCCAAAACGGGGGTGACCTTTACCTCTGCCACCTTGGCAGCAGCAGGGGTGCTGTTGGCTTTGGGGTTTTTCTGGGCATTACTTTTGCTATCTACCGGTTTCTGCACCTCATAGATCCGGGTAGCCTGTTCAATGACCCAGTCTAAAGATCTTTTCTCGTGAAAATCCCTCACGAGCTGGGTCATGATATATTTGGGCAAGGCATGGAAAAACCTATTAATAAATTCCCTGCTATCCGTGCGCACCCTTCTTGTGGTCTGTGCAAAAGCACGCTTTAACTCCTGCACAAATTCTTGTGGGGCCTGATCCTCCCCACATTGCAAATTGTAGGCTGCCTTGCGAGCCTCTTGAGGATTTATGTGAACAGAAAAATGTTTCAAGATGGCCGCCTTATAGGTGGACCATCTTAAATGATTTTGGTCCTCCAGCCCCGCAAAGAAACTGGAGTATTCCGGGGAGAAGGTCCACTTTACATATTGAATACAGCTTTGGCTGTCCTTCAAATGGAAAGTCTCCATCATTTGTTCAAACAACTCTAAGTGCTCCCAAACAGAATACTTAGCGTTCTTATGGTAAGGCGTGATGACGCACCTGATCGCCTTAATCTGCTTTAAGGGGTCCTTAAGCAAGGCCCTTTTTGCCTTATTGGCCTTTTTGGTTCGGGTAACCCTTGTCCATTCTTCCTCGGACTCAGAGGCACTGCTCCCAGAGGTTCCCGTCTGTTCTTCCAGGTTTTCCCGGATTCTGCGAGCCTGGGAATGGCTGGCAGAATGTGGGGACCTGGTCTCCTGTGTCCTGCGCAGTTCAGAGGAGTCTTCAGATTCCTCCTTGCTGCCAGGATTTGATGGGTACCCCCTCCACTGACCTAACTGGGCAGAGGTTTTCAGGATGCCCTTAATGGGCCTACTCTCCTGGGGTTCCCCATTGAACTGTACTGTACTTGGGTGCCCATACCCGGATGCCCACCCCTCCATTCCTGAGTGGTACTGGCCTATGAGCCCCATACTCTTAGCTGGATAGTAATCTGCCATCCCTGCGGCCCTGTGCTCATGTGCGCCAGGGGACATGGGGGTGGTAGAGTCCAGGGACTGGGGGAGATGAAGGCCCCTGGTGTTAGGGCTCCTGCGGTTATGGTCAGGAGTCTCTCTTTCCCAGCGGACCTCATCTCTATCCGCCCCTGCTCCCTGTTGCAATGCAAGAGCCTGCATTTGTGCTTTCAGTTCCTCTGTTAAGGCCTTACTCGACTCTATCAGTCTCTCCTGCATCGCTACCTGTTGTTGGAGCCTATCATTGTGTTGACAGAGGGCCTCATTTTCCCTCTGTGCTTCCTGGTTGGTCCTGGAGAACTGGGCCAGTCTTTGCTGCAGGAGGGTTACCTCCTGAGCTGTGTCCCTATTGGCCTGCTCCTTTCTTGCTAGAGCATCCTCCACCCTCCTGGTGTGCTCTAGCAAGTTCTGGTGTTCTTTTTGGAGGTCACCCAGTCCCTGGTGGGCCAGGTGATTTTCTTCCATTTTTTTTTTTAAATGGCAGACTTCCTGGCCTAAGGTATCCCTTTCCTGACTAAGAGCCTGCATCTGTGCCGCCAGGTCGTCCCTTTGCCTTTGGAAGGCACCAGCATTCTGGCGCTCCTGATCAAACTCTGCCTGGGTATCCAGGTCTTTCAGAATTAGTTTGTTGCTCTCTGCCTTCACTCTATCTAGGTGGCCTTGCAGGGTGACTACCTGCTCAGCACATACCCTGTTGAAGTCCAGTTGTTGCTCCAGCTTTTTCTGGTTATGCAGTAGGGAGTCCAAACCTTCTTGGTATTCCTTCTGCAAGGCCAGAAATCTGGTATCCTGTTCTACCTTTTCCTGTTGCAGCACATCCATATCCTTCTTTATTTTAATGATGTGCTGCCTACTATCATCTTCTGACTCCTGGCTCCTCTGCAGCCTCTGCTCAGAAGAGACCAGGTCAGATTGGACCTTCTCTAACGCCATCTGTTGCCTATTTGCCAGATTTTGGCTTTCAGCACATCTATCCTGCATGTCTCCCATATATAGGTACAGGTATGCTGCTATCCTGGCAATCTTATTGTGTTCCTCTTTGGCTTTAGGAGCCATATATAGTTCACTCAGGGCCACATGTAAGGGACCCTGATCTCTATATATATCTGACCCTGTTTCAGTGACCTGTTGTGTGATGGCCTGCAACCACACATCCTGGCCCTGTTCGGTCCATTCACCTCTCACAAATAGCTTATGCAAGAGGTGCTCTCTGGCTATTTTCATGTCTACTAAGGTCGTCATTCTAGAGATTGGTCTCTGTCCTGACTTACAGAAGTTTGTATTTTATTTTTGCAGAACAGAACTTTTCTTGGAGTGTCCCTTTTGAGGAATGCTTCACAGCGTAATGCAGCGTGGTGATCCGACCGGATGTATGTATCCCGTCAGTTAGCACACTGTATTAAGCTGCACAAGTGGTAAATCTAACCCAACATCCCGGACGAGCCCCCAATTTGTAAGAGGATTCAATTCAGCACTACAGCTAAGTTAACGCCTAGTCTAGAATACTGAATGAAAACCCTTATTGATATATCTTTATGTCCAGTTCATGCGTTCTGGATGACTACCCCTATATAACACCCCTCTCTTGGAATCCCCCTGACCCCACTGAGCCAAGAAGTAGTTCTGTTTTGCAAGTTTAAAAGGTTTATTTGATAATTTAAAATATATATATATCACACTTTATAATAAATTAATAATTGAATAGCACACTTAATCTGATATGATAAAGATCAACAACGGAGAATCTGGCACTAGCACACTTCTTATAATCACTAATGAGTTGACATGAAATGGATAAGGTAGCACACTGGTAAATAGGAACAAAAGTATAATGTGGTAGAGGATGCTTTATGTAAGCTCAGGTGGATGCAATATTCAATGAATGCAGTACAGAAAATACTCAATATGATTTCAACCAAACAATGTAATCACTTTTCTCTGGCAATCCCCTCCCCCCCTTGATGCAAGGCAAGGAAATGGAAGGAAAACACACATTTCTCAGAAATGCAATCAATGTAAATCAGTTCACCCCAGCAAGCTTACACTACAGAAAACAGATAGGAGTTTTGAAAACACAGGCAAAATGCTTTGATATGTGCTAGCAATTGATGAGAAATATGCTGGAAATGCTTTTAATTCCCTTTCAGAGGTTCAGGGTGAGTGGTATCTAGTTAATATTAGTCCAGGCTCACACTAGCAATGAGACAGGGATAGTTAGCAGGTTAAACGAATTTCTGGCAAATGGAAGGCAAGCAGCAGCAATTTTTCCACGTGAAGAAATTTGCAAATCGCGGCAAAATTCGCGGATGCGCCGAGCGCTATTACAGAGGAACCACAAGGACTATCTCTATCGTTTTGGGGTCCTAGGAAAGCCTAGGATCTCAGCTTCCAAATGAAAGTTACTGCAAGTCTCTAGCACAAACGGTCGCGGAGATATGAGCGATTAAATAAAGGTCGTTTTTCAGATTTTAAATTTTAAAGTTCAAAAAGACAAGTGCAGCTTGCAACTAGAAAATGACAGTGACAGCTTTACAAATGATGGGTGACAGTTAGGAGGCAGTTCTACTTAGATTAAAATAGCTTGGATTATATTATTTTAACTAAGAGATTGGGTTCTGCACAGTTTTCTAGGTACTCACACTATATTCTTGAGTGAAATGGGCCACGCCACGGATCTGGTCAGATTTTAGACTCGCCTCTGGTCTCTGCACTTCACAGTGATCTGGGTCAGCTCTCTCTGGTTCTGCTAACAGGTCAGCTCTACTCTGCTTCTGGTCTGGCCTGATGGATTTGAAGTCTCTATGTTGCTCTCTGAAGGTTGATGGAGGTAAGTATGGATTTTTCCGGCAGAGCGTCCCGCTGCAGATGGAATTGAAGGTCCCTATCTGTCCTGTCTGTCTGCTTTTATGTGTTTAGAATGTGGGTGTGTTCTAGCATCACTGACCCTACCTCTCTCAGCTTCTAATTGGTCAAACTTCCATTTATCATTTGATTGGGGAAGGAAGTGTGTGTCAGCGTGATGTCATTTTATGGCTTGCAGATAGGACACTCCTCTGTCAGATTGCACATATTCTATATTTGATAATAAAAGACATATTTCACAGTTACACAGTTGCTTGAAATTACATATACATGGTGTGGCTGAATTTAGCCATGTCTCTGTCCAAATCTGCTGTTTCTAAGAGCTTGCATTCAGAAATGGCACATAATTGACTTTTTAACTGATTTTTCAATTTCTGACATTGACCCAACTTTACATACATGTGTGCAGGGAGTATGGACATTAACTGATGAAGTTTCAGATTTTTAACATGCATACATTTAGAGTAATATCCACTTTTCCGCTAAAACCCCCCTGAACATACCACCGGTTCTAAAAACCTCTTAAACTGTGGGCAGAAAAATCACAAGAATTATGGTATCATTTATAAAATTTTCACATGTCTGCTCTATGAGTTATTCATCTTTTTAGAGTTATGTTCTGGCTCCAAAGGGGTGTGGTTTCCTCTCAGCACAAGGTAGAAATACTGGTTTATCCAGTTCTGCCAAGCCAGCTTGCTCTCACAGGCAGTGCTCCTCCCAGCTTCTGCCAAGAGGAAGCTACATTTTACGACTGCTGTAATAAAACCTTTGCCTGAGTCAGGAGAGGCTCATTGTTCAAGAGGAAGCCATTTATGATCCTCTCAATAAACCCTCTGCCTGGGTGAAGGGAGTTGCATTGTTCACTCTCCTGCAGAGCACAGGTAATTCAATTATCAGATAGATGGCATATCCTTAGTGTGAGCAGCAAAAGGGCAGCTAGGCCTGGGAACACAGCTGTGACTCAAGTTTCACTCCTGATGGGGGTAGTTGCCAGGCAAATTGGAATCTCTTTAAGCTGTCATTTCTGTTCCCCAGTTTCTGCATTCAAATAAAACTAAACATTTTCACATATGCAGCTAGAAGGCTGATTCTAAGTTTAAAACTATGACATTTAAACAATTGCAACCTATGTGACACTCAAAAGTAGGTCACTCAGTCAATTTAAACATTTAGATTTTTTTTTTTAGTGTCTTTCAGTCCAAATTTACTTAAACTGCTGAAATCCACAGCGCAGCCAGTCTTGTTATAAACCTTCAAGTCACTTCAGAATATAACTTTACATTGTATCCACCTCTCAGTAAGTCTTTCTTTGGCATGTTTTGGGTTCATTTATTCAGTTTTCTACAAAAAAGTAAAATCTGGTGTTGTTTTAAATTGCCGGCTTTTGGATAGTGGTGAGTACTGGTACTGCACCCATTTTTGGGATTTAAGAATGAATTCCCCACAATTCTAGGTTGCATTTGGCAATCAGCATTGCCATTCCCAATGGTTTCAGGCTACTGTGCGGGTAGTCCAATGGTGGTTTTAAAGCGCTTTGAAGCTAACCGGCGCTACTGTTTTTCCTTTGGCAACCCATTTCCCTCATGGCAACCCGGCCTTTCATTCTCGCACTGGTGGGTGGCAAGTGAGGCAACCATTTTGGTGTGCGCACAAACTGCGCAGCTTTCCTGGATTTCGGCGCACATGTGGGTTTTCCGCCATCTTGAATTTTCTAAGCCCACAGCACCAAATGTTGTGGCATGATAGCTTAAACGTGGGTCAGGACACCCAACACTCTCCAGCAACCAAGCCCACTTGGCAGGCTTGTCTCAATTATCTCTCATTAGGATGCACTGCCACCAGCCGGAGAACAAAGGAATGCATATCCATGGAGCCTTTATTTTAATTAGGCTGCTCATGGCTGGAGAAAGATGTGCCTTCCCCCTCTTGGAATGCTTTGATGTACCCAGGGCTGTCACATTACGTGAATATGACAAGAGAGGATGGCACTGGTAGGCTGTGTCTTCCCAAAGTACAGGTGACTATGCGTTTGGTGCTGGAAGCAGATGAAATGGGCGCAGAATGGCCACACTCATTTCTTGGAGGTTGGTCTCCCATCATTCATTTTCATTTATCAAAAAATCAAAAAGCCCAGACGAGCGCACTCTCCCTGTGCGGATGGTCGAATTCCTCACAGCATTACCATATAAGTGCCAAATATGAGGTCACAACTGGAAGAGTACAGCTCCATTATGTCACAATAATCCCTGCCTCACCTCCACACTTTATAAAGGATGAACCTATTACATATGATCCTGGTCATGGGATCACTTTGCTAGAGGGGCCTGAGTGCTGTGAATCCCAGGATACAAGGCTTCCCCCCCCACACCACCTCATTGCTACACCTAACATATATGAGCCTCTGTGTATGGGGATCTTGAACACCTGGGGATCGGTATAGTGGCCATGGGAATGGGATGCTCATCTAATAGCGCACAGAAGCCGCAAACATGTGATCCAGCAGTCTCAGCCACCCTGTGTGAGCTTGGATTACAGGCGCAACCAAGGATATAATACAAATACTGTGCTGGTTTATATTTTTATGGCGCCTATAAAACCGATGGTGTTTCAAGGTGCCACAAGACAAAAAAGGGGGTGGGGGAAACCAGGGAGAAAGATACAGAAACAGTCCTACTAGGCCTTGTGACATTCAGATTGTGCAAGTGCGGAATAAGAAGTGTGAGGGAGTGGGGGTGGGAAGTGCCGGTCTGTGCAAGACGCAGTGCTAAAATGGGAAGGGAAAAGGGTGAAGAGGCAAGGTGAAGTGCTACGGCGAGGCCACAGGGCAAGTGCAGGGGAATGCAGGTAGGTTCAGGGAAAGGGGGGGGGGTTGACTGAGAAGTGGGGGTGTAGTCCTGTAGTACTCAGAGGAAGACAGGCAGCCAGTCACTGAGGCAGAAGAAGGTGTAAGCAAGGGAAGGGAAGAGTGAAAAAGGAGGAGGGTCTTGAGGAGCTTCCGGAACTTGATCCAGCTCAAGCCAGAGAGGGGCAGGGAGACCCTTCCAGAGGGAGGTCCCTGCAGAGGTGAGAGAGAGATCTACCCCCCACTCTTTGCTTAGAGAAGCATCTGATTTGCAAATCGTTTGAGCTAAAAGACCGAAGGGCTCTATCAAGGAGGTATTTAGGGAGTGAGAGTTGGATACAGCGGGGTCCCAGGCCCCAGAAAGACTTGTGGATGATGCAGTGGATCTTGAATGGAATCCTAGCAGCAACCTGGAGCCAGTGGGGAGAAATTAGAGCTGGGGAGATGCGGTCCCTGGGCTTGAGGCAAAGGATAAGTCGATAGGGAGTTGAGGGGGAGATTGAGGAAGAGGTTGTTGCAGTAGTCGCGCCTAGAGAGGACCAGAGCTCTGGAGACATTGAGTTTCTGGGAGAAGGCGAGGAAAGGAAGAATACCTCTGACGAGGTGCAGATGATAGTGGGCCTTCTGGGCAAGATCTGGGATGTGAGGAGAGAAGAAAATAAAGGAATCATAGATGACACCAATGCTTTTTGCCTCACAAATGGTGAGGGGAGGCGACCTGTAAAGATAAAATACCTCTGACTGTATGCACTCTGTATAAGGATATTGCAAGATACTGAGGAGTTCCATGATCAAATAGAGGAACAAGGCCAAAGGCTGAGTTTCTTTATCAGGTCACTGAACTCTGAGTGAGGCAACTTGCACTATTCTTTTTATATATGGTAGGGGACATTTTATCCCTTATAATATCTGACCATAAACTGTCGTCCCCTTTAATACCGGTCCTCTTGCCTAATGCAAGACATCTTGCAGTTGCTGATACATATAATCAATGTGGAAGCCGATGGAGTCTAAAAAAAAAAAAGTCGTATATAATGTGTTGCAGGAAATGAATAAGCAGTTTCACAAAATGCAGCTAAAACCATTTGTTTTGTGCTTTAACATAAGCAATAAATAACATGCTGATTCTTGCTCTCGTGTGTTAAACTCCAGCAGTGCACATAATCAACAAACTACCACAAAGAGATCCTTATCAGTTACTGGCTGTAAAGGGTCACCAAAAGCGATTTCACAAGAAAAGAACTGGAAAATCATGTCACCACTTTAATTAAGTGCTGCAGTGGCAGCTTGAATTCTTCTGTATGCTGGCTCAAGAAGCAGGCATTTTGACATTGCAATCCAGCTGTAATAACTGATTACAGACAAGAAGTGATGTCATTTTATTATTACAGGCCAGTAGTGATGACACATCTAGCCTGTAAAAAGAACATTATTAACAGGCCTTTATTTGGGTATTGCATGTAGTGATGGAGGTAACAGGTTGTACACTATCATCCAACTGTACGGATTTGATCTCAGTAGTAGGGTGGGATACCTTTCATCAGCGTTTGACCCTACCAGTGATCTCTTATTCACTCTCAAGCCTACGTGCTGGTGAAAAAGTAGTTGTGGCTATACGCTAATGGTTTTAAGTAGCGCACATATAATATAGGAAATTATGTGAATGCGTAGTGTGCTCGTTTTAGAGCCCATGGAACTAAGGTGGAGCTAGATAGCTTCTAAGCACTGTATTACTCCACCAGTATTGCAAGGCAAAATGCATTACAGGATGGTGTATAAAAGGGTGGAGGTTCAGAGGCCTCACTTATTCCACCCTCGGCCACTCTGTTGAAACCCCCAACAAAGCTGGCGATTAATGCCATTGTATGATGCCAGACAATTAATGTGTTTAGCAATCACTGCAGGCATCTGTGTTGTAACTGCATCTAACATGCTCAAATCCAAACAAGGCTGACTCAGCCGTTCGTCCGTTTGAGGTCGATAAATTATGTTCTATTAAACAGGGTGATATTTGCCACCTACTTTCAATACAACGAAACGGCATAAAGCGTGACAGCATTGGCAAAATACAACACGCGGTTGCCTTTATTAGTATTAGCCCCATGGCGTATGCCGTTCTGTTATATTGATAATCGCATACAAGAAGGAAAATCCATTCAAGAAAAGCTTGCAATTCGCAAGGCGTATGATTAAGAGTCCGTTAAGACCTGCATTCGCCAGTGTTTTCTTGGTGAATATGTTACAGGGTTGTCCCCTAGCGATGCTGCTTTAGAAACCTGATTTGCTCCAAAAAATGGTGAAGTGATTTTATAAACTACTTTGAAGTCGTTTTTGTAGCGAGGGCCAAGCTTTAAAAGGCTGCCGGAAATTGCATGACACACAGCATTTCTGGTCTTAAGGCTGAAGGCACGAGTGGCTGTAACACGACAGGCGCGCGGGATTCTGCCACAGTGCATGCGCCCAGCGTTCCAAGCATAATCGCATGGGAAGAAATCCACTTTCTACATGGGAGCAGCTGGGAAACGAGAGCATCTACATGTCAGCGACAGCAGGGCATGGCAGGGCTTTAAGTGGTCTGGGGCTGAGCCTCAGCAATCTCCAGAAAGGGCTCCCGAGCCGGGGCCCCCGAAAGTCTCCAGAATGGGAGTAAACTGAAGTATTGACACCTGCAAGCAGCAGGTGTAACCGTGCAGTTGTCTATGTACTTGAACCAGGAGGAGGGCTAGACTGCCCAGCTCTCCTTTTGTTTCTGAACAACTAGTCACCAGCCCCTTGGCTTCATCCTGGTTGAGGACTAGTTACTCGGAAATAAAAAGGAGAGACTGGGCCATGCTGCCCTCCTTCGGTTCCAAGTAGAGACATCAGCAGAAGGCAGACCATTCATTCAATGAGCCTGTGGTTAAAGCAGGCTCCTTGAATGAAAGGGCTGCTTGCTGCGTGCGAGATGGGGCACACTGGTGTGTTATCTTTTGGTGCGCCCAGCCCCTTCTTTTATTTAAAAAGTGGGGCTGGGGGCATCAAAGGTAATAATTCCAGTGTGCCCCAGCTCCACCTTTTTTACCAGCCGCTCCCCCTTCCACCCTTAATCGGATGGAGCTTTCGTTAGGGAGCGTGTCCTTAGGCCACATTCTCCCACCCCCCCCCCCCAACTACAGCCCGCCCAGCCCCCTGATTTCCAGTCTCACTTATAGCACTGGGGCATGGTTTTACCTGGGTCGCTGAGTAGTCTGAAACTCTTTTTGGCATGAAAGCGCACGCGTGGACAAGCAGCGTTCAGATATTAATTGTGGCTAGATGGTCCTCCCTGGTCTAAAAGGATGACTTTAGAGACCATCCTGGTGCGATCTGATGATCATCGAACTACGCTAGAAGCCATTCCCACATCAGACATCATCACACAGTTAAAGTCATCAGCAAATGTCTCAGAACGGTGGGTGAGGATTTGGGGGATGAGTTTAGGATAACTTAATGAATATGCCAACATCATCCCTATTTTAGAAAGCTCTTTGTTCCTGATGCTTTTAGGATGACTTGCTGATCACTTCAAGCTATTGAACATTTGTCACTGATGATTTGGGGCTGATTCTGGGATGTCCTGCAGATTACTTCAAGAGCATCGCCATGAAACAGGTTTGTTCTTGATGATTTGAGGATGACTTACTGATGACTTCAGAACATCAGAGTTTGTAGGATATGCGGACCAATACAGATTGTCATTCTGCTTTTGCTTAGTTGCACTTATGCTGAACCCCCAATGTGGCAATGGTAAAGCTTGAGACTACGTTGGGCAAAGTGGAAGCTAGAGACCTAAACAAAGCATGCATCCCCTGGGTGAAAAACCTTTGCCATCCCAGTCAATAATGCATTTCCATGCAGACTGCACCCATATATGCCAGTATTCACATGCATTCATTCACACAGTTTCATGTTTGCTTTGCACATAATCCAACAATCAATTCAACAATCATAACAAAAAGGACCTCCAGGATAAACAACAAAAAAAAAATCAAAAAAACAAAACCCACATAGGATCCAAACAAGAAAGAAGCAAGAAGCAATACACAAACTGAACCACAAAGTCCCATCAACCGAGGTCTCAACTACCCACAACCTACCAAATACAAGCCACAGCAAACCACAAACAGAAAAGACTAAACCCAAAAGACCAGGAAAAACACCAATCGAAAGAGGACGCCCACTCAAGGAATACAACCCACACATCATGCCTCGCCAAAAGACAAAGAAGCCAGAACAGACAACAGAAATAATAAGAAAACCCAAACCACTCGGGAAGGCACCGACTAGCATGATCCCACAACCCCTCAAACATCCCAGATGGTGAAAGGAGACATACAAATAACAGAGCAAAGAGACTACATTGCTCGCTACCTGTCCACATACAACAACGTGGTCAACAAAAACGGCACAGCAACAACAAACCGATAGCCAACAAGTGTCACGAATACAGACCCAACCAGGACACCAAATGGAACACAACTACTAATTAGCCATCCCAAGTCAGTCTCCACCATGGACAATACCCCAATGAGAACAAGGGACAAGATGGAATCCATCACACTCTACACCCCCTACATCACCAAGACCAGAACAACAGAGGGGTAGCCACCCAATTTACAACCCGGAATCAACTGGAACCAACCAACCCCGCCATAACCTTTATCGGTCTACTCGACAAAGAGACTGACCAACAACGAACGACCCTACCCGACAGACTCAACTGGGGAAAACCCACCTGGAACGAAAAATCCAACCAACAAAACACCAGTCAGAACAAACAATACTAACAACAACCCGAAAAGGAAATCAAGCAAACTACACTGCAGCCTCCTCAATGTTAGATCCATGGCAAAACACTCACAGAAATCCATGACCTCCTAAGCGAGGAGTGCTCTTCCTTACATAAAACTGACTATCAGACAACTATAAAGCCATCGCAAATGAAGCCAGACCTGACAATACACGTCAACAGAGAAAACCAAAGAGGCGGAATCACAATTATACACACCCGAGCATCTCGAATCATCACAACCAACGCAGAAGACTATGAATCCCTCCTCAAAGATAGAAATCAATGACCAATCCAACACAGTATTCCTCCTGATCTACAGACCACCTTCTTACAACTCAAACTTTGCAATAACACTTGCCGACAAGGCCGCCATGCTATCAACCCACCATGACAACCTAGTCATACTGGGAGATTTCAACATATGGTTCGAAAAAGAAAACAAGTACACAGCAAACTCACTCTGTGCACACCCATGGAAACTTTGCAGTTCAAGCAAATAGTAAATGGATCCACCCATGACAACAGACACACCCTGGATGCAATTTTCTGCAGGAAAGAATTATGCGCATCTGCGTAACCTACACCAATGGTGTGGAGTAACCACTACTTGATACCATTCTACATCAAACCCCAAACCAGCCTACCGCTGGGAAGGAACTGCTCCATACCAGCAAGAAATGAAACTGGAAGGACTTTTACCTAGAGACCCTAACAAACCTTCTAGATTCAACCGTCCCAAGCAAAAGAGATCCCACTGATACAAACATAAATACAACAGAAGACACACTCAACAAATGGATCACCAAGACCCTTGACCAATTAGCACCAGCTAAAACATTCAAAGCAACACCCAAAAAAAGGCAGCAAGATGGTTCACAGAAGAAAGCAAAAAACTCAAAAACAACCGCAATGGAGCGAACAATACACCAGACAAGACAAATAAAATACCAAAGACAATTTAAACTTTACAAAGCAACAGTCCCCACAGCAAAAACCTCTTCTATGCCACAAGAATAGAATCGGCAAACAATCCACAGAAAGAACAGTTCAAAATCAGAGATAAAAATAGCCTGCTTCCTGCAAAATTCCATCACCCCTACACAAACACTATGTGACAAAATCACCAAACATCTGAGAGCAAAAATAGACAATACAGGAGACCATCAAACTATCAGGGGCAAATACAACCATAACCACTGGACCACAGACACCAGACAAAACACAGATTATAGCAAAACTCATCTGCCTAGAACCAATCACATGGGAAACGTTTGCCACACTGATCAAGGACACCAACCTTGCAGGATCTCCAAGGGACCCCTGCCCCTCCACCCCTCGGACATCTTCAAAGGAATCCTCAAACACAGAACTTAAGCGACACGCTTTTGGAACCTAATGAATCTATCACTCAAAAGAGGAATTGTACTTTCTTTCTTCAAATCAGCATACATCAAACCACTAATTAAAAAAAGGCAGAAAGTGCAGAAGACCCAAGCAACTACAGACCGATATCCAACCTGCTCTACCCAGTGAAGATCCCGGAGAACACATCAATAAATTCCATCTTAAACACGTCGAAACAAACTGAATACTCTACAAAGCACAAGTTAGCTTCAGAATGATGAGAGGAACAGAATCAGTACTTCTATTGATATGGAACGACCGGAAAATAAACTAAGACAACAACACCCAGTCCGCCCTCCTACTATTGGACATACCAGCGGCTTTTGACACAATATGCCACGCAACACTAATAAAATGATTGATGGAATGTGGCATGCAGGAATCCACACTAAAGTGGCTTACCTCATTCCTAACAAACCTAACTGAACAAACCTACCTACCAATGTTCACCTGAACAACAAAAATAAAACCTGAAGAGTCCGAGAGGTTCCAGCAACTCCCCTCTACATGTGCCCACTGATGAAAATCATTAAATCCCACAGACTTACTGCCTACAACTACGCAGATGACACAACTGATGTGAAAACAAACACAACACAGGAACAAATTAACAAGCTCAACAACTACCTGACAGACATATACAACTGGATGACAATGAAAAACCTCAAACTGGACCTGGTAAAAATGGAAATAATGTTCTCATCCGCGGGATTCAACGGATTAAACCCACAACTGGACTGGCCAATCGGCATTGGAATACAACCAGAGACTACCAATGTAGTAAACAATTTATGAATACTCACGGACAACGGACTATCACTGGAACCGCAAGTCAACACAATCGCCAAAAAAGGCTTCTTCCCCCTACAAGTACTCAGAGGATTACTCACTACGTTCTCCTTCCCCCACAGTATCCTCACAATGCTATCCCTGATACTCAGAAAAATTACCTATGCAAACAGCCACTACCTAGGAATGCCAGAAAGACTCACAAAGAAACCCCAAATGGTGCAAAATACAGCAGCCAGGATCCTACCCAGACTAAACAGAAGAGACCACATCACTCCAACAATGAAAAGCCCACACTGGTTACCAGTAAAAAAAGGGCATCAAATTCAAAGCAGTCTGCATTGCCCACAAAGTCTTGCACAGACAAGGAGCGGAATTCCTCCAAGACAAGATTAGCCGCTATCTCCCACAAAGGGATCTAGGATCCAGCAACTACCTTCAATTGGAGGCAAAAAACACTACGAAAAGGAAATTCGGTGAATAGTGTTCTCATGTCTAATTGCTAACACCTAGAACATGGCCAAAGTAATTAAAATCACAGAAGAACACATCACCTTCAGGAAACTGCTCAAAACCTGGCTATTCAGCAGGCAATGACAACCTAGAAGGGAGACCTGCAACAACAACACTGCAAACAAACAACTAGAGAGGAAACAATAGGGGCCAAAGAACTGCAAACAAGAACCTGGCTAGATAACGTCAAGCGACATCCAAAGGGCCGCCCCAGAGGCAAACACAACAAACTGACTGACCTTACTGACCATCTTCCCTTCGTGCTCCTCCTCGATAAATGGTGCCTCTATACCAGATTGTGTACTAGCCACACTCAAACATACAGAGAACCATTACTATGCTGACATCCAGAGTGAACCACCCATATAGCACAATACTATCTACAATGCAACAACAAACCAAGATGCTAGACTACCTTACAGCTATCTGTGACTCTGAATACCTTATGGACACTATCTAACCAGTGCACACGACCAACCCATCATAACCACACAACACTAGCACCAACACAAAACACTACCACACACCCAAGGCATGGAATCTTACCCATGAGGTTACAATGCGTGAGGCCGCTCACAAATGACCACATGGAAAACAACACTCACAGACGCCAGTTCCTCCTTGTTCTGAACATATCCTCTCACCCTTTTCCCCCCCTACCCTCTGCCCCAACCCCACTTTTTTTGCCAAGTCACACAAGTGCCTGGAGACAGCTCCTGGGTGGTAGCAGTGTTCAGTACAAATCAACATAACATAATGCCAGTAATGATACTATAAGAAAATATGCCCACCATGGCTCCTCCACACTTGGCACAACAAGAAAACATGTCCAAACTGGCTGCACGATGCAGGCGAGTCCAGATGCGAAATAATGTTTATCAGGTTTGCTTTACCCTTGATGCCCAGTGAAAAAAAGCCATGCCACAGTAAGAAATGGCTTGACTGGCTGCCCTAAATGCCAGTCTATAAACATACCACTCATCATGCTTGCTTTCTCATAGAATCCCAGTAAAAAAAAAAAATGTCATGTCACAGAAAAGAATGGCTAGACTGGGTGCCCCAAAATGCCAGTGCAGCCACATAACAGCACATATCATCCGTTCTAAACATTTTTTTTTAAAACAGCATTTTGTACTGGCATCTATGATGGATACTCAATATATAAAGAGGGAAACCCAAATAGATCACACGTGGTGGAAACTCTACCTTATTTTGGGAAGACGAAAATCTAGTAATCAGAAAGGTAGTTAGAAACTATCAACAATCACACCATGGATCGCAATGAGTCATAGATATCTCATTAAACATAGTATCAATTTATTCATAAAAATATAATTCTCTGGACTTAAAAAACAGAGAACTTCTGTTGTCACACAAAATATTTATTCTAAAACACAATCTAAAACATTCACTAATGTTTGTGACACAAAGAAAACCTAGATAGGGTAGGGTAGTGTATATGCAGTAAACACAATTTATCACTGGCAACTTGGATTACAAACTGGTTCCTAGTAGAAACCTTTACAGGGACATTGAACTCGACATGTTTCTGTTCTCTTCTATACTTCTAGGAACATTCATCAGGAGATAAGTCACAATTTAGTAACTATTACAATAAAAATAAAACACAGGTTTGATACAATTTCAACACTTGTCCACAATCGACAGTCTTCTAGTCGCTTTTATGTGGTGTGGCTGTTGGTAGAGAACAGAAAGAAAGAAAAGAAAAAATGAGCTATTATTGCTCGCAGCCTTCTAGAAACTATAATTGTATCGATACTAAGCAAGGGATAAAGAATTACCTGGTCTAGTATGTGGAGAGAGTCCTAGTAAAATGGTGTCCTGATCATTGCAGGAACTTTCATCTGTAGTCAAGAGACCCCTTAGAGGTTGTAGCTTGACCTATAAATTAAATCTACAGCACTTAACATCCTGCTGCTCAAAAACAAAAAAAGAAACACATATCTACATTTCTAATCTTTAGTTCGGAAACACCTAGATGTCTCAATACTGCTGTTAGTTGCTCAATGCGGGCAGAAGGCAAAATGTTCTAGTTTTGACCCCATCTCCAGTCAGTGGCTATGGAATCAAGAAGGAAGACTAGATCAGGCGCCCGTTAACCCCACCAACTTAAAACGTGTGATAGAATGCCACCGGAGAGGCTTACCTCAATCCTATCCAGAGTCATAAACTCGGAGTGCAAAGAAATATCCCCACGGGATTGCAACCCGTTGTGAAATGGCAGTCTTGACGAAGTGTACAGTGGATCCACAGTTGGTAGGATTGGGTCCACCATCAGGGCGTCTGGGAAAACATAGATAGGGCAGGCTTTATCAATAAAAATGAAAAACGCCCGCCGTGGAGCCCTTCGAGCTTGCTATTTAACAAATGGGCAGGGAAAGCATCACGAGTCACACGATGATAATTGTCAAAATACCTGGTGACGAGCACTTAATGTTCCTCCAGCGTGTTTGAATATCAGACTAACTGTGGAGAGCAAATCTCATTCTCCCGAAAATCGCGGTCAACTCTGAAAGTTCACCATCTTGGGTCTATACGGACTTGTTCTATAGTCTTTATTTTTAGTGTTGAAACCACCCAAAAACACTGAAATCGACGGTTTAAACCCTCAGAGGTATGTCCCGTGTACACACCAGCAGACTCTAAAGGTTAAATAAAAAATGTCATTAATTAGTAAAAAAACTTTAGAGTATCACCACCACCATTAGAAATGCATAAAAATACCTAGAAATACGGCTCTCAAGAGTGTAGCTTAATTGACAGTACTATCCGACAGTGATGTATCTTTGGACGTGTGCCACATCCAATTATGGGCAGGGCCAATGTATAACGCCAAACTACAGCAGAAAATCCGACTGGTGGTGACAACACTATCTTAGAAAAATGTATCTTGCTCAGAAATACTGATAGAGTTGCGTCCAGTGTCTCCACCACTTACAATGTAGGCAATCAGTATGTAGCCTCCTTATCAGTACCATCAGATTTTATGCCACTCAATGGCCTCGTTAAGGCCTTGCTTATCACTTTTGGTAAGAAAAATGAGTTTTTGTTCTTTTTCAAGCAGTATTCATTTCTTTACACTATTGTCATTGTTTTTTATGGTCATCAAGACTGTCCAGCTGAATTCATCACAGGTATGATTGAATTCCATAAAATGTTTTACCATAGGAGCCATTGCAATCTTGTTTTTTATGCAACTTCTATGCTCAATAATACATGTTTTCACCTTTCTGATAGTTTTCCCTATGTATTTTAGTTTACATGGACATGTGATCATGTAAATCACATGATCAGTATTACAATTTGTAAAATGAACTTGTCCCCAAGGTTTAGCTAAACCATTCGCCTTAGATTTAGTGGTAAACTGGCAAACCCAACATTGTCCACATGGGTAGTGACCTGTAATAGGGTCAAGCCCCCAACTTCTGGTTAGGCTTTCAGATTCTGGATGTTTCACTCTCAATTTACTGCTGCTAACTCGATTTCCAATAGTTGTTGATTTCCTGTATGCAAACAATGGACATTGCAGTTTCACAGATGATTTCTCGAAAATCTTCCATTGTTCTCGGACAATGTTAGTGATCGTGAGGCTAAGATTACTAAATGTATTAACACTCACTATCATATCGTCCGTAGGTTTGCTAATCTTGTCCTCCAACAGTGCATCTCGATTGTTATTGTATGCTCTTTTTGAGGCTTTTCTGATTCGTTTTTTAGGATATTGCCTTTCTTTTAGTTTCTTAGCTAAGGCCAATGTCTCCTCTTCATAGGTTTCTTTGTTGCTACTACTTCTTTTCAGCCGCAAAAATTGCCCATAGGGTAAATTATCCTTAAGATGTTTCACATGGTGGCTGTGATAATGCAGGAGGGAATTCTTGTCAGTATTTTTGTGATAAGGTTTGACAAGTAGATGGCCATTGTGATGATAGACCATCACATCTAGGAAACCAATCTCTTCTTTTTTTAATAGTCATGGTAAATTGGAGAGGTCAATTGCATTGATTCAACCAGGTCAGAAATTCAACTGCTTCAGCCTGTGTACCTTGCCAGACCATTATAATATCATCAATGTACCGCACCCAGGACAAAAGATATAGTTCGAATGGATGATGTGTATAGATAAACTTCTTTAAAAAAAAACTCCACATATAGATTGGCAAGGCAGTACCCTCAATCTGTTGATAGAAACAGCCTTGGAATTCAAAAAAGTTTCTAGCGAGGGAAACCTCAATTCACCATAATATAAAAGATGTAGGTACAGGGTCTTGGTCGGTTCGTGTTAGGAGAATTTCCTCAAGAGTCTCAAGGGTTTCATAATGAGGAATGTTGGTGTAGAGGGATATGATATCTAGACCAATCAAAAATTGAGTTGTCACATTGTACGGCAAGTTTTCAAAACGTTTCATTACCTCTTCGGTATCTCTCAAGTATGATTTCATCTGGACAACATACATTTTTTTTAAATAATGGTCAGAGAATTTTGAGAGCGGCTCCAGTATGGAATTGATCCCGGCTATGATGGGTCGGCCGGTGGATTCACAAGAGTTTTGTGAATCTTCGGGAGACAGTAAAAAGTGGGAGTGGTGGAATCCATGTTGATTAAGATTTCACATTCTTGTTTACTCAACCACCCACGGTCTTTAGCTTTTGTAACTTTCAGTTCAATCATATGTAACAGCTCTTTAGTGGGCTCCTCCGCAAGTTTTTTGTTATACTTGGTGTTGTTTAGCTGAACCAGACATTCATTAATATAGTTAATTGTGTCCGGTATTACAATGCCACCCCCTTTATCTACCTTTTTTTATAATGATGGTATCATTTTTTGAAAGGGAATTGAATGCATTCATTTTGATACGACTCAAATTATGGAATAGAGGAATATTTTTCTTTTCCAATTGTTCAACTTCTGTCAGTACTCGTTTTTCAAAGATAGCAGATTCAGGTGAGTGTGTCTAGCTAGGAAGACAAAACGATGAAGGATTTTTTAGCCCTGTATGGTTGATAGTCTGTAACTCATTCGTTTTGTCAGCAAAACATTACTTGAGGTGAAATTTACGCATTCATTTGTAGAAATCACTATGGAAGAGAAAGGATCATGTTTCTTGGAGATCACAAAACCTAAACCTTTTTTCAGGTTTTGTTGTTCTAGCGCAGTTGTTTCGTATTTAGATAGATTCACTAAAAGCGATTGCTGCTCCTTGTCTAGCGTTGGTTGCCATTCCAATTGCCCCTGTTGGGGCCTTGGTATAAAAATGGGGATACCCCTTAAAAAGTGCATCGTGATTGGGATTCCAGTGTAATCATGGAGCTCTCACTTCCCGGGGCCAAAAACAATAAAGATATATTAAAAGAGACTTCTCCAGGCAGGGATTTATTTATATAGGCTGCAGTGGTGGAGTGCAGCATCCCAGATCACTGGGGGACTTCGGCAGAGGCAGGGTGCAGCCTTCATCTCTGCAGTGTCTGAGGTGAGGAGGCACTGCGCCCGTGGCCAGTGCAGGCCGAGCTGAGAGATACACTCGAGGACCGCAAGCAAAAAAACACTCAGGGAAACTATGGGTGGCCGAGGACCCAGTGCGGCTTGGAGGCGGGTTGGCGGAAAGCAGCCGCTGTCAGTCGGCGGACATCAGAAGAGCCCGTCAGGAAAGAGCTGCCTGCAATATTGGAGGACCACTCGGGCTGGATTCGTGGAGCGGGGGCTCCTATGCTGGCGAGCAACAGCAGGAAGATCGAGACGGGACCGAGCCGTCCCTGCACCGGAGAAGCAGCGTCTCATCTGAGAGATTAGGAGGATCCGGAGGGTCCATACCTGAAACCCACTGCAGAGAGCTGCGCAGTGGAGAAGAGCAGCCAAGAGGCCCAGGAGGGGCCGCAGAGCAAAAGTCAAGAGGCAGGAAGGTAGCAATCCCGAGAGGTTCGACTCCCCCACTCCGCTTTGGAGGAGAACCATCACAGGGCAGCGTGCACCCTGGCCCAAGGAAAGGGTGCAAGCAGGTAAAGGCTGGACAGTGCAGGTAGTAATAAGCAGGCAGTGATCGCCAGCTTTGAGCAAAGTGACAGTGAGGAGTGGGGGGTGCGGCAGGAGGGCTCCTGCCCATGTTTTGAAGCCAGCACTTTGCAGAGAAGACATGGGGAGGCCCTGTGGTGTTATAGCCGGGGCAGCTGGAGGCCCATTTGAGGTAGATTTTGGAGCTGCATATAGTGCCGCAGCCAGCGCACCCCCATGCGGAAGCACAGCAATGGAGCAAGAGGCGCCCTACGCATAGTAGACAGTGACCGGGGGGGTGCTGGCCTCCCCAGGCCAATCCTGAGGCCGAATAGAGGGATATAGAGTCCATCGACATCCCTGGTGGGCAAGGAATAATAAGGGAGAGGCAATTTGGTCAGGCTCAGGGCAGAGTGATCCTGGCACCAAGGCCAGGAGGAGGGTCATTTGAAACCCGAGGAGGATGACAAACAGTGGCTCACCTGCACACAGTTAGAGGGTAGTTCTAACCCCTGCACAGCAATGGGCAGACCCACAAAGCAGCAGAGGGAGGAGGTTCCTACACCCTGAAAGAGTGGCCAGAAGAGGTCCATAGGGTGCAACACGATATCAGGAAGAAGAGGATGGGGCGGGGCTTCCCCTATCAAACCTGCCTACGCACTATGTCCAAACAAAAAGGGGAGGGCATGCAAGCAAGCTGCCCCCAAGTCGATGAATAACCGACAGGAGGGCAATCTGCAGAGACTCTGGTGCATAGACAGCCAGGTACTGGCTGGGGAAGATCAGGGGCCCAGGGCAGGAAAGGCTATGGGGCGCTGCCAGGCACTGCAAAAGATGAAGTGGTCACCCAGGAGGTCATTAGCCAATGCTTTCAGAATTTTGAGGACAAGATAGCAAACACCATTCAATGGCCTGCAGAACTTTCCCAATCATTGCAAGAGGTGAAGGGGGACATAACGAAACTAGAAGAGCAGACCGATGCAGCAGAGAGCGCCATACAGGAGGTTGCATATGACACAAGAAAGATCGACGAGCTGTTAGAACAATTAGCAAGGGTCACACAGAACGAAAAACGCTCGAGAAGATCTAACTTCAGAATAAAGGGCCTTGCTGAGGCGGTGGTGGACAAGGATCTATGTGTAATGGCGCTGCAACTGTTTACAAACCTGCTGGAGGTGGACTACTGGTCGGGGATAGAGCTGGACCGCATACACAGAATGGGGCCAAAGAGGGGAGAGCCAGGAGCCAGACGCAGAGATGTAGTGGTGGCCAGACACGAGTACGGGCAGAAGCAGAAGGTTCTGGCAGCGGCCAGATCAATCAGCTACAATGGCTCAGAACTTGCTATTCCATTACCTAGCCCAGATCACCCTAGTAAAGCTTAGGATGATGTGCTCAGTGGTGCGTGCCCTAATGCGAGTGGACATACGTTATATATATGGACCTTTCCCTTTGGATAACTGTTCGAATGGGAAGGGAAATAGCATCGGGTCACCACCTGCGAGGAAGGTACGAGGGTACTGAAGATTGAGGATGAAGGGTCACCAAGGCAGAAAAAAAGACCGGCAAAAGCACTGCTCATGAGGTAAATGTGGGGGTGGACAATGTTTTTTTGACAAGGGGCTAAACTAAAGGGGGCCTAAGGGCCCGGGTTTAACCCCCCCAATGAGGGGGCAGGAGTGGAAGGTGCCCACACGCCCATTGGCACAGGAGCGCCACGCTGAGGGAAAAGGGGGTTACAAGAAGGAATGTTGTAGCCCACCTGGGGGGAGGTAGTTAGGACAAAGGTACCGGGGGGAGGTGGGTGGTACAGTATGTCTTGGTTTATCTACATGGGTCTAGAGGGACCCGCACAGGTTTACTCTGGGTTGGCTCAATTCCAGAGATGATGGGTCGGGGGGAGCTAGAGGCTGGTTGAGCCCGCCCAGAGTGGGGGAAGGGTAGGAGGAGTTTTCAGGGGGGAGAGGGGTGATCCCAATGGCAGCCACTCATTAGTACGAGCCGCACGGTAAAATGACCATGGGAAAGTGCTTCGGATGACCTCCCTAAACGTCAGGCGGTTTAATTCCCCGGTTAAGAGAAGGAAGGTGGAGCAGTTCTTGTGGCGGGGGAGTTTGGGAATTGTAGCCCTCCAAGGAATGCACAGAGGCGAGACAGGCATAAGCTGAAAATCAAGGGGTACTGCCATCTGTTCCAATCCAATGCCCCAGGGAAGACTGGGTGTTAATCGCTATTCAGGACATCCCAGGCTTCCAGGTCATAGCTACAGAGGGGGGCACAGATGGTAGGTAACTGGCAGCCTCTTTCCAATGGGAGAGGGACATATAAAGTGGCAGCAATCTACTCCCCCAATATGGGGCAAGATGGGTTCTTGCGGCTGACACTGACCAAATTGGAGACTTTTGCCAAAGGGCAGATAATATTGGTAGGCGGCTTTAATCTGGTGTTTGACCCAAGAGAAGATAGGAGCGCCAGGGTGTTCCACAACCAGGTGGCGCCATCTGCCTCCTTGAACGAACACATGGCCCAACTGGCGCTGGTTATGGCTGGAGCGAACTGGAGGTGGTGTGGGGTGGGGGGGCGAAAGAGGGTTTCAAATTCTATTCCCACGTTCATAGATGCTTCTCAATGATAGATTACGCCTGGATTTTGAGGTCACTATCGGGTAGGGTTGCGGGGATAGAGCTAGGAGTGAGCGCCCTGTCAGACCATTCGCCCATAACGATTACCTTAAATATGGGCTGGAACAAACCGGGCCTATGGTGGTGGAAGTTCCCTAGTCACATCCTTAAGGATGGAGTCCTATGTGAGGACATAAAGAATAAAATCTTGGATTACTTTGCACTTAACGCAACAGAGGGTGTAGGCAACCAGGTGGTGTGGGACGTGTTTAAGGCTACATTGGGTGGGGAGCTCATTGCAATGAAGAGCCAGAGGGACAAACAACTAGGTCTCTTACAGGAGGAATTGGAAACTAAACTTAAACAAACAATGGCTCAAATGGCAAATAACGTGGGGAATACACTGCATAGGGAATATCTGTGGGTAAAAAGATGTTTTGCAGACTAGAGCTGCAGAGCGTTCATTGCTCTATCTCCTACAGAGGTATTATGTCAAAGTCAATAAGGCGGATCGCCTGTTAGCAAGGACGATTCGGAAAAAAGAAGCATTCAGGACAATCCTTAAAATAAAGGCAGGGGGGCAAGAAAGCACTGCTCTACCTGACATAATTTCGGTCTTCACAGAATATTATTCATCCCTGTACACATCAGATTCCCCTGAGGAGGGAGCCCAAAGTGTCCCGGTGCTCTCTCCCTAAGATCACTCCTCAAGAATAGGAAGAACTTGAGGGAGAAATTACTCCCGAAGGAGGAAGGGCAGCTATTGCTACCTTGCTATCAGAAAAGGCCCCGGGCCTAGGTGGCTTTCCAGCGTGTTTCCACAAAACCTTTAGAGAGGCACTGATACTGCGCTTACTCCAGCTCTTCAACCATTTCGGGGTTGTAACCACCCGACAATGGAAGAAGCCAAGGTTGTGCTACTCCCAAAGCCGGGTAAGGATGTCACTCAGGGTCAGGAGGACAGCTCAGGGGCAATGCGCTGGCTTTGGAAGCAAGACAACGCTGAGCAACACACGTTCAATCCCCGGGTCTGCGCTTAGAAACCGCTGGGTATTAAGCGCATTATAAATTATATATATATATATATATATATATATATATATATATATATATATATATATAGACATGAAGATCTATACCAAGGTTCTGGTGTCATGCCTGGATAAGCTCCTCCCCAAACTGATTTATCCCAACCAGTCAGGATTTATTAGGCATTGGCAGACCTCGGATAACATTCGGCGGACCTGTCATCTGATTGAAAAAGTAAATAAATCTAGAGCCCCTGCACTTATACTAGCGTTGGATGCCGAGAAGCATTCAACCGGGTTGGCCATTCCTCTTCCATACCATGGAGATGATGGGATTTGGTTCTAAATTCCTTTAGTTGGTAAGAGCTAACTACCAAACTCCCTCCTTGCGCCTGGCAATCAACAGGCAGCTTTCCTGGAGGATCACGGGCTGATGAGGCACTAAGCAGGGTTGCCCGCCCTTATACACCATCCACCTGGAGCCGCTCTTGGCCTGCATTAGGGCCTCCCCAGATATTAGGGGGATTCCCTTTGGGGTGAGGAGCATAGAGTTGCAGCGTTTGTTGAGGACATGCTCCGCTTGATCACAGAACCAGAAACCTGATTTTTAGGGATCTAGCAGGAACCTCTTCTCTTTGGGGCGGTGGCAGGGTTACAAATAAATGCCCAGAAGTGAGGGTTATTAAATTTGACCGTCCCCTCAGAAAAAGCTCAGGAATTGCATGGTATAGTACCCTTTAGATGGGCAGAAACCGACATTAGATATTTGGGGGTGCAGATTACTTGTTCTCTGGGTGCTCTTTACAATGCTAACTACCGGTCTTTAGCGGCAAAGGTGCACCGGCTGCTGGCGAAATAGTGCCCTTATCAATATCCTGGATGGGGAGGATAAATACCCTTAAAATTATGATTTTGACAGAAATCCGGTACTATTTCACGGCCCTGCCAGTGGGGGTTCCCCAAGGTTTCTTCAGAACCCTCTAAAAACATGTGGGGTCATTTCTTTTTTTTTTTTTATTGAAAAACTTCAGTTTGAATTCAAGAGACAAACTTTTGTTTCAAACAAGAAAATCAATTCACAAAACAAGAAAGCA
Organism: Ambystoma mexicanum; assembly: GCF_040938575.1. Taxonomy (NCBI): domain Eukaryota; kingdom Metazoa; phylum Chordata; class Amphibia; order Caudata; family Ambystomatidae; genus Ambystoma; species Ambystoma mexicanum. The sequence goes on along the minus strand of NC_090936.1, from coordinate 508,469,020 downwards.
GCCAAACAAAGAAGAAACAGAAAAAAACAAAATGACCAACTCCGCCAGTCTTCTAAGGTAGTCTCCCACTGGTAACTCTATTTGAGAGAGTCTACTTTCAAGATCGAGTAAAAATAATTCACGGTTGCACATACAAGTCTTGTATTGCTTCCTGAGATGATCCGCCCCCACCACCTCTCCATATCTTCATCCAGAGGTGCAAAGTTGCCCAGATGTAATGAGCATTGTCTGACAGTTTGAGTACATTCGATTAGCAGATGTTTGGCGGTTTCAATTGACTGTTTGCAGAATCGGCAGAGATTGTCTTCAATAGATTTGTCCTTTCTTTGCCAAAGAATTTCTTTGGTTTTTAGAGCATTGACTCGAAACCTTAAAAATTGGTCTTGATGATGGCGAGATGGACAGTGCAATTGATATTGTGCTGGTTCGTTTAATTTCCTGTGAAAGCCTCCCGTTTCTTCTGTTGATTTTAGTTTAGACCTTGATTCATTGTTGAAAATCCATGCCCAGTTTTCAAACTTCTTTTTTGAAAGCTGTGGGCAATTTAGCAGCTCTTGATTGCTTATTTTTGCAGCTGTAAGGAAAGCCGACAGTTTGCGAAACCATAGACTAAGAAGGTCACATTTATTTGGAATATAATTATTGGCAAAGATTTTGTATGCCGGAGCCGGTGATGCGAGGGCCATTTTTCGCATTGTTGAAATTGAGTTCCAGACCACGCTCATATGAAGAGTTAGTTGCTAGTTCGTGTCGCAAAATAGTTAGCGGCGTTGCCTGTGGCAGCCGCAGGACTTTCCGCCAAAAGCGTCCTTCCAAAGCATGCCAAGTTTGCACACTTATATTCCAACCCGCCTCAGCCCCAAAGATTATTATTGGGGTTACCTTTTGTAAGTAGAATTTGAGTACGGGTTCCAACGAAAATTTTCCAAAGTTTTTGTTGATTTTTACAGCTTGTATTGCTAACTTCGACATTTTGGATGCTAGTTCTGCAGCCCATTGTTGTTCACAAATGGAGTTGTTGAATTGTATCCCCAGGTATTTTATTGAGTCAACAGATGTTAAGTTGATTTCATCAATTTTCCATCTGAAACCTTTATCTTTTTTGCTTCTGATGTTTCCAATGGACATAATCTTAGCTTTTTGAGAGTTTATTTCCAGTTGGTTTATGTCCATGTAGGATTTCAAGCCTGATAGGAGACGCTGTAATCCAATTTGGGTTCTGTCCATCAGAACCAGGTCATCCGCATAGACTATACAATTAATTGACATTTGATTTATTTTTGGTGAGAAGCATAGAACTTTGTTCAGGTGGATTGGAAGATCTGCTAGAAATAGTTTGAATAATTCTGCAGCTAGGGGACATCCTTGCTTAACACCCTTATGGGTCGCTATAGCTTTGGATAACATTCCGCTGTGGTTTAGCCGGACTTTAATTGAAGTGTGTTCATGAAGATCAATGATAGGCTCTAAAATGGATGCCGGACATTGCCATTTTGACAGTTTTTCCCATAATAAGCTTCGATTCACACCATCGAACGCTTGTTTCATGTCGATGAAAGCTAGGTAAATCTTGCCGTTCTTGTTTAAGGTTTCCAGCTTTAGAATCGTCAGAATGAGCAGATTTACATCAACTCTGGTCCCTTTCGTAAATCCAGTTTGCCGTATGTTGTTGATCTGTGACATCTCAGCCCATTTGGCGAGTTTGAGGCGCAGGTTCGACCCAAACATCTTTCTAATAGTGCCGAGCAGGGCAATTGGGCGATAGTTGTTCGGATCGTCCCAACTGCCCCGCTTGTGAATTGGCACCACAATCGCAGATGACGAAGATTCCGGCAATTCTTTGGACCGACTGACTTTTATGAATAGATTGCCAATAAAGTCAGCCCATTCACTTGGATGTTTTTTTAGATCAATATTTGAGATCAAGTCGGGTCCAGCAGCACGCGAGATCTTGAGAGCGTTGATAGCACGAAAAATTTCATCATGTTCCAACTGCACATCCCACTGAGTATCAACAGAGCTCACTAGTGCTGGAGCCTCAAATTCCGTTTTTTTAAAGACCAGAGAGAAGTGCCTGCTCCAAACGTCACCTGTTATGGTGTTTGTTGAGATTGGGTTACAATTAGAAAGATCCATATTCAGGATCTTCCAGATGTCACGTGTGTTTTTAGTCATAATCAAGTGTAGCATGTGCTCTGCGCGATCTTGCTCAATTATGACTGCATGTGACTTTGCCCAATTTCGGTAGATCATGCGTCTTGCCTTTATTGCTTTTTGAACGTCCAACTTGGAATTTCGCTTCCTTATAAGTCTCAGATCTTTCCGCAAGGCCTTTTTGGCTTCATGTAGGACCTTGCAATATATGTGGCGATGAGTCCAACCAAGGTTTAATGAGGTTTTTCCAGTGATGGTGAAATCTGTCAACAGTGGAACATAATCAGGCCTTTGATTCACTGGCTTGGTCATTAGTTTCGCCCCAAGTCGTTGAATTTGATTGCTACTTAGTCGCAGACGATTTCCGCCATTTCCGCGACTGTTTGTTTCTAGTAAAACCTTGAGTGGATTTGTTGGCAAGTTCGTATCCATCATAATACGTAATTGAAGAAGGATGTGATCACTGTAGTTCATTTTCTTTATTTGCAGATCCACTAGCTTGTGCACCTGGTTCCTCGAAATCCATATATAGTCGAGAATGCTATGTGAAGCATCTCGATACCAAGTTGGTTTGGCAGGCACGTCTCCTTTAACGTTTCCATTTAGCACTACAAGGTCGCGCACACCCATGGCAGTTTGCCATCTTTTTGCTCTTTCATGGAGCGCCTCATTTTCGAGTTGCTGGTACTTTTGCGAAGAATGATTATGTTGGAACCACGTGCAATTCATATCGCCACAACAGATGACTGTTAGGTTGTTATAGGCAATCATCGCGTCATCAATTAGTCGTGATATTGCAGAAATAAGGCCATCTGTGCTGATCTTTAATGGATTCCAATAGATGTTTATAATCAATAAGTGAAGTTTATCTGTGGTATTTTTTTCCATTGTGTGTATGATGGTTCCTTGCACGTACGGATTTGGATTTATTGGAGATGACCAAGATTGAGTTATTCTTACCAATGTAATTAAGCCTGAGCTTGGGCGACCTTTGGCGTTTTTTACTGCTGTATTTAATAGAACAGTGAATCCATCACAGATGGGCGGTGTACATAGCCATGTTTCTTGCAAACAAATGATGAAGATATTTTCAAGTGGTGTCTCAAAATCATTGAATAGATGCTTATATCCACGTGTATTCCAGGATAGAAATACCGTCGGCTTTCCACTTTGAGCTAATCATGGCTAATGTTGTTTCCTTGATTGGCTTTGGTTGTATTTTTTCGATGTAGCATTTCTTGAACTGGACTTGAGGACATAGTAAAAACATGTGGGGTCATTTCTTTGGAACCGCAAGAGACCCAGGATAGCTATGCAGATTCTAATGTCTTCCAGAAGCAAGCAAGGGCTGTGAGCGCCAAACCTCCGCCTCCATTTCTTTGCGCCTCAAATCAGAGTGATCCGGGATTGGTTCTGGGGCGATTGCAGGAAGGTCTGATGTCGAAGTGACAAATCGGTGGTTGGCTTGCCACTGGACGAGGTGTTGTGGTGACCCAAGGGGTATAGACCTGCAAACATGTACCGTAGCAGGATAGGGGCCCTATTGGGGGACAAGTGGGAGGAGCTGGTGCAGTGGGTGAACTTGACCACCTTACCCTCCCCGCTGACATCGCCATTTAGGAATCCCCAGTTCACACTGGGTATGAAAAGGGGTTCCTTCAATGGGCGGCGGGGGCAGGGTGCTGCAAACTACGTGGTATATTCTCGGGTCAGGGCATTAAATCCTTTGCACAGTGCAATCAGGACTTCAGGCTAGATGAGGGGGAGAGGTAGCGCGACTCGAAACTGAGGTACTGGCTTATGAACCCAATGGTCAGGTCAGCAGCCACCAGGGATCTCACACCGGTTCGTAATGATGGACACGGGGACAGGCATTTCGTAGGAGCGTTACATGGAATTATAGCAGAAGGGGTGAGGAGCCAGGCATATGGAGCAGTGGGGCAGCCTCTGGAGGGGGAATTTTGGACTCAGTTATGGGCAGATATCCCCAAGCTCATGCAGGCCATCCAAATTCAGGAGATATGTGTTAAGATAATGGTCCAATGCCATCTCACCCCAGGAAAACCACATACATTCTACCCAACTACGTCAGCGCTCTGCTGGGGGGGATGTGGGGAACTGGGATTGTGGAAGCTTATCTGGTGAGAATGCCCAGTCATACAGCCTTATTGGGACATGATCCGTGCAGCAATTAATAGTATTTCTCGGACTCAAATGTCGAACAAAATAGGAATGGCCATCCTGGGAATGGGCGGGGTTCTGGAAAATCTACCCTTGATAGCTCAACGAAAGACATAGGTCATCCGGATAGTGACGGCAAAGCTTGTGGTGGCACACAAATGGAAACAAAAAGCTGCCCCCACAGAACACAAATGAGTTAGTAAAATCTGGAACTTTGTGCCACTGGAGTGGGTGGCCTATTCGATTCAAGGGGATCACCAAAGGTTTCACTCAGACTGGGACATTGTCCTGCATCACCTGCAGCAGGACTCACTGGCCGCATGGTGCCCGAGTTAAATGAGATTGCTGGGGCTGGTGCGAGTACTCGTTCCACTTGGGAAGGGCACCTTCACAGGAAGCTGGGAGGAGATAAGGCTGAATTTTCTAGCGGAGGAGAGGACTATGGGGGGGGTTTCTCAAATTGTGCAAGGGCCCGTACAACAGCTGGCGAGAGAGCTGGCCACTCACAGAAACTTGGGGACCGGGAGCCATCTACAGAGTTTATGGACTCGGGTGCGGGGGAACAGGACGGTGTACTTTGTTAGTTACATGTGTTGGATCGAGGGGGTGGGGAGGTTACATGTGTTCTTACTGTTGAAAATGCTGATTAAATACTTTTTTTAAATTTAAAAGTGCATTGTTACACTGTGCTGCCCTCACCAGCCAAAATCAGCTCGCTGGCCCAGCACAAACACACCCACACACACACATTCTTTGACTGAACATTCACTCACTCATTCAAACACAATCTCTGAAGGTAACCACCCGACAATTACCTTTTTTAGGCGAAGGAAGACCCAAAGAGGGAAAAATAAAACAGAAAAAGAACAAATAAAAGAATCCATAGTGCTGAATATTTCATCTAAACAATTGTCGAAAGCCCAAATGGACACACTTGATCTTGGAATTTCCTTTATTCCTACGAATAATACCACCTTGTTCGATGAAGAGGTCAACCTATTTAAGTTGATCAGAAAAATTGAGTTAAAAAGGTGTTCTTTGACACCCTACCTGATACAACAGCGGAACTTGATCTACCGGAATACCTTGAAATGAAGAATAGAAATACTTTTCATCCTCAAGGAAATCATCCTCTAAGCAATATGTTCAAACTTAAATTTGAGGAGCCTTAAATATGATGTAACAGATAAAAGAAAAAGGAAACAATTAATTGAAACTCAAAGGAATTGGCAGATGACACAATCACCTTGAAACAAGCAGACAAAGGGGGTACTCTGTTACTTATGGACACCTCCCTTTACAATCAAGGTTGCCTAAAACTCCTATGAGACTCTAGAACATATCTTACCTTAGATAATGATCCATTAAATAAATTATCAATGAAACAGTGGACAAAGCACTTGAAATGGATTGGATTTCTGAAAGAAACAGTGAATTCCTCATCAAAATATTTCCGGTTGCACCAGTATTTTATGCCCTGCCTAAAATACATAAAAACACCTCTGACTCACCCTTCAGACCCATTGTAGCAGAGACTGAAAGTGTATTTCACCCATTGGCAATCTACGTGGATTCAGCTCTTCAGCCATAGGTACTGGCCACCCCAACCTATCTGAAGGAAACATTGCATTTTTTGCAAATCTTGGATGGTTTAAAGATTAACGACCCCAATTTGCTATTATTCACACTTGATGTGAACAGCCTCTATACATCTATTCCCCACAACGTGGGCATCGAAGCCATGGAGTGGTTTCTGTTGATACATGATGTAACCCTAATAGAACGTTTTTGCCATCGAATTAATCATTATAATTCTGTACAATAACTATTTTAGATTTAAGGGGAAATACCATTTGCAGATAGCTGGCACCTCAATGGGTTAATTGGTGGCACCATTATATGCGAACATTTACATGTATCACTTTGAGCATTCAATTGTTTTGGACAAATAATCCTAGAATAAAATCATATGTTGCAAACAATATATTGATGATATTTCTGATGTCTGGCAAGGCACGGAAGAAGAACTACTACAATTATTTGATTATTTGAATGGCTGCAATGAGAGGATCACATTTACCATGGAAATAGGGAGACCATACATTCACTTTTTGGACGTGGTACTGACTGGGACTAAATTTGAAATTAACATCTACAGGAAACTGACGGATGTAAACAACACCTTACACTTTAAATGTTTCCACCCCAAGCATCTAAAAGAAAACCTTCCCTACAGCCAACTATTAAGACTTAAGAGAATCACTTCTGACTCGATAAACTTACAAAAAGAATATAACAACATGAAATGGAGATTTTTAGAGAGGCGTTCCAGAAGATATTCTCAATAAAGCCATTGGCAGAACGGAACCATTCAGACGTGAAGACCTGCTTAAGAGCAATAAAAGAAAGGAGAACAGTAGACTCATTCATTCTCTCAAATTTTTTAGTCAAAGCTATCAAATTAAACAAATCATCAGCAAAAATTGGGATCTCATTAAATCTGATCCCAATCTGAACTGATTATTCCCCGAACCACCTATGCTCGCCTACAAAAGAGGGACACATCTTCGAGATACACTCATTAGAGCAGAAAGACCAAAAAAACAAGGACAGACTAAGTAAACCAAAATGTGGAACATTTGCTTGTCTCAATCGTCAACATTGTACAAGTATAATAAAGGGGGACTATATCAAACACCACAATAGAGGTAAAAAAAATATCCTTCTTAAAGACTATGCAACTTGCCATAGCTAAAACATAATTTACGCCTTACGTTGCCCATGCAGCAAGTATTATGTTAACAACTTGAAGAGCTAAAGAAAGATGGCCGGAACATAAGTCCAGCATTAGAGCCGCCAACACAAAATCACCTGTGCGCAGGCATTTTAAAGAAAACCAACATAGCATAGCACAGTTAAGATGCATCATCCTCGAAGTAATGCACCCCTTACCAGGAGGAGGTGACTTGTCAAAAAAACTTTCACAACGTGAATTATTCTGGATTCACAAATTGCACACAATGACACCACTAGGGATCAATGAGGAGTACCATCTAGGCCCTTACCATTAGATTCCAACCCTGGGGTAGATAAGTGGAATTTAACTAGGCCGGAATGGTTATTTTAGCTACTTTTGAAATGGGGTATGAAGAATGGACTCTGAACAGAGGTCCAATAGAGTGTGAACTCCTGAAGAGGCAGCCAATATCACCAGTTTAATAAAGCATTTATGCAAATGTAATGCACAGAATGGACAATAGGTGTGAAATATGATGAGAATGTGAACACAGTGGAGACAGATTACAAATTGTATGCAATTATATTGCATAGAATCGAAAATCTGTGTGAAATATGATTAGAATGTGTACTCAGTGGAGACAGATTACTCAATGATAGTGCCTTAGTCTGGCATTAATGATTAAGATCACTTGCCTATAACAGATCAAGTCAAAAGATGGGCATTTAACCTATATGACCAGTAGGTGAACTCAGTGGAGATAGATTACTCTAAGACAAGGCCTTTGGTTAACATTAACAAATAAGATCTCTAGCATACAACAGAGTTAGCCAATAGATGGGAATTGAACCTAAAACAAAATTGTGTCCTCTGAGATACTATTATGCCTCTAGATGGTAGAACCATTATCTGAGATAGTTATTAAGATGGTTTTGTCTTAGGTTGACTCAATAACCACTGTTAGTACGGTCTCCAGAAGTACCGTTTTAGCTGAGCCATGCTACTTTTGCTAATAAAAACAGAGGTCCTTTCCTTTGGACAGGACATTATGGAGATTAACTTGTACTTTCACTCCCTCTTTCAAAACACACACACACAAGTGGATTGAATACCTTTCCACAAGAGTAAGGTTTGATCACTCATGTTTGGCCCATTAACATTCTTTAGAGAATAGTGAGATACACCTATGGCATTCATACACTGTGAGACACCTTCTCCATTTGTAAAGCAAGAATCCCAAAAACGAATGAGGAGTTCTCTCCCTCTATACATACACACGAGTGGATTTAATACCTTTCCTCAAGAGTAATGTTTGGGCACTTAGTTGGGCCTATAACATTTTGTTGTGGATAGTGAGATACACCAAGGAAATGTATAAACCTAAAGCCGTTTATTCCATTAGCAACGCAGGAATCCCAATTCTAATGGGGGTTAGTTCACCCTTTTTTACCACACACATTACCTTACCACATGAGGCGCCATCAGTTTTAAGGCTGGTGTATTCTTTTTAACCTTCCTTATACAGCACATTAGAATTTATGAAAGGTTTGCTCCATTTACCCATTCAAGCACATTGGCGGTGGATAGAGTTTAGAGCGTCTGAATTACATTTTACAGTTTCTCTTAATTTGTAAATGCTTAATGGTTACTCAAATATATCTGCATTAGGAGGGACCTTCACCACATTACTCCCCTTTTATTAATAAAATAAATGTAGTGAGACAAATAGAAATTTGCACTCTAAATTGTGCGTGAAAACATAAATCAAAAGGAAGAAAAAAACATTGTGTTTACAAATTACGTCACCAACATGCCTACGTTATGACGTCAAACATACTTTGTTATAACTAGCGGCCATGTTGGAAACTAAAATAACGTGCAGAACAGCTTTTTCCTGGCATGCCGTTGCATTTTTTGCAGATCTCTACACACAAGACATGTAAGCAATCCCTTATTCCTTAAAGAAGGATCAGCACAAGCCCCCTTTTTTTCTAAAAATAGTGCGCCAACACATCTATTAAAACCCTCTACTAAGCAAATTCACCATTATTTTCACAGAGGTGCAGTGCACCACTCAGCTCACATGAGACTATGGCAACATTTTACTATCTGGACAAAAAACATTTGCATGGACATAAAGGTTAAGAAATTACTGATTGATAACACTTAGTACCATTCTTAAAGGTTATGGGCAATATATGCAAGCTTTTCTATATACACAGATAGAGAGAGACACTTGTCTGAGAAAAATTAAGAAACATACCATTTAACATGGAGCGGAGTGGACAACAATTAAGGTTAGATTTGTAACTTGGTACATGCTTGATGATATGTGTTCAAGAGTCTATAGGAGACAAGGCTTTGCTCTAAAACTATATGTTATGTTCATTACATATACATTTCTCTGTATGCACAGATAGAGTGGGAGATACCCGATTGAGGAAATTGAAAAATATAATCCATTATTGAAACAAACCACAGATCACGGAGTGATGAGGACAATAATCAAGGTCAGAATACAACCCCTTTTTTGACATTATGTATTGAAGAATTGAAGGGTGTTATTTATTAGGAGTAGCTACAGAGAACCTTGGATTAAATGGCAGATGAAATTCTTACCAAAACAATGTGTGCAGCAAAATACTTAGGACCCTATGTAATAGGATAGTGTAAACCTAAGGTGTAAGTCGGTTAACCTGTACTTAGATTGCTTAACAATGAATTAGGGTAATTTGGTGAATTGTTGACTATGTAAGACTGAATAATAGTGAATCTAAATTACGTACAAGTATTGGTGTGTTTACATTTAAAAACTCTATTTATGAAATGTCTATTAGAACAATAAACTCATTGATTTTTGTTTGAATTCTTTGTAGAAAATATATGATTGTACTTTGGTTTAGCCTTAGACAGTGTGCAGGGGACGGGAGTTCCCCAAAAGGGAACTTTCTTGTTTTCCCTGTTCCAAATAGGCACAGAGAAATGTTTTTTCCCCGTGCTTTGAAAAGTGCATCACTTTTGAAAATCGTAATTTACTTGAAAATGCCCAGAACACCCTTTCCACCCTCTGCCTTGCACAGTTGATGGGAAAATAAGCAACGCAATGCGCACCACAATTATACACACATTTAAATGTCCTTTGTGCAGTTTCACCACCTTCTTGGTGCAAGGGAAGTGAATGAGCATCCCATCAGTTGCACCAAACACATTTTGAAAATCGTGGCACAATGGTTTATCCCTACTGATCACTTCTTTACGCTGTACGTTCATTTCAGAGAGTGTGGTTCGAGGTGTCAGGGGAATTAGGAATAGGAAAAGACACAAGAAGGAAAGGGTGCATGGGGTTTTTACTGTTTCTGCAGTCATTAACCCCAGATTTGATCATGGGCAGATATGGTGTTAAATACCATTAGCTCCAGAGCAGATATTGTGACTGGAATCGTTAGCCCCAGAGTAAATACTGTGCATGCCATCGTTCATGTATTCTATCATATGGAACGGATTAGCAGGTACTGTATCAAACATCATTAGTTCCAGGACAGGTACTGTGTCTGGAATCAGTATCCCATATACAGTACTGTGTCTGTAATTATTTGCCCCAGGGCAGTTATTGTTATATAGAGCTGATGATTATGTACGTACTGTATCTGAAGTAATTTGCTCCATAGCGGTTATTGTGTCTGCACTCATTCGCTCCAGCCAGAGCATGTGATGGGCCTTTACAATTAGCGCTAGAGAAGGTAGTGTCTGCTGATATTCATTGGGGTGTTGTTTCTGTGTCTGCAGCCATTAGACCTAGAACAGACACTGTCCTGCATTTATTATCCACAGAAGGGTAATTAGACCGAGAGTAAGTACCAGATCTGCAGCCATTAGCCCTGGGAATCATTACTTTCAGAGTAGGCAATGGAACTGGAGACAGTACAAGTCTGCAATCATTAGCTGGGGCAGGTATTATATATATATATATATATAGTCACTTACACCAGACCACGGTCTGTATAGTAGCTGCACTGCGTCTGCGAGCATTCCTGAGCCTGAACTGCACCATAAATGAGCGTCGGGGCAGCTACTGTGTCTACCATACCAACAAAAGGCTGCCCTGTGTAATTTCAAAACCATATGTTTAGAAAGTAACGTACCGACAATTTTTTTTAATTTCAGCATGCGATAAGTACAACACAGCGAATTACAGCTTCGGCTGCAGCCTCTTACTGAAACGTGCATTTCCAGAGGTGGCAAAAGGACTCCTCTTACCAATATAATAACAAAGTGGTAAAAACGATGTAAGTTAATGGATGCTAAAGAAATGCATATCAAAATCACTGCATGAGCAGAATCTCATGCACTCACCTGCCGCTGCCTGGAAACTGCATAGGAGCTTTTAGTAAAGGGATGCTCTATGTTGCGTTCATTATCAATTGAAACACACATGTAAAGTCGCTACGAGACCCGACATCATTGTGTGTTTGTTTAAAAATTTGCCGACGCTTTCTGAAATGCCTTTACGGCGTCTGGACGTATTTCTGAAAAGTCGTCTTGACGTTTTCACGGAGGACGTCTACGTGTTTAGGAAGAGAATCATGGTGGAAGGAACAATCCATGCCTTGCACGGGAAGGTATTTATTTTTTATTGTGTATTTATAAGGCGCTTATACATCTCGGAAGTGGCCGGTATTTTTATGTGTCGGTGGCTTTGTTTTTACTATTTTGAATTTGGTTGCAGCAACAGCGGATCTTTGTGTGTCTTCTTGACTGGTAAGTACTTGACTGGTAAGTACTATCTCCATCTCCCTTCTCTCCCTACCACTGCGCCCCCAAACAGAAGTGATGTATGGCCTTGCCTCGTAAGCTGAGGGAATTTCAGGGCAGATGTTTCTTTAAAAATTCGGCTGCTATCAAGTCGGATTTATTGTTTGTGTAAGCGTACTTGCATGTTTTACACTTCTAAATGGTATTGGCATTTTGCTGTATTCACCGGCTTTCTACAAAACTGTGCAGTGTATACGCCATGTTTCTTAACCCTTATCTGCGCAACACACTGTTTGAACAGCAACAAACTCCCCTTGTTGGAAATTAAGCCCCATTTTTACCACAGCAGCATGCTTGCTTCTTTTTTTCTTGCTGCACAGGCTCACGCGGACATGGATACCTCCGGGTCTGCCGATCCCTCCTGCGCCTGGGTTGATGTATATGCCGCCACCGGAGCGGAGGACGAGTGCGGCAGCAGCCCGGTGGTCTGGATGAAGAGCAGCAGCTGTGGGGGGTGGGAGCGCTACAGCATGAAGTACCCTTGGCATGATTTCTGTAAGTTTACTGCCTTTACAAGGTGAGGGGTTCTGATTTCAACATTGCAGGGAGATGTGCCTATCTTTACCGCTCATTGCTGCCAGGTACTACATCGAGCGGTACCGGCCAGAGTCTGTACCACTAGCTGTCTTTCTTGTCCCGACCCCCACCCACCTGTCATTTGCTATGCTAGTATACATTTTCACTATATCCTATGCTAGTATACAGTCAAAATGCAGACTTATAATTTGTCTTGCCAGCAAGATAACAATTGATTATTACGCCTTAAAACTACCCATACTGTAGGCAGAGGTCTTCAATCTGTGGGGCACGCCCCCCCACCCCTCCCCTCAAGGAGGCGTGTGATCCGGGACGGCAAGGAAAGAGTAACGGTACTTTTTTTATTTTTACTCCACTATGCAGGGCGAGCCACTGGACTCCTGTGCACATCCTCAGTCAGTGTGATGTGATGGGGGTGTGGCCACGAAACAGGAAATAAATACAGCTTGGGTGTGCGCTTTCCTGCATTTGGATTGTGCGTCCAGGCTGCGTTGTTACTTCCTGCTGGTGCCGCCAGCGTCTTTTGCCGGGTAAGGGATGCCGCTTCTCGGCTCACCTCTCCCCCACCCCCCACCCCCCACACCACAGTTGGAGGGGGTGCCGAGAAGCAAGCATTTCAGGCCTTTCCCAGTCCCTCTGCTGCCCTGTGGCTCCACGAAGGCAGACGCGTGGGGAGAGGAGGCGAGCAGGGGGGAGGATCACTGCAATGCTGGTTCCCCCTGTGTCCTTCTCCCCCTGTACCCCCACCTTGGGGGTCACAGTGGAGAGGAGGTGAACAGGGGCGGAAGCTCGCATTGCCAGTGGTCTATGATATCCGGCTCCCCCACCGCAGATTGCTGGACCCCAGCAATCTACCGTGGGGAGCCGGATATCATACAACCCCGGTCCCCCTGCTTTGGCTGCCCCTCTGCCACGTCACCCCTCTGGTCCATAGGCCGACTGTGACCAGGCTTTACCCAGCCTCCCGCTTTGCTGGGGGATGCTGGGGGCTCGTTGACCTAATCTTCACTTTGCTCCTTTTCCCCATCCGTCACTCGAGCATTTCCTGGCTGTTTGCTCCTCCCATTTGATTTCTTCTGTGCCAAAGGGACACCATGTGAATCGATGGGCCATGAACATCACTGGGGTGGGGAGTGGGGGGACATCACTGTTGGCATTCTACATGCTGGACACATTGTTCAAATGTGCATTTTGCACGTTCATAGGATTTTCTTCTTTTGTCGTAGCACCATACCAATACTCTTTAATTTGTGTGCCCCTTGCTTTGTGTTTTATCACAGGTTATATTTATAAAGATGTTTGTCAAACTGGTTAATCACAAAAAAATGTTTCTGTTGTAGTGACAGCAGTTATTAGGAAATTAAACTGGTTCATGGGTGCCAACCTTTCACTACAGAGGCAGAATTACCCGAACCCACTGCCCAGCCCAACCCATCCTCTGAAACACATTTTATAGCACTTCCTTTTTTACAAGTAATTGCATAAAGTAATTCCGATTTAACAGGTTTTGCATATAAAAGATCTGAGCAACCGTCTGTCAACTTGCTGAGCTACCCCAGTAGCCATCTAGTAGAGGGCAAGTCTATGCATTCCTTCATGTACTAAAAATCGCTGCATTACCAACAGTACTTTGTGCGCACCACTGCAATAGAAGTGATTTAAAGTGGGGGTTTGTGTATATCTTGCTGCTGTGGGTGCCAGACCTTCGCCTGGATGGGGCAACATGTTGCAGAGAAGCCATTGGCCCTCGTGTCTGGCAAGGCAACCGGGGCAGAGTCTGCTGCTACTTCAGCGCTGTCACCGAACTGCAGTAAAAGCGAAATGGCGATTACTCAATTTATTTATTTGGTGTTTCCGAAAGTTAGCTCGGTGGGTTAAGCAGTACTGTCAGATTCTATCATAAGATATGTAGATGAATGTTTGGAATGCCAGCAGGCTGGACCTCTCAACTATTCTAGGCAGGAAATAGAAAGGGTAAAATATAACAAGCTGATGCTCTTTCTCTCTCTATCATTTTTTGTCTCTGTGACTGAGTAGGAGTCACATTTCCAGGTATGTGCTCTGAATGCTCTCTGTTCTCTCTGCCAACTGGGGTGGACTGGCCTAAAGGGAACTTTGGAGAGGTCCCTTTTTGTGTGCGGGGGAGGATGCGCGCTAACTGGCAAGGTGTTATGCGCAAATATTGCCAAGCTCAATCTGGTACGTCTAATATCTTTTCATTGTACTGTTTTAATTGCAGGAACACAAATTGTCTCTCTCATCCCACCTAGGACCGCAAAGTCACCAGCAGCAGTGGCACCATCAAAAATTGTGACATCTGTAGTAGAACTTTCCTAAGGTAAGGATGCCTTTTTTTATTTATTTTTTATTTAAAACAACTGTATTTTGCTGTGGGTGAAGTGGGGCAATTTTTAAGGTATAGTTGGGAGTCACAATCGAGGATTTCAAGCCTATTTTTGAAGCTGTTCCTTTTTCATGTCCAATTTGGGGCGATACTGAAAGTTCAAGTCTCATGTGGGAGTTGCATTTACAATGCACTGTGTACTCTCTCCTGGTTTCCCAGTGTTCGGTCCTGCTTACTAGCTGATGTCTAACACCTAAGAACTGGTTTTAACCCCTACTCGTCTAATCTTAATTTTAAGTTTCAGGTAGACCCACGTATCCTTGACTAACTGTTCGTTTTCATTGCAGCAGCATCGCTCCAAGCATCAGTTTATCAACCTAACCACCTGTGTCCTAGCAAGAAAAATCCAGTGAAGCACTTGACCCAGTCACGCAGACAGGTAAGTATTTGCCATTAGTTGAGTAGAAGTGCTGAAGGTTTCTATTGGCCCTGTGCAATGTGCATCCAAGTGTGGTTTTCGCTGGCAATCTCTGGCCTAGTCCACCAGGAACACACTTAAAAATGGGGACTTATTTTTAATTATTTTTCTCCACCCAGTATTTCTGACCCATTTTTGCATGGGCGTCCCTCCCCCCCTCAACCCCCCCTTCCTTCCCCATCCTTTTCACATGGTTCATTTGAAATATTATTTGCTTGTGCTGTTTGGTATTTTGCATCTTTTTGAAAAATTATTTTAGGAATTACATTTTTTTAAAAACTTTTAATGGATTTTAAAAACTAACGTTACATAGGTTTGCAATGTTTTCACAGCTTCAGGCTCTTTTTTGAGGTGGCTCATTGGTACTAAGTGCAAAGATCTTTCTCACTGTATATATGGGGCGGGGGAAAGGTCAATTTAGAAAATACTGTTCCGTGACCGCACAGATCAGTCTTTCTAAGTCGAACTGTCAAACTCCTGCCACACACGAGTGTGCGCAGGCGCGGACAGGATCTGTGAGCCCCAGCTGAGCTGTCACAGGAGGGCGAGGGGAATTTTGGACTGTGTGTGTGGTTCAGTATGTGTCTATGTGGGGAAGATGTGTGTGTTGATGAAGCAAATTGGTGGTGGGTGGGGAAATGGGAGGGATCAGGGGGTTAATTCACCACACCCCAACCCTGATTGAGCAGGGGAGGGTGGTGTGGGGAAGGAGGGTGGCAGTGTGTGATATTTTTGCATTTTGGAGCCAAAACAAAAACAGCTGGAAAAAAATCTCTCTCTTTGTGTTCAGGCTTTGAAATACGGGAATATCGCATAGCACTCCTAGTGCCCAAAGATGGTAGGAATGTCAAACGAAAAAAAAGGAGGAGAGGTGGAAACAGACAAAATAAATTTAAAAAACACAGTAATATGATGTCTCTTATTGGGTTCACATGGCTCGCAGTTGCTGGAGAAGTTAAGCCGCAGTGTGTGGTTTGTGGCGCTACATTAGCAAATGACAGCCTGAAGCCAACAAAATTAAGGCGGCATTTGGAAACAAAACATGCTGATTTAGCAAAAAAGACCAGGGATTTATTTGTACGGCAGCTACAAGGCATTAAAAAAGCAGAACGACCCTGTTACAAATGTGGCATCAGTACTTGCAAAGGCTTTGGAAGCTTTTATCTGTGCAAAAACCAAAAGCCTTTTACAGATGCTGTGAACGTGATTCTTCCAACAGTTCTTGCTGTCAACGGGGCAATGCCTGGTGACAGTGCAGCAGAGAAATGCAAAAGTATCTCTATATCTAACACCTCAATTTTCTGCTGCATCACTGACTTGTCCTCTGATATCAGTACATAACTGATATTGTGTTCTGTTTGCTGTACAGTTGGATGAGGCCACTGACATTTCAAAAGAGGCTCATTTGATTGCTTATGTGAGGTACTGCTATGCAAAAGAAATATTGAAGAATTTCTTATTTTGTAAACCAATTCAGGGCAGAGCAACTGCATCTGACATACTTGACGTTAGCTACTTCCTTTCTCACTACCTAAAATGGGAGGTGTGTTGGTATTTATAGGATGGTGTTCCTTCAATGTGTGCTTCTAGAGCTGGGTTAAAAGCAACAGTGTTGGCAGTAGCTCCACATATATTGTGGACACACTGCATGATGACACCGGGAAGCATTGCCTGTGCGCAATATGAGGAATGAACTCACAGAGGTGCTGACTTCAGTTGTAAAGATTGTGCATTGTGTTTAGATGCCCCCAACAAGAGCCCGTCTGTTTGCAACATTATGTGCAGAAATGGGAGCTGAACATTATGCTTTGTTGTTTCACACAGAGGTCAGGTGACTCTCCAGACCAAAGTTTTTTAAATCGTATTTATGAACTCAGGAATGAAGTGAGATGCTTTGTCCTGGGGTTAGACCAGACGGAAGAAGAGTCTCCGTGTGATTCACGCTGGCTTACCTTGGTGAAATCTTTGTAAAGCAATATGTTTTAAATCTCTCCCTGCAAAGCACAGACACTGCATCATTTGCTATGAACGCAAACATATCGGCATTCAAGAAGAAGCTGGAGCTTTGGAGGAGGAGGGTTGATGTCGTCATTACTGATGCGTTTCCATTATTAGCAGATGCTCTTGAGGAGAGTGTGCTCTTTCATGTGTTGCTGAACTATTAGGAAACCAACTCTGAACCAGTCTCAAAGTACTTTCTGGAGGACAATTGTAACATCAATGACTTTGTGGTTCTGCCTTTCTTAGCAGAGGTTGGGGGCCCACCTCCCAATACACTTCCAGGAGGAACTAATGGAACTTCAAAGTGACCGCCTACAGGAGAGCCAATTCAAAAAATTGACTTTGGGTGGATTTCAGCAAAATTTGTCTGTAGAGTTTCCAACTTTATCCAAATGTGCAGTCAATGTACTGTTACCTTTGTGCACCTCATACTTTGTGAGATAGTTTCCACGCTCCCCCACAAGACACAAATGCTTATATTTTCTGTTAAATGCTTAATTTTCTATTAGAAACAGTCACCATAATTTGGTTTTAAAGAGCTTCACGCCTCACTGCCCAGTTATCCTTCAGGCCCCCCAGTTTGAAGACCACTGCCTTAAAGCACCCAAGCTGTTCAGCATACAGAGGTCCCCTTTCCGTGGGTGGGGCAATTCCTTCCCTTCTCCTTTTCTAGTTCCACACAATGACTGTTCTACTATCGGTCTGATCGCTTTGAAACCGTTGGCAAGTAGGGGATAACGGCTCCTACTAGCTGTCGCCCTCTGGCTTTAATGCTGTTGCTGCTCCAATGCCCTCACAATGTTCCACATGAATAGGTCCATGGCTTCCTCAGATAGGTGCTCCCGACCCTCTAAGTAATCTATCTACGTGTATCAGGCCGTGGTGCATGTGTGAGAACCATGCCTCTGCAAAATGTACCCATGGCTTGGTTTACTTTTTTGTAGGACTCCACTGCTCATGATTGCTGCACTAATTCAGCTTTAGTACACATTTCTTGACACAATAGCCATGCTTATGGGGGGGGGCTTCTGACTCTTCTGCTGGATAGTGCCTGCCTCATATTAGCAAAAGCCTGCCTGCTGAGGTGTGATGTTTACTTTTTGTTCCCCAGTAAAGATCACTTTTGTCATGGGTTATGTCCCTGCATACCCTTGTATTTCCAGTCCCTATAATTTCCTGTACATGTTGCTGTCCACAAGCTAGGACTCTCTAAGGATGATATTTACATTTAACACACTGAAACTGGTGCTTGTCTTTTAAAGGACTTAGACAAAATGACTGCAGCATTTTAGGTACAAGAGCTCTGCAGTTAAGAACGTATTGCCTCTCCAGAACACCCACCTCTAATTTTATTAGCGAGGAGATGCAACTAGTTAAAATCACAATGGCCAACCAATACCAAGCAGCAAGAGACACTTCAATCACAAATGGGGACACATCAGGCAGGAACATCCACAACAAGCCCGCTATAAATGAATGGTTTTGAGTGAAGACAAGTTGAACAAACGCTTGGATCATACTCAATTTACTTTTCTTCTTCTCTTATGCAATAATTCTAATCATGGCACTCTTTAATGTGCTTTTATTTGATTCTGACAATTCTATGTGTGTTTGACAGGATGGGGAATTTGAGCCTTTGGCAATTTCTGGTGAAGTTAATTATAAATGGCTGATAGAGGGTCTCGATGAAAGTAGAAGAAAAATATGTGAAGAAAAGGATTTCAATGCAGTAGTGCTTTTCCAGTCAGCAGGTAAGCAATGCATTTTATTTGTATCCATCTGTTCGATGTTTGGGGGAGGAGGGTACATTTGATGCCTACGCAGAGGCATTCCCTTTTTTCACACATACATATGGGTGCTGCACAATGCCCACCACCCTTTTACAGCATCTCTTTCATCTAGAGTAACTCTCTAAAGTATAGATGGTCTACATGAATTCTCTTATGTTATTGGGCATTTGTCAAGCTCCTTTTACCTTGGTATGATCTCAAAGGGGATATGGGTTAAAGCCCTCTGGGACTGTAGCCCAGGTCAGAGTATGTGTACAACTAGACTCAGTTGTGGGTAGCTGCGTGGGGATGTGTCGGGGGGGGGGGGGCAAGGAGTGCAAGAATAAGCAAAAATTAAACCAAAGGGTTGATAGGATCATGCTTAAGGGGAGTCACCAGCTCAAGCAAAAAGTCTGTTGTATTGATAGTTACATTTTGAAGTTTTAATGTGCCTTTTTCATACCCACAGCCAAGAAACAGTGTATCAAGACACAGAAAACATTTGATGAAATAATTCAAACCTATTGTGATGCAGAAGGACCAATTTAGGCTTTAAAAAGTAAGGCAGAGGAGTAAAAGCTGCTAATACTGGAATCTGGGAAGCGCTCACTTTGCATGAACTACAAGAAGAAGATGCAGTGAAAAAAACAAAAGAAAACAAAGAGAATATTACAAAAGCTGATGGGTGGAAACTGACTATTCCCGAACTTAGTAATGGCTGTTTACAGTTATGGTCACAAAAGCTGGAAAACCTTTTTGTCAGGGATGACTAGTCTTCTTCATTCCTGCCTCAGAACCCATCTGTTACTTCACCTGGACAATTGAAAGACAGCAGTAAATCAGCAGTGTATTATTGCAGTTCCCAAAGATGTAGCTGCGCAACAACTACAAAATATTGGATTATAAAGTAACAGTCAATTCTGCTACAAAAGTTTTGTCGGACAGATCTAATTTGACAAGTTCAACTCTATCACTGTGTCTTCTCAACAGTCTGTCCTGGTTACAGTAGGATGGCCATGCCTGTTTAGACAGGGAAGTAACACCTACATGTTCCTACACACATGCTCAATCATTCAGGTAATGGTCTTTAAAAACAATGGAATTGGAACATCCCCACAACCGAATTTGGTTAGTACGTCAGCCCCTGCTACTAATTGACAACGTAATTGTAGCTTGCATGCTGCTGTGTGAAACTGAAGATACAAGTCCTCTTGTGTGTAGAACTATATAGTTGATCTGGCGAATTTGTAGGTTGATGCCAACTTGTAAATGGTACTTTTTTTGTGCTACTGGGTATTGCCTATAATTTCTGGTGGGGTCAGCGAGTGTTTTTGTGGGTGTGGTGAATGGTCAAACTAATTGTTAGCTGCTCATATTGATGTTGGGTGACGTGATTGTCGGCAATCTGCTATACAGGTAGACCTTAAACGGATTCTGTTTAGTTCACTGAAAGTATGTATTTTAGTGTAGTGATTTGTAATTGTGGGAGTTTATTGGGTGTGATGCGATGTTAACTCGAGGTGAGAACTGAAATGAGGGAGTTTACTGGTTGGTTCGTGAAATTGTGGATTGGATTTGTAGTTGTATACTAAATCTGCAAACTTAGTCAACAAGTGTTCTAGCACAGAAGGCAAAGATGGAAAGTGATGGCTGCAAATTGCCTTCCAGTACGCTATCCATAAGTCTAACTAGACTCACCCTATAGTAATACCACCTATCTTACATACAAGAGATACATCCTGGGGGCAATGGGAACCCTTTTCCTAAATCTTTTGGAATCATAATGAAATAACCCCTCCTGAAGTTGTCATTCAAAATTCCAACCCCACCCTAAAGTTGTCATGTAACCATCCTGTAGTAATCCCCCACCCACCCTGAAGCTGTCATGGCGGTCATCATGGAGTAATCACCACCCACCCTGAAGTTGTCATGCTGTCATCCTGGAGTAATACAAGATCATCACTGGAAGTAATCAGAACTCATCCTGGAGTAGTTTCTGTGATAAATCCTCTAGACTCATCTCCTTTAAATATTCAGCTGACATACATACTTCAGGAATGCTTTCTGATGATCTCCTTGAACTATCCATGGATGACTCTAGAATGTAGTCACTGGATGACTCCAGAATGATTCCAGGAAGATCGTCCTTTTTAACTTGGGCACCAACCTTCCCCAAAAGACTCTCTGAAGGCAGGGCTGGTCCTGAGCTCAAGGCTAACCCTCTTTCCTTATGTTGCATTCATCCTCGGCACCTTTGTGATGGAGGAACACCAACCTATCAGTCTGCAGCACCAGAAATTATAATCTGGGGAGTCCCGAAACAAGCCCGATTGAGGCTAGACCTGCCCTTCTGACCTGGCCTCTGCTCTCCTCTCCGATCTATTTTTCTCAGTCCTCTGCCTGTACCCGTTTTCCTGTCCATACATTCGTTCTCTCTCCCTGTTGTTCTTGACCGCTCTGTGACCTTCTCGTATGCACGACCTCTTATTCCACCTGGCTGTTTTCTAAGATCTCTCTTCTACCTGAATGGATGGTTGATCTTGAATATCAGCCACTTAGTAGCAAATTCTTTCCAGACACTACCTTTTTTGGCAGATTTGTGAACGGAAACTCACGATTAAAAGAGGGTGTGCCCAAGATCAAACAGTTGAAGTGGGAAAGGCAGCATCTGAACCCAACCCTTCCAGTTCCACGGACCATCTCTTCCTTCCTTTGATTTCAGACTCCCTTTTCTCACCTTGGTTAAGACTCTTTGCCCCTAATTTGTCGTGCAAAGTACTCTGAATGGATGACTTTGAAGTGTAGGACCCTCTGTTCCCCTGAGTTCCCCTTGAAGGCCACCAACCAGACTGGCATGGTAGCCTCTCTGCCCCTCTTATCCCCGGGCTTTGCGTTTGAGGTCTTCTGTGGCCTCTCTGTCCATCAGGTTTAGGCTGTACTATGCCTCTTGCCTCCTCCATTCACTCCTTTCCTTTCTCACCATGGCAGAACTGATTTCATGGATGTTAAATATTGCAGACCCTTCCCGGGCTGTGGCTGCTTCAGGTTTTCTCTCACTCTGCAATGTTCGCCTAGCTTCTCTATCCCGGTAGCAGTAGATGAGCCTCTGCCTTTTCTGATGCTGTACTCTGGCTACCTAGCCTGCAGGTCTGGGCCTGCTCCTTGTCGGCCCGGCCTACTGAGTCACAAGAGCTGTGGCTTGTCTTAGTTCTGCTGCAGCCCCTTAGCAACAGCTCACCGGGGAGAGATGAGCTCAGCCGCTCAGGCAGTTAAATGCTTAACCTGCAGAAGAGCGGTACAAGGCACGCTGTGTGGAAAAGAATACAGCGGGCTCAGGCGGAGAGGGTGTCGCGAGGCAGGGCTCCTTGAGTGGGAGATGGGAAAGAGGCTCGGTCAGGAGTACATCAGTCGAGGGATAGATCAAGTGCTCCGTCTGTCAAAAAGATGAAGCTTAAAGCTGAGGCTTGGGGAGTGAGATCTCCGTGGCTCACAGCAGTAGGGTCTTATTCAGACTCAATCCAAGGTAGAATGGCGCAGAGTGCCCTGGGTGGGCCAGGGACTTGTTTCATTGGAGAGGGGGCAAGGCTCCCTTTAGAACACAAAGGATGGGGGCGCAGCTCGTAGAGAGGTGTAAGGCTCTCTGTGTAGGGCAGAGGATACATGCTCAGTCCGTGGAGTGTGGTGCAAGGCTCCCTTGATGGGCCTCAGCTCAGGAGAGATGAGTAAAGGCTCTCTGTGTAGGGCAGAGGATGCAGGCTCAGTCAGCTCTGAGCTGGGGGTAAATGCTGCCAGACTCGAGATTGGGCCGACCCATAAATGCAGCTGTAATTGCATTACTGACGCATTTAAGGGCTACTGCCCAGCTCGTGATGAGGCTCCCACTCTCCTTGCTTCTCTGCTGTGGATCTCTTTGGTGCTTTCTGAGGGTTCTGCAGGGAGGCCTCACCCGCTCCCCGACCTTCACGGTATTCTCCCCTCCTGATCTCTGTGCTTTGTTCTGCAGGGGGTTCTCTTACCAATACCCTCCTTCCTGTCTCTGACTTTGTTGCATCCTTCACAGCACCTCTTTGCTGTGTGCTCCAGGGATTCGGTCCCCCGGACCTCTTCCTGTGCCAGCCGTTCCCGCACCTCTCACTGAGCTTGTTGCCTGGCAGTGGTGCTGAGGCACTACTTGTGAGGTATGCACCCCAAGTCAGTACTGGCATGAACCTGTCCCAAGGATCCCTTTGCCGGTGGGCTGGGGGAGCAGACGCTCTGCTGAATATGGGGCTCTTGCACTGAAACTTCAGCAAACCAGTCTCCCTACTTGATGGCAAGAGCTCAGCATCCAAGTAGCGAGATGCTCTCGGTACATCCTCCGCTCACCTTGCTGCCTCCCTTCTCTGCTTCCTTCTCATCCTTATCAACCTTGCCCTGGTCAGCAATGTATCACTGGTGCTCTCTCCGCTTCTTCCCTTTTATCACTGTCTGCCTGTCTTCCTCAGCCGTCACCAGCGAATCCCCATCCCTCCTCCCAGTCGCTTAATTCCCACATGCCTCAAGAACATTCACCTCTTCTTTGCAATTCCTTCCGCCCCTTCCCCAGGTCGAACAGTGGCCTGTATTCTAGTGTGGCTTGTAGTCTAGTTTCTGCCTTAATGCCAGTAAAACAGAGATTCTCATCGGCACACCTGCACCCTCCGTTCCTGTCACTCTCTGGCCAGACTTCCTTGGCCCTCTTCCTGCTCCTACCTGCGAGGCTAAGAACCTCTGGGTCATCTTTGACTCCACACTCTCCTTTTCTCCTCACATCTCTAAGAAGTCAAACTACCAACTGCACCGCCTCAGAGGTATTCTTCTTCCTTTCCTCTCCTTCCCCCAGAAGCTCACTGTCTCTAGAGCTCTGGTTCTCTCTAGGCTGGACTACTGCAACAGCCTCTTTGTAAATCTGCCTGCTTCTACTCTCTGCCCTCTGCAACTCATCTAGAACAGGACTGCAAGACTTGTCCTTGGCCTCAAGCCCAGGGATCGTATCTCTCCAGCACTGAAATCTCTGCATTGACTCCCAGTGGCTGCAAGGATTAAGTTCAAGACCCTCTGTCCACAAGGCCTTCTGGGGGCTGAGTCCTCAATACCTCCAACTCTCTCTTCGTAAATACCTTCCTACTTGAGCTCCTCGCTCCTCCAACTCCCTCAGGGTCCGTCGCTTCTCCAAGCAACAAGTTGGTGGTAGATCTCTTTCTCAGCCTCCCTGTCCCTCTGAAACTCGAGGAGAACCATCTCCGGTTCTGTAAGCACCTCAAGACCTTCCTCTTTGCTTCTGCCTTCTCTCTTCCTCTCCGCTGCTGATTTCCTGCCGGATACTGCACTGGTCATCTGGCTACCCTCTGATCTCGGGCCCAGGTCCCTACCCGCCCAGTTGCACCCCTGCACTGCCTCCCGGCAACCCTTGCACTTGGGTCTGTATCTGAACCCTACAGTCCCCCTACCTGCACTTACCCTTGCACCTGCTGGCCACACTTCTTGTTATTGTTTTGATCCCATGTACAGCACTGCCCCCTCAACTTTCCCATGGCAATTTTCCCTCGCCCCTCCCCTACACTTGCGCAATCTCAATTGGGGTCATTCTGAGGTGGGGGGTAAGGAGTTACCGGCACCGGTAAGGATGCTAGTGCCAGTAACCCCTTACCGCCCTATTCCGAGGTTCCCTAGCGGGACCTGCTGAAAACGTCTGGTCAGACCAGACGTCCTTAGCGGGTCCCGTTAGGGGACCAGGGAGCAACTAACGGGCCCGCTATTTGCTGGCCCTTTATTAGCGCCTTCCCCATTCCCATTTGAGCCCTTTGGGGGCTCAAATGGGAATGGTATTCGGCATGGGGACTTACCGGGTCCGCATAGGTCGGTATGTCCATGTAAGTCCCCATTCCGCCTACCCGGACCCGAGTTTGGAGGCAGCCATGGTGCTAACATGGCTGCCTCCAAACTCGGAATGACCACCAATGTCACTTAGCCTAGTAAGATCTTTGTCTCTGTCCTCCCTCTGAAGGGTCCTTGCCTTGTCGCAATTTGAAACACTTGTATATAGGTGCGTTACAAATGCCATATCATATCATGCTGCACATGCTTGAATGAGTCAACATTGCAACTAAAGGTTGGCAAAGCCAAAATAGGAAGGAGCGGGACCCAAGAAAGTCTGCTTCAAAAAATAATTTCTATGGGAAGTTGGTGATATGACATCATTGGGTCAGGGACACATTTATTTGAATTCATAATACAACATTTTCCAGAAAGAGAAATGTCCTTACCCATCCCTGTCATTGAAACAAGTATTTATTGTATTTTTGATCCCTCCCACAATTCCCACATATTACAGTAGGGTGCAATCTAAAGCCAGGCAAACTTTACTTCAAATAACCCCTAATCCCTCACCCTGTTACAAAGGTAATTCAGGTTTAATTGCAACTGGGCCAATGCAGAGAGAGGCCTTTTAAGCTCACCTACTTTTCAATATGCATGAGGGCATCCAGCTCCACCTCTAATTCCTTTGATTGTACACAGATTTCCTTTAACATTGTTGATGAATAAAATGTTTTTCAAATAACATTCCCTTGGATCTGAAGTGTCCAGCATGTATCACTATGTTGTATCTTCTATTAGAACATCTCCAACAGCAAGCAATCAGCTCTGCCAAGAAAACAAAGAACAGTATTACCCACACAAAGGTGTTAGGAAAGGTTCTATCTTGGATGTTTCTGGTGACAGAGCATGTGGCATCATAGAGTGTATCCAGAGTAGCAGTATGCTAGGCAACCTCAAATGCCCATGTCTCATTTTTCAATATCTCATTTTTCAATAACACATCTAAATCATGCAAATCTCACTGTACATCTGTTATACTTTCCAAATTCTTTAGCAACCTTATAATGTTGTCATTTGTCCTTGGAATCATTCCTGTTCATGCCACCTTAAACTCAACATGCAATCTTATCACCCTTTTATCACCCGCTGTACAGTAAATATAGCATTTTCAGTTCTGTCTGTTAGACAAAATGGATATCAACTGTCAGCAAAGATACTGATTCAATAAAACAGTTATTTTACTGGGAAAAAACAGTCTACCCTGTAATGTGATGCCTCTTGCAAAAACCATTGCAACCTGTTCTTTTTCCCACTAATATTACCTGCCCAATTGCTTACTTGCTACGACATTGCAGATGTGGGGGTTTCAGGGGTCAAAAGTTCCAATTTGAACCAATGCCTAACCACATGCCAGGAGTTGTCCCTGCGACAGAAGGAAAATAATGAATATAACTCATGTGGATGAAACATGAGCACCAACAAGCAAAACTGTGCCAGTTACTTGGACAGGGTGCAACTGGGACTGTTGCAGACTGCCCAAGGACCTGACACAATTTTGCTTGCCATTTCCCATGTTGCATCCACTGGACCCTTTGCCTGGAAGGTGCATGCTCGCGCTTCACCTCTCCATCTGCTATATTTCCACAATTCTCTCCAGGACTACAGATCTCTGGGAATGTGTGAGTCATTTCCAAGAATTCTTAGCAAGCTGAGATGGAGCATGTGTTTTCTGAAGATGATTAACTAGTTGTTCTGGAATTCTTGCAAACGCTATGTCCTATTACAAAGTTTGTCCTGCTAACACCACTTCCATGTAGAGGAGGAGCCAAGTACCCCCACCTCAACCGTTCAGCCCCTTTTACCGGTATGTTGGAAACCAGAGTATGTGACATACACAGAACAGTTGAACAAACAAAGAGCAGAGTATAGACTTTGTGCGGTACCAGTGAAAATACCGACAGCAAAGAGACTCCTGGAGGCAAGGTTCCCATTGAGAAAACCATACCTGCATACAAGAAAATATGAGGGCGATTTGAATGAAATCCCTGAAAAAGCAGAGCCAATAAACGGCAAGGAAGAATGTTAACGTCACTACCCATCACCAGTATACGTCACACAGAGCTGAGATGATGAACCTAGAAGAGATGCAGAGACCAGATAATGTAGATATGCTATAAGGAATCAAGAAAGTGTCAAGGATAAGTGATATCTTGGGATCAAGTTGAAGAAGCGTATGCCACAGAAACAGATGAAGACATTGAGTCATTTTACACGTGTACTGATGCAAAAGAAACACAAGCAGGCAAAGTAATCTTGAAAGCTAGCTTAAAAGCTTATAGTGAATAAATTGCGGCAAGCACCAATATATATATATATATATATATATATATATATATATATATATATATATATACACACATACCTAAGGACAAGTAAAGGATGGATGTTTCCACTACGCATTATAGCAGTGCTGGACAGTAGTAAGAAGGCTTCATTTCTCGTGTGTTACAGTTAAAAAGCAAATTGAATTACAAAGTGAATCTCAGCAGACAAGGCTGGTGAGCCAAATAAGCCAAGGTCTTATCAAACTGGAGCAAACTGACATTGGATAGAAATTGTGTGAAAGAACAAAACTCCTGTACAGAAGGCATGAACACAACAAGGAAGATGTCAGAGTTGTATTAAAAAATAGTTTTAAATGCAACAAAAGGCTTAAGTTCATGGTCTCTAGTCACATGGAAGCATGAAGTTGGACGAATGAGATGGTCACACCTATGCACAAGGGCAGACAGTGCTTTTCACTCCCTACATTTCTCAGATCTAAGAACTCTCTCAAGGCCGAGCTTCAAAAGCCTAATTGACAGTAATCACTAAGGTGATGATGGATTGATATGCTAATTGGTGGGAAGCAATGGTTAAGGCGAGCTCACCAGCACCTGGATGGCTAGCCTGCATCCTCCTAGATGTAGATGGAAGGACGGAGATTACAGTGTCAACCAATTGTAGAGGACTGCGTATTTAAGTAGTCCTATAGTTGTGTAAACCAATGGGACATCGTGTATTTAGTGACTTTCATAGTGGTAATTTTTAGGGGAGGGTTTATTTGCCTCACCTGATTTTAACTAACCAATCACTTATTCACACTTTTTTGGACTAGTATGGATCGTATACTTAGATATTCACTCAGAGACAATCACCCATACTCATAGGTTTTTGTAGTTTGCTACGTAGGATGACATTGGTAGTGACGCAGGTCAACGTCATTGGTGATGAGTTTTGCTTATAAGATCTCACTTTTTACTAAGAATGTTTGACTAAGAGGATCAAGCGAGTTCATTGATGTTCATTGTGCTCCTTGCCAACTACCCGAGTCGTTTTGATTATTGATGTATGAATACAAATCTGCATCCCCATCCATCTCCAGGGTAATTGCTACTCACCTTAAAGGGCTGGGCTATCCAGTTCACTTGGTAGCGGAGAGGATGAATCAGAGCCATCGACATGAGTAAACTTTAGAGTCCTGGAAATATCAGACGACCTTGCCATTCGGCTGAAAGGGCGTGAAGCGCCCTGTAGATAGTGGTTAGTGTAATTTGAAAAAAGCCTGCATGCTGGGTCTAATGGATCCCCTGATTTCAGACAGAATCCCCTCCCACGTCTACGAGAAGCTGATCGGACGGAAGTTTGAAGAGGCGGTAAAAAAGGCATACGCTCCTGAGAGTCGGAAGACAAAAATGATAGCAGTGAGTAAAAACGGAGTGAGTTGACAAAAGCATGGGTGATGAAAGAAGAAAATAATTGAGTAACGGAGGGTGGTGGGACAAAACATAAAATGAGAATAAGGAGTGTATATATATATATATATATATATGGAATAAGATATTGACTTGAGTGTGGCCAAGCAATACGTATCAGAAGAAATTTGAACCCAGAGTCATAAACAAAAAACAAATTGATTGTTTTAAATTGAAACTGGTGGTTGTTTTTTAGCAAGATTAAAGTAAAAATTGTGATTCAAGGGATTGGAGCTTGTGACGATTGGTGCCCGATCATATTATATTTTTCTGAAACGTATTTTTTAAATCTGTGATTAAAAGCAAGCGAGTGTCAAACAGGTTAAGAGCAGATAAATCGAGAATGGAGGTTATTACTCCACTTGTGCATCTCTACAAGCAGTTGCCGAAGCATGGACCTAAGCTTAGACAGTATAGCGCGGAATGGGTTAAAGGAACCGCATATAAAATGTTTATGCCGTGGCCGCAAGGAGGGCCACTATCGAAGGCAGTCCTGCAGCATATGACAACATGCAGCATACACGAGGAAAAAGATAGACACGCGACTAGCGAGCTTAGAGCTTTGGAAGATGTACCAAGAGGAGCGAGATAAGCCGTCTCTTGTAGATTGAATGCTTAATGTATGCAAAGAGGGGGGTGAGAAGCCCTCTGCTCTCCCGCCCCAGCTTAAATAGAAGATGAGAACAAGAAAGACGATGGGTTATACCCACAGAGGGAGTTTAAGGCAGTAACGGGGTGGTAACCCAGCATATGAGTCGCCTACGCAAAGTAGTGACGAGGGTCCAGACAAAGATACTGAGAGAGATGTATTCTCTAAGGTCTCGAGGGACAGGGAGGGATGCAATATCGAGAGAAGTGATTTAGCAAGTACATCTCCAATTAGAGGAAGAGAAATAAAAAGTTGGAAGGGAGAAAGAGACAGAGCTGATGAGATAGAACTCGTAAAGAACGAATGGATGGGTGGCCAGATTTTGCTCAAACTCAATGGTAAAGGCATCAAGGATGTAAGGCAAAGGGAAGATTAAGACAAGCAAGATAAACGAGATGAAGAAAGAGAGGAACTATTGAAAGACGAAGGAGCGAAAAAGGAAGGACAGGCAAGGACGGGAGCAGTTATATCAAGAGGAGCAGTCAAGGAAACGAGAGAGAGCAGAGGAGCAAAGAAAACGTAACAACAGACAAAGCAATCGATTAGCAGGAAAGGCTAGAATGAAAAAGAATACAGGAGGAAGAACAGAAGTTAAGCGATAAGAGAATACAGAGACGAAAGTATGAGGAGATATGCAGGGCAAACAAGAGATGGGATATGAAGAAAAAAGAGGAAGACCGAGTCAGAGAGGAAGCAAGTAAACAAAGAATTTGACGATGTTATGGAACGCAAAAGAAGGCAGAAGGCACACGATCTTGATCGCCTGGAAAAGGAGATCAGGAATCCTGAACCAGAAGTAGCATGGGAGGACATAAAGGAATTCTTCCCAGAATATGTGTCATTACCAGGACTGTCTATAGCAAATCTAGAAGACGAGTTTGACTCTCGGAGTATTGGGGAAGCGATCGATAAAGTATATAATGAAATGAAAGCCCCCAAAGAGAATCAAAGGGGAACAGAAAAAATTATCGACTTGAGAGCACTCCGTTGTATGACATAGAGGGAGCCCCATGTAGTACGAGGCAGAAGGAGTTGTCTTTAGACAGACTGACTCTGACATGGAGTAGAGAAATTGAGGAGAGAAATTGCACAAGTTGGGCACAAGAGATGTCAGACAAAGATAGAGATACCTTCCATGGGGAAGAGAGAGGGAACGTAAGTGGTCCTGAGGGATGTTTTTCAATGGAGAAAGAAGTCAGATGGTCAGATTTAAAAGCACTTATACCTAGGGCATCAGAACCATTGACACAGTCAGACTGACGTAAAGGGCAACTCCATGGTGAGAGGGGGAAGTTGCCACCTTATGTGAGCAGATTAAGATGGCTACCAGGAAGAAGTCGATGTGGGAATATTGTCCCTGCAGTGGACAGACAAATGATGAGAGATGAGAATGAGTTTGGGGCTTCGCAGTTTCCCTTATTGGAAAAAGGAGGGGCAGACCCCAATATATACCATGGCCCCAGATGGATAAGGATAATTTAAAGTGTAAACTCCTGAGTTTAACTTCTGGCGCTGGGAAATGGATACATGAGTTAGAAAAATGACGGGAGGAAACACATTAGCTATAGGTTACATTTAGGGTCTCCTGATTGCCATACTTGGTGAGAGAGCTGATGATGTGTGGACAAGGGCAGGATATGCTGGTGTTACTCAAGTTCTCACTACTCATGATGGAGCACCATTTAATAATTGTAGAGTACTTTATCCGGACACTCCCGGTATGGGAGCCATAATGACGAAAAAGATGGAGGACAGAGATGATCTGCTTGTTTACATTCAGAATTTTCAGGAACAGTGGAGCTTGGAAACACGTGAATCTTGTGGAAAATGTATACCAGTGTTCTATCATATATTGTGCCAAGGGCTGCCAGACCCTGTACAGAAGCAGCTCAAGAAGTTAGTAGGTATAAGGTATAGAAGCCAAACCGTGGTCTGAGATTCAGCTGACCATTACGCATTATTGTAGACTCTTGCAGGAAAGGAATCGCAAAAAAGATGATGTTAGGAAAAGCCAAGAGGCAAAATGAGTACAGAAGAAACTGTCTAAATATGCCATAGAAGGGGCAATGTTGACTAGTGTAGATGGATCGAATTCACAGCAGACTACAAATATGCCTCTTGTAAGTAACCAAAGGCAGTTTGATCAGGGTAATAATGGATTCACTCCGCGAGGAAGGGCAGGATTTTGAGGAAGAGGTTTTCAGAGCAATCAAGGGAATTGGCAGAATAATCAGGGAAGCTTCCAGAACAATCAAGGTTGGTTTCAAAATATGCATAATGACGGCCAAAACATGCAGGATGGGCAGATTAGGAGGCCACCTACATGTTGGACATGCAGGATCACAGGGCATTTTGCTTGTGTGTGCAGAACTGAAGTGTTCGTGCAAAACGGCCAGTTTATGAGAGGGGGGACTTCAAACCCGCCTGCGTATTTGCTGTGGATTGGTGATGGGATTGCTCAGAATCAAACGATGCAGCAACAGCAGACGGCGAGAGTGCAGCAAGGCTTGCAAAAACAACAGATATCAGTCAATCCGTCACAAGGGCAGTTGCAGCACTCGCCCATGCAGATTCAGCAGAGCACAAGCACGGGACAGCTAATGAATCCTAGAGTAGGGGGTTTCACTGTCGATGGAGGGAATCCTTTTACAGATAACGGAATTAGGCTATGCTCACAATAGGACAGCTCACTGGGAGAATTGATGTGTTCAGTACTATATGTGATGCCGAATCCTCGTGAGGAACCGAGGGTAGGTGTCAATATAGGAGGCAAAAGCTTTTCATTTTTAGTAGACACGGGTGCAACGCGCTTATGTATACGAGAGGGAAGGTTCTCAATGTCTGGGAATGCCATGAATACTCAGGGTTTTTCAGGAGCTACAAGTAGAGTTCCTTTTACTGAAGAATTACCAGTCTCATAGGCAGACACATGCATTTTATTGACATGGCTACCAGGCCTAGTGGGCAGAACGATGAGAATACCTGATGAATTGTTTAGGCCAAAAATACCTAAGCTTGAAGAAGGGGACAAGTTTTTCCCTTAGAGCTGCAAGCAGCCATAGTGCGAGGTGAAATGGCTTTGCTTGATGGAAATGATGAAAGAGGCAGAAAATAGTGTGCAGTAATTGCCATCGGGGAAGGTTACAGATTAACTGACCTCACTGATGACTATTTGGAGATCATCCATCCGAAGACAAAGTGATATTTGATATGTGTATTACCTATTGGGTGAGAGCAATCAAAACGAGAGGTTCCTCAGAAAATGATGCTTGCGCAAAAACGTCCTGAGTATTTTGACGAAGACAAGTGCCCATTTCATTATGGACTACAGGCCCCTATGACGTAGGCATGTTGAAGGGGGTTAGAGAAGTAAAGATTAAATTGAAACCAGGAGCAATTTTACCTCAAGCACGACAGTATTCCAT
Source organism: Ambystoma mexicanum (assembly GCF_040938575.1). NCBI lineage: Eukaryota > Metazoa > Chordata > Amphibia > Caudata > Ambystomatidae > Ambystoma > Ambystoma mexicanum. Next base: position 508,436,301 of record NC_090936.1, on the reverse strand, counting down.
GTCTCGAGAGGCAGATGAAGGTATTTTTAAGACGATATCTTAAAGGTATCTTAGTGACATCAGAGTCACTGTGTAATACCGCAGTGTACCCTATCAAGAAATCTAAGGGGGGGTCTTGGAGACTAATTCAAGATCTAAGGCCAATAAACCAGATTATAGAGGGTGAGTTCCCCCTAGTTCCTAATCGGCTACACTCTTATGTAATATACCTGTTGAAGCACAATATTTTCACTGTGATTGATTTGAAAAATGTGTTTTTCTCAATCCCATTGCACAAAGACTTGCAGGATTTGACGTCATTCACGTTCAGATAGACTAAGTTAAAAAGCACAAAATTGCCTCAAGGGTATTGTGAGTCTCCATCGATTTTCAATAGAGTCCTGCAGATGGACTTAAGCAATATCGATTTAGAAAGTGTTGTGTTGCAATACGGAGATGACATTTTAGTATGCAGCACTTCAGAGGAAGAGTGTAGATGCAATTCTGTTCAGCTGATGATTTTACTTGCTGACAAAGGATATAAAGTTGATAAAGAGAAGTTACAGTATTGTCACCAAGAAGTGTTATGCATAGGCCAATTGATTTCACATGAAGGAAAGAAGGATACTCCTGAGAGAGCTGAGGCTATTTTGAAAACCACAAAGCCACACATGATAAAACACATGCAGAGATTTCTGGTATTGTGTAACTATGTCAGAGCATGGGTCTTTGACTACAGCTCATTTATCATGCCTTTATTATTGCAGGCTTTAAAGACTGCACAGGCAACACAGGAAAGAAATTGTGTGGACTGAGGAAATGAAAGAAGTGTTTGAAGAGTTGAAAAAAGCAATTTGCACAGCTCCAGTTTTAGGGATTTCTAATTATGCTGAGGAATTCTTTTTATTTTTGCATACAGATGGCAATGTTATGATAGCAGTCCTTACACAGAGAACCACATTGGGGTACAAGCCCCTTGCATATTACGGTGGGATTTTGGACCCAGTAATGAGGGCTCATTTTCTGTGCAAACAATCGCTGGCAGCCGCCACATTCATTATAGAGAAAACTGCAAGCATAGTGATGGGATGCTCCATGACGTTATTTGTTGAGCATGCACTATTTGCCATTCTAGAGAAACCAAAAGGCACATTGACTTCTCAAAGGGCTTCTGCCTACGAGGTAGTCATCAAATCCGGTAATCAAAATAGTTTGATGCAGAATAGTGAACCCTGCCATGTTTGTAGATGAACCACTGGCAGAGGATGAGCCTGCGCATGATTGTTTGAACTATGAAGAGTTCTATGATGAACTCCCTAGGATGAAAGAAAATGCTTTAGCAGGAGGAGACATTGGGCCTCATTACACGGTAGGCGGTGGACCAAGGTGCTATTAGCAGGCTATTAGCACCTTGGTCCATGTTGGTAAAATACCGGCACCGCCTTGGAGGAAAGGGGAATTACTGCCCTATTCCAAGGTTGGCGGGGCGGTAAGTCCCTCATTGCCCTTCCCCATTCCCTTTTTTGCCCCATAGGGCATAATGGGAATGGGGAAGGTGCTAATTACGGTACCGCAAATTGCGGTACCGTAATTAGCACCCTGGTACCTTTGCGGGTTGGTTTTTAGAGCCTGCTAAAAAGCAGGTGTTAAAGTACCAACCCGCAAAGGGACCTCGTAGTAAGGCGGTAAGGATTAACGGTCACCGGTACCATTACCGGTGACCGTTAACCCTTACCGCCTTCTGTGTAATGAGGCCCATTGTTTTTATTGACGGTTCTTCAAGGATCGATCAAAATGATGGACAGAGATCTACAGGTGCTGCTGGGTAAAACATACAGCCAATGGGGAGTTTCAAACATTGGTAAGTGCACAACTCCTGTCTCATTGTTCAGCACAAGCTGTAGGGTTAGTGGCGCTGATTGTCATGCTCGAGAATCATGGAGACCAGGAAGTAACAGTGTACAGCGACTCCGCCTATGTGACGCCAACAGGGCACGCAGAGTTAGCATATTGGAAAAGGAGGGGCTACCTCCGAGCGGATGGCACGCCAGTGCAGTATGCTGCCTTATTGGACAGGCTTTTTAAGGCACTGCAACTCCCAGTAGCCATTGCGGTTGTTAAATGCACAGCACATACTAAAAGGGCAGAATTTATCTCACGTGGAAACCAAGCATCAGACGATGAAGCGAAACTGGCTGCATGTTCAGAAAATGTAATGACCTTTGAAACATCTGATGTAAATGAAAAAATGGTTGTAATGATGAACGTGTCTGAAAGATATAGTGATTTGTCAAAAACGCAGTTGATGGAATTTCAGGGGGAAGCACCTCAAGCTGATAAGGATTTGTGGACACGAAGAGGGTGTTCTTTAAACCCCTCTGAAGCATTATGGCGACAAGACAGCACTAGTAAACCGATGATGCCTGTAGCCTTATTAGGGGTGTCGCTGGAACAGCTCCACTATCCTGTGCACACACCTAGAGAGAACCTTGCTGCAACTATTGCAGAGGATTGGTTTGTACCAAAATTGTTAGAGCATTTTGCATTCTATGTAGTGAACTGCATCGTGTGCCAAATAATATATGGCTGAGCACACACTGTGCACAGTTAGGGGAGTTATTCCGAGACCTACAGTCCCCTTTCAGCATTTGCATATTGACTATGTTGACATGCTGCAAATATGTAATGGATATAGATACATGATTTTTGTAGTTTGTCCTTTTTCAAGGTGGATTGTATGTGAAGTAATGAGGTCAGACAATGGCCTGCATTTTGTGAATAAAACATTGAGCAGATCATAAAGCACAAGTTCTCTTCGGTCTATCATCCACAAGCAAATGGGATCTGTGAACGGCTCAACGGTTTACTTAAAGAAAGAATAGCCAAGTTGAAGCTTACCTTGTAGATAGGGTGGTTGTATTGCCTACCACTGGTATTATATGCATTGAGGAACCAACCAGGTTCTGACCACCATCTCACCCTCATGAGATAGTGTCAGGTAGACGGATGAGGACACCCCTCACGCCTCCATCCAGAGTTAGAAATGATGCTCAGCCTACCGCAGAACTGTTAGGAAGGGAGCTACGTGAGTATCTTATGTGTATGACTTCAAGTATCTCTGTCATTTCAGGTCAGCTATGGCAAAAAGGGTGTGGGACAGTAGAGAACACAGAAGGAGATGCTTCAACAAGTAGTGTTCAAGATCTTTGTGTTCCCAAATGATTCCCTTGAGATGCAGTCCTAATCCGTAACTTCACAAGGAAGTAGCACGAGTCAAGATTTAACGGCCCTTTTATTGTGGAAGACCTCACACCGTCTGCAGTCAGAGTGCAAGGCAGATGTGCTTGGACTTTCTTAGGCCACGTCAAAGTTTATTCTGGAGAAACCCCTCTGCCCCCACCCCCTACAGAAGCAAGCATCGGGGAAGAACCTCAGCAAATGCAGACAAGGTCTATGAAGAGGAAGTAGGATACAGAGGCTGTCGAGTAAAAAGAAAATATTTAATTGGACTTTGGCTTGTTTCAAGACACTGTTTTAGCCATCTCTGAAAGTGTTAAAGGAAGCTGCTCTGTGCAGTGATTTCAGGGTGAAAGAAAAATCTTTTGTTCTTAAAGCCACAGGAGCATTATTAACTTTGGACTGAGACATGCTATAAGCCTTGATAATGCCAAATTCCGAATTCATTTTCAACAATTGGAAGAGGGTGCAGTACCCCGATTCATTCCTCACTGAGTTCCTGTTTGGATTTGCCCATGGTGATTCCCAATGACAATGTCTCAAGCATCATATTGGAAGTTTTTCTCTTCATTCTGCGCACGTATCCAGCTATTTTGGGGAGAACTACTAGTGTTTATGGTTTTCTGCAAGATCCTAAGAATGGTCCAATCGTAAGAAGGTTGCTCACAGCAATTATTGAGCAGATTTTGCGGTTGTCAGAGTACAGTGGGAAAAGGCCAAATGCCCCTATCCGCTGATGAGGCTCCCAGACTAGTCGGAGTGGTTTTCCATCCTCTGATTGAAGAATACTCACACCTTGTTGGAAGACACACTGATGTGCACATGTTCCTAAGGGATCTGAGAAACAATGCAGCACTAAACAAAATCTTGAGAGGTGTCATACTGCAAGTTTACGCCTATTCTGCGAGAAATCTGAGATCAGAGTGAAACTTTCCTTCAAGGGTCAGATCGAGAGGTTGCTGGTCAGACAAAGCTTTTGTTTCATGCTGAAAGAAATTCATCATGTCATCTGGTCTAAGACAGATTTGAGGAATTGACTGGGAACTAGTGTATGTCCTTGAACTTGTCTAGAAATACTGAGAGCGGTTTTCTTCTGGCTGGAGAGGCATCCACATTTCGTCTGGTTAGAGACTGCTTCCAGGGAGACATCGAGAGTTTATTCTTGCTATCCAGGAAATCAGACAGCAGATCAAGGACATAATTGCTGAGTCAAGACAGCAGCTTCCAGAAGCAGTACATAATGCTGATGTATTAAAGTTACTTTTTCCTTCCATAGGCAATTGAAATGGGCAGTGTCAATAGTAATATAATAATGCCAGACGCAGAGAGACGTCCATGTTGTCCACGGAATCGATGCTGCAAATTGACATATCTGTGTTATTTATGCTTGCATTTTGTTCATAATTATACTGCTTTCACTCACAGTACGCACATCGTACTATATTGATGTACATAGGGCTAAGACTCTTGTGAATCTTCCGGAGTGGAAGGAAGGTGCAATTGTGGCAACTACTAGGCACCCAAGACCCTATGTAATTATTCATATTCCAAAGAAAGATGATAAGTGCCACTAACAATCGTTCACATGCAAGAAGTGTCTTAGAGACACGTTTAGGACACAAGAAACAGGCTTGGCAAGACAGGCAGGACAAGAGGTTGTTAGACGGTGAGCCTATACAGGTAATGCATGCAAACACACCTGTTCCTGTGATAAATAACCCAAAGATGGTCCCTAAAAGACAGTCACACATGGAGATTTTGCGAGACATTTTCATGCCCAAATGGTATGTTGAGAGGATGAAACCTTCTGAACTTTCTCCTACACAGACAACACATGTAGGTGTACACTCTACACTGATAGATGTGCCTAAGATGTATCCATTAAGAAGGCGTTATGCTGGCACACTTCATGAAATGATCAAGGAAGGTCACATGAGGCGAATGAGAACTAAAAGAAACACCCAAGAAGATGATTTTGAACTGAATGACTACCTGGACAGTACAGCTCACTTGGGAAATAACATCTAGTATCAGCATGTGAAAGAAGTGGGAAGAAGAACCTCAAACAAGGAATGTTCTGTGTGTGAACTCCTACCTTACAGTATGGGGAAGTCTAAAATCTTCATAGCTATTGAAATAGATGTCCATACAGCACATTGTCTTTCGCACGTAGCACTTTGTAAAACCAGAGGCCAGTTCATGGGTCGAGATGCCTACCTCAAATGGGCAACGGAATGGACAGATCCAGATGACCATGACTATATCAGATACGAGAAACATGGAGTGAAAGGAGCTGGAATCAGATGGGAAGTAAACAAAAAATTGGAGGGTCCAGGAAAATCTGCAGAGGACATTCGAAGATAGAAGAACAGAGGACAGATGCATATCTGGGGATCAGTGTTATCACCAGACTGATGGGAAGAAGGAGTGGTGATCTACAGAGCCTGGGTTGTCATTGGTTGTTACAATCCCGCCATTGACATAATTCAGAATGACTGAAAGCCATTTTGGCCAAGACTTGCTAAGCTACTAACTTGGGTCGAAGATAGAGGAGGACCCTTGCAGATAGTGCCATTGGAAAGCTCAAAGCTGTGCTTCAGAAATAATAGCACAAGAAAAGTTTGAGAGAATCAGAACTGTGGTCAAATCTTTGACGTTCCAGGAATGGTGCATGGAACAGCAGTTATCATGGATCATTATTGGGCTTGTGGATCCAAGGCATACATGAAGCTACCCAAGGATTGGGGAGGACGATGTCCATGTCCATGTTCCAGCATTGGTGATTCCAAAAAGTGATCCAGATCTTGACAGTTTCCCAAAAGCAGATGCCCACCTGAGGAAGAAGAGATCTGTGGAGCTGATAAAGAGTATGAAGAGCCAGAACTATTTCTCAGCTAAGTCAATAGAAGCCTTTGACTCTATTCCATATGACATATGAGCACAGGCTGTTCAGCCAGACCTCATCAGTGTTTACCTTAATTTTCATGCCGAGAATCCAGGTTGGAGCAAATACAAAATGGCTTCAAATCACCAGATGGGAATTGATACAGACGATCAACACTAGCATAAAGGGTTTCAATGCTATCAGAGAAGATATGAAAGCCATACAACTGATGACTCTTCAGAATAGATACTTCTTGGATATGATTACAGTAATGGATGGAGGTGCTTGAGCAAAAACTGGAGAATCATGTTGCACATTTACACCTTCTCATGATGACGAGAATGGCTCCTTGACAGAGGACATAGACATGCTGACGAAGGTCCATGGTCAGATGATAGACGAAGTAGAAGACATTGCTGACGACAGCTGGTTTGGATCACTCTTCTCTTGGATTCCACAATGGATGGGAGACATGTTCAAGTTTCTTGGAGCCCTGATCGTGTTGATTTTGTTTTGATTTTGTGTGATCAAGATAATAATCTCGCAATTCAAGAAGACAGCAAAGAAAGCCATAGGGATGAAGATCATGTTCGATTTCGAATCAGGATGGAAAGCTAGAGACTTGACAGATGAAGAATTCACAGACTTTGTGAATGCCAGTATCCATGCACCTGAGGCTGTCTGGTCAAAGGATCGAATCCAGAGGGTCGAATGGTCAAAGGATCTACACCAAGGGATCAAAAACCAAAAGATCACATTTTTTTTTAATTATATATTTTTTTGGGGGTTTTCGTTTAGTGAAAAAAGTGTTTTTTACCACAAAAACGAGTGTTGGGGGGGGTTTTCGGTCCTTTGGTGTCGATCCTTTGACCATTCGACCCTTTGGTTGTCGATCCTTTGACCTACAACCCACCTGAGGGGACGAAGTTCCTGTATCCAAAGAACCATAAGAAGTATGTAGGAAAATGGATCTATTGCAGTCCAAGTTGACAATGTAGTTTTATGACATGGTTTGTGGATGGAAGGATGTAGAGAACTGGTAGGTGACTTCACACTCTTCCCAGATAGCCTTCATATACTCTGATATGAAGTGTGATCACCTGTCAGAAATGATTTCTTTGGGGTATCCACCACAGGAGAATATTCCAATCAGAGCCTTTGCAACCACAGGGGCTTTGATGCTCCTCAGAGAGACAGCTTTAGGGTATCATGTGGTGTGGTCTACCACCACCAATATATATCTGTTCCCTAAACTAGTTTGAGAATCCAAAGGACCCACAGTATTCGTGCTTATTCTCTTGAAAGGCCGCCCAACCATGGGTAGTGGAATTAAGGGGGCCTTTGTGGCACCACCCGATTTGCCAGAAGCTTGGCAAGAAGGGAAGGACCAGACAAATTCCTTAACCTTTACGCTGAACTGCGGCCAGTAAAAGTGTGCAGACAACCGGTCTGATGTCTTAGTCACTCCCAAGTGACCCGCTAAAGGAATTTGGTGAGCCAAATCCAAAAGGAACTTTCTGTGGCATTGGGGAATCACCAACCTTCTGGTGCCCTCACCCTCAGAATCGTTTAGCTCACTGTACAGGGGTCCATCCTCCCAGCACACTTTGGACAGGCCATGGGCCTCGCCCTTAGTCTGCTCCTCTGCCTGCTTCCCCAGACCCGCCAGAGTGGAACACTCTTTCTGGGCTGTGAAGAAGTCAGTCTGACCTGAGCCCCCAGCTGATGCAAACTCATCCAGCTTGAGCAGGCCCTTCAGATCTCCACCCACCTGGTCCTCCCCCTCAGGTCCTGCTCTGCGGCAGGCATCTCTGAAGTCACTGAGTCTGGTGCTACCAAAGTAGGGTCCTCAGTGGCTACTAGCACCTCTCCCACAGGAGTAGGTGACTCAGTAAGGCAACTCAGTAGTCTGTAGAACTGGACTAGGGGCTACTGGCTACGCCGGTCCTTCCAACAAGCCCTCTGGAAGCACTCCAGGCCCTTAGGCTCTGCGAGTGTTCAATCTGGCTCTCTCTTTGCCCCTCGATCGGGTAGCCATTGCAAATGTGTCAGGATCAGGGAGATCATTACCCAACAGACATGGCACAGGGATGGAGTCTTTCACTGCTACACGGCACTGGGTCGTTTCACTTCGCCAGCTGAACTCTACTATCACCAAGGGGCACTTACTCCTTCCGTCAAACCCACTGATGCACAAATCATGCCCATCAATATACTGGCCTGGCTGTACCCACTGCCGGGTGACAGTAGTGACGCTAGCCACAGTGTCTCGGACCACAAGAGTTTTGTGTCCATTGATATAAACAGGTTCTAGATAGAGTTGAGTATTATTGGGAACTTGGTCTCTTCTGGAGGCCTAGTACCGTTCCCATTCAGTGTAACCAATCCACATTTGCCCACTCCTTGGCCTAGTGGAACGTCCTCTTCTAAGTGCCCCACACTAATGATGGCCTCTTCCACGAGTCCAACATTCACTATGGCTTTCTTGGGTAAGCCCTTGCAAGCAGGATCCCCTTTCCTATGCACCAACTCCTTACACGCAAAACAATCTTTTGGTGGTGAGAACGCAGGTGTCCGAGTGTTAGGGGTGCCTGTGCTCGGTATGCACAGCTGAACTAGAGTTTTGGTATTTCCCGTCATTCTTTTGGGGACCTGACTTTGAATAGGATTGTGTTAGACCTTTGTCCTTCCCATCCTTGTTTACTTTTTTGTCCACCTATTTCTCTTCCGCTTTGGGTGTGCTCTCCTGAGCCTTTTTCTGCACTTGAGTACTCACAAACCTGTCGGCATCCTTTGCAAGCTCCCTTGGGTCTTTGCTAGTCTTGTCCACAAGATGCTGATGTAGGTCAACCCCACCATTTTTCAGTACATGCTCACATGCAATCAAATTGTACAGCCCTTTAAATGTGTTAACTTTGTTACTAGTCACCCACCCACTCAGATATTTCAACAAGGGTGTGAATGCTTCAAATGTCTGCCCACTTTTCTGTCCGAGCTCTCTGAAGTTCTTGAAATACTGTTCTAGGGTTTTACAGAACTTCCTGACGAGGGCCTTTCCTCAGGAGTTAACTGAAGAATTGCATCAGTCCCTGGTGCCGGTAAGCGACTCTTCAGGGCTGCTCTCCACAGTTTATCATCCACCTCCTGTAGCTAGAAATTCAGCTCAAGTGCTTCAAACAAGTCAAAAACATCCTTCTCACCTTCATAAGCCTGCACTAAGTCTTTAAGGATGTGCTGCCAGGGCTTATCCCGAGCACTCTGGTTTGAGCCACTACTGCTGCTTTCGCTAGAGGTGGATCTACTGGCCTCCCTCTCTTCAAGCGTCAGCTTGCACAGTTCTATAGTGGCCCTGTCCCACTCTATGATATGATATGATATGATGGTTTCTTTATAAAGTGCCTATACACAATGTGTTTCAAAGCGCTTCATGACAAGGGAGGGAACAAGACAAAATGCAAAACATTCTTACATGCCATGAACTGCAAGAATGTGAAAATAGCTATCATACTCGGCCTAGCGACATTTCAGATAGTGGAAGTGCTAAGACAAAAATAGGAAAGAAATGGGAAACAGACAAGCGACTACCGTACTAGGCCTGATGACATTTCTGGTAGAGCCGGAGAATAAAAAAGGTGAGGGAAAGGGGAGGACAAGCGGGGAGAGGAACAAAACAAGCAGCTATCGTACTAGGCCTGAAGACATTTCAGATAGTGCTGGAGGGGGAGGGAGGAATAACAAGTAAGGAGGGGGAAAGGACACAAACAAAGTTACTATTATAATAGGTAGAAGGGACCATTCGGATAGGGTAAGTGCATAGAAAAAAGTAAGAGGGGGAGTAGAGGGAGAGAAGGGGGAAGGGAGATGAGAAGAGAACAGAGAATAAAATCATGAAAAGAGCAGAGAAGCAGAGGGGGGAGCGAAAAAAGATACAGAGGTCAGTGAGGCATATAATGTTGCAAGGGAACAAAAAATGTAGGCATGGAATTCACGAAGACAATGGGCACAGCATGATTCAGAGCCAACCTGAGTGGGAGATCGAGGGAAGGTCCAGCATGTGAGTTGAGGGGGTGAAGCCCCAAAGCCCCAAGAGTCAATGTGTCCAAAAGTCAATCCAAGCATTGGCAAAAAAGTCATTGATGGGGAACCCTTTGTGAATCAAGACAACGCCAGCAATGACAAGGGGGTGGTATTGGGAGGACCAGAAAGTGGCCAGGGGGACAAACTGCAATGTCACAGGGAACAGAAGGGGTGTTGGGGGGGGGGCACACACAGGCATCACGGGGGGCCAGAAGGTGGAGGAGGGCACAAAGCAACATTGCGGAGGGCCAGAGGGGGGTAGCGAGCACAGACATGCATCACAGGGGGTAAAGAGGGGTTGGGGGGCACACACGCATCACAGGGGCAAGAGAGGGGTGGGGGGCACACACACGCATCGAAGAGGGCTAGCGGGCGGTGGGGGGCACACATGCATCACGGGCGGCCAGAGGGGGTGGGGGGCACACACACACATCACAGGGGGCCAGAGGGGGTGGGGGGCACACAGGGGTGGGGGGCTCACACACATCATGGGGATGCCAGAGGGGTGTGTGGGGCACATACATGCATTACAGGGGGCTAGAGGGGGGCACACACATGCATCACGGGGGGGCAGAGGTGGGTGGGGGGCACAAACGCATCACAGGTGTTCAGAAGGAGTGTGGGGTGCACACACATCCATCACAGGTGCCAGAGGGGTGTGGGGAGGCACACACACGCATCACGGCAGGGCCCGAGGGGGTTGGGGGACACACACATGCATCCCCTGCTGTTTCTGTTCCTTTAGCATTAGTCTCCTCTCCTCGAGCAGGAGCTTTCTAGCCACTGCCTCATTAACAGCCAGAACAATTACTGGGCCACTTAGAGACTGTGCCAAGGCCTTGGACCTGCAGGATGCTGCACTAGCCCCTGTCCTCACTGACACTCTCGAGTGTTGAGAAACCACACTTGCCCCCCGGCGGGATGATTTCTGAGATCCATGGAGCCTTTGATATTTTAATAAGGCTGTCCATGGCCGGAGGAAGGTGTTGCCTTCCCCCTTCTTGAAATTCTTCGATTTACCCGTGGCTGCCATATTCCAGATGAACATGACAGCTTGTTGTGCTGTGAGCATTAGACAATGTGGGCAGATTAGCCCCACACATTTCCAGGAGATTTTTCGACTAATATTTCCATTTCTTAAAAAAAAAGATAAAAACAAGCCCAGGCGAGTGCACATTCACTGTGCGGATCGTCGAATTCCTCACAGGTGCAAAAGAGAGAGTGGAGTCGAAGATTACCCCCATATGTTTTGCCCACACAAGTGGGTGAGGGGTGGGCCAATGGAGGTGGGCCAGAGTGAAGGGGGAAGGAAGCGGACAGTGCCATAGAGAATAGACTTGTGGTCTTACTGGCATTAAGACAGAGATCGGTAGCAGCACACTATGGGCCTCATTACAACCCAGGCGTTAAGGGTTTAACGGCGCCGTCGGCGCCGTTAACCCTTAACGCCTGATTACCATTTTAACGCCTGCTTTTAGCAGGCGTTAAAATGCAAGGCGCTAAGCCGCCTTGGTGCTAATTACGACACCGTAATTTACGGTGCCGTAATTAGCGCCTTCCCCACTCCCATTATGCCCTATGGGGCAAAAATGGGAATGGGGAAGGGTAAATGGGGAATGGGGATTTACCGCCCCACTCACCTTGGAATGGGGCGGTAAATCCGCCATCCACCATGGTGTAAACAGAGTTTACACCATGGTGGTAAAGTAGGGAACTTACCTCCTGGGTTGTAATGAGGCCCTATGCCTGAAAAGCAGTCAAACCATCAGGAATGAGAGAGGAAGGAGGAGAGGTACAGGAGGGAAGCTTATGGGAGAGCTGAGTGTCATCCACATAACACTGAAAGTGAGGAGAGTTGGTGGAGATCAAATGGGCAAGCAGAGCAAGGTAAATGTTAAAAAGCCAGAGCAATAGGGCAGACCTGTGAGGGAGAGGGCAGGTAGAGATTGAGGTAGAGGAAAGAAAAGGGTCAATTTGAATCTGGGAGGGCTGATTAGAAAGGAAAAAGGTCAACCAAACCAGCGCCATGTCTGTGGTGCCCAGAGTATCATGGAGTCGGTTAAGGAGGGTGGCATGATTGACCGTGTCAAAGGCAGAGGACAGAGTCAAGGAGGATGAGAACAAAAGGAGAGTTGGAGTTGAGGTTTGAGAGCAAGTGTACACGGCTGTTCAGGAGAGCAATTTCTGTGCCTCTGGCTACTCTGAAGGCAGGCTGCTGATCGCGAAGACAGCCAACATATTAGTTGTGATGGATGTCAGGTGTATCGACCCACGTTCAAGTTATTATGCTGCAACATTTGGTGCTGTGGGCTTAGAAAATCCAAGATGGCCGAAAAGCCCACATTTGCACCAGAACCCAGGAAAACCCTGCAGATTTTGCGCACACCAAAATGGTTGCCTGACCTGCCACCCACCAGTGCGAGTGTGATGAGCCAGAAGCGCCATGGGCGAAATCAGTGCAAAGTAATATGGTGCTGTTCAAAATCTGTCTTAAGTAATGTCAAAAATCACTGAAATCATGGGCACAAAACCACCAGACAAAAAATCCAACATCTGGTTGGGTGTTCTACATTACTCTACTGCAGAATCCACATTAATACAATGTTAGCAAGGATCAGATGCTATCAAGTAAAATCCCCTTTTTGAAATGTATTAATTCAAGACAGCTCCCAAAAATGGGTGCAGTACCAGCGCTTGACACTAACCGGCACTAGTGATCTAAACTCTGACAGGAGACCAGTATTTCAGGAGCTGAGAAGGAACCTGAGTTAGCTGGAAAACTTCAAAGCCTTGCTGGTTAATGAGAATTCTTAACACATACTGTTCCCGGCCCTATACTAGAAGGCAGTGTGATTTAATTAAAAGTTCAAGAGGCCTATGTCCATGGGACACATTCAAACCTGCCCTTACCAGCAACAGCACAGGCGATCACATGGTTGTGTTAATCAGATGCAGAGTGGCACCCTGGTCTGCTGACCTCAGTCAACACAATAGACTCTTTCTACTGAATAGGATATGCTGATTTGAGGTGTAATTGTCAACAGTTGCTCTGGGGGAAGGAAAAACATTTGATCTCTGAGTCAAGCCAAGTTCCCGGGGGCAGAGACAAGCAAATGGGTGTACTGAAGGAGAGGCAAATGTATGTTTTATTAAATTGCTTATAAAATATTGTATGAAGCTGACAAAAATGTACAATTTGGAGATTCTTAATATGAAAAATGTACCTACAATTTGAGACTAAACTCAACTCCGTACGATGTTCTGAGACCGAACCCCGGGATTTATGAATATTGTGGGTGCAGTGTTTGTGCTAGAAACATGATAACTTATAGTAATATGCTCACGGAGAGGGTGTACCTCCGTGGAAGATTTAATCAAAAAACCAATATGGCGAAACCCACTAAAAAGCGCAAAATGTTGTCGTTTCTGAACCCAAACTTGCAGGAACATGGGGCTTGAACAGAGAACTGTATTAAATTAATCTGGGATGTGTACATGTATTCTTAACAACCTGTGTACATTGGAAACATGTTTGATTATGAAAAATTGGGTTCTCAGTAAAAGCAAAGGGGCGTTTCTTCAATAGATTGTAAAATGTAGCAACACTCTGACTCACAACTCTGTTCTCCAGTGAGAGCACAGAAAATACCTTAATCTATCAGGATCCTCAGAGGGTTGGGCATAGAAAGTCAGCCTTCCCACCCACTTTCAAAAGACATAGAAAGAGCCACTGAGACCTAGGTAGGGACATTCACTTTCCACTTTCTTGCGAAGCACTTTGACGGACGACATCCAAATTCAGGCACTATCCCGAGACCAGAACCTAGAAAACCAGACTTCAGACTCCAGAACTTTGAAACAGAAGGCCTACTGCAAGCTAAGAGTATTCTCAGCTGGCCTTACGATTTTGCAAACTGATTTACCCCAGACTTCCAAGGGGTACATCAGAACAAAATAGACGGGCTGTGCTGTTTGATTCTAGCCAATAATATTTGCCAGGACCATACCCAGAGAGCAGTGCTGTATCCAGAACCGCAGACCAGACCGCTGTGCAGTGCCAAGAACTTTTGCCAGAACCAGAGATCCAGACCCGCAGAGCAGATAGAACCGCAGCTAAACCTGTTGACCAGATCGGTGATGAGGCCCATTCCTTCCAAAATTAGGAGTGTGTATCCAGCCAGAGCTGTAGAAAACCAATCTCATAGTTTAAAATAATCTAATTCAAACCATTTCCACCTATTAAGAACTGCATAGAAATTGTGTGTCCATTCTGTGATTTCAAACCTATGAAAGTGTCATTTGTCATTTGAATCTTACTTTATTTCTGAGAATCTACCTCCACTAAATTGTCCGTATCTTTTGAACCGCACGTCTTAGGAGATTTAACTTTCATTTTAAAGCTAAGAACCTAAGCTTTCCAACAAGCCCAAAACCGACTTTCAACTCCTTATAGTTTTTCCTTAATCGCGCTCAACGCACTCGGAAAAAGTGCCGCGAATTGCAATTTGACTCAATTTTTTCACCTGTCAAAAATAGCTGTCTTTTGCTTCCATTGTTGAAATTCGTTTTCAACCTGATAATCCCTCATGAATCACTGATAGTGTTGACCTGAACCAATCTTAAGTAGCTGTCACCTACCATGAATCTCCTATAGGGAATTAAATCATTTTTAGCATATTTTTCACTTCATTGCAAATCACATTTAAAAGCATTTTTGGCCGTTTAAAAGCATACCGGTTGCTCTAAGCTTGCTAGGGGGGAACTGGAATTTGTATTGCATTTGATTGTATTCCTGAAAACTGTGTGCTCTTCTTCCATCTCCTTATATTGCATAGGGGGGAGTGAATTGCCAAAAGAAAAAGTGATCATATTATCTCTTGTTGAAACCATATCAGTTTATTTATGTGCTGCATTCTTTCCATCATTGCTTTTCCTTGAAACCATAAAAGTATTCTCTGCTACCTTATCCTTTCTATACTAACTCCTCACTGATTGAAAAGAGTGTGCAATTGTAACATTACCCATTGTTGATCAACATTATATTCATAAGTGTGCTATCAAATATTAATTTATGCATAAAAGGTGTGATATATATATATATATATATATATAGTTTAATTTTTCTAACACATCTTTTTTTGCAAAACAAACCTTCTTGGCTCAGTGAGGTCAGGGGGATTCAAAGAGAGGGGCGTTATACAAGGGTTTATCATCAAGATCTATGAACTTGTCATAAAAATATATAAATAATGGCTTCCCTTGGGCATCCCAGACTAGGCATTGACTTAGTTGGAGTGCTGAATTGAAGTCACTTAACATGGATTAGTTAGGAGATTCCCACATTCTCCAAAACTTTGCCCAAGAAGGAGGTAGTGAAGATAGAGCGGTCGTTTGCCGGGCAGAAAGGGTCTGCAGATGGCATTTTTAGGAGGGGATGCACAAGTGAGTGCATGAGAGGTAATGGCAAGGAGCCAGTGACAAAAGAATTATTGCAGAACTCAGCCAGAGAGAGGGAGCGAGGGTGTCAATTCTGTCCTTGATAGTTCTAGAGGAGCAGGGAAGCACCTGTTATGAGGAGACTTTCTTAGAGCAGACAGTCTCTGTGACCTTCTTCAGTGCTATGGGAGAGAAGGATGAGAGTAGGGGGAAGGAGGGAGAGGGGCCAAGGTGCAGGTGGAGGAGGAGGAGGAGTAGAGCAGAGGATGTCCTGAGTTTTTGATGAGCAGTGGGAGGCCAAAGCCTCGCAGATGGCCTGGGAAAGAAGAGGAGAAGTCGAGATGACAGTAGGCTTGGCAACTTCCTTACAGATTTTGAAAAGTTCAGCCTTGTTATTAGTGGCCTCAGAGATACAGGCTTGGATGTGGGCCCACTTCTTGGATGGGATGGAAAGTCTGTAATGCCTTTGGAGCATGTGGCAGGCCAATTTGTCAAAGGATGTTCACGATGGCAGCCACCTGCTTTCCACGACTCTGCACTTGTTTTTCAGCGAGGCTAGGTCAGAATCATGCCACCCTTTGCACTTGGAGGCAGGCTTCATGCAGATCCTTTGGCAGGGGCAAGGATGTCAAGGTTGTCAGAGATGGAGAGGTGAAGATTTGCAAGGACTGAGTCAGAGTGAAAATCAATCGCAGAGGTCGACAGAGGAATAAAAGAGGCAGTAAAGGCAGCGACTGACACTCGCCTCATTGGTCAGATGACAGAGGAGGGTGGCAGTATGGGTGGAGGCTTAGCCGGGGAGCCCCAGAGTGAGGAGAGGAGAGAATGATCAGACCAATGGGGAGGTGTACTGAGAGGTTTAGGGAGAGAGAAAAGTCAGCAGAGATGAGCACATCCAGGGTGTGCCCGGCTGAGTGAGTGGGGCCAGAGGGTAGAATGGTGAGGGTGAAAGAGTTACAGAAGTTGTGGAAGTGTAAGGCCACGTCAGGAAAGTCAAGATGGATATTGAAGTCTCTGAGGAGGAGAAGCTCAGAGGTAGAAGTCTGTAGAGAAGATGTGAGGTCGGCCATTCTGTTAGGAAGAGGGAGACTGGCTCAGAGGTCCTGTATATATTAGCTGTGACGAATCAACTTCCTGAGCATCAGTGGCCCAGGGATGATCATCGGTTTCTAAACCATCAATTAGCCCTATATCTCTAGTATACCAGAAGAGATCCAACCAGGTTGGAGAAATAAGCAAATTATAAACCTCCTTCTCCAAATTTGGTAATGTGAAGGAACAGCAGGCTTATCTCCACAAGGTCGTGGATCATTGGTTAGTTGCAACACAGTGGAAATTCAACTATTACCCAATGATAAATGGGACTTTCCAGCCAAGGTTGTATACAAATATCGACTTTATTATTCTGACAACAGGCGTTCTAGCACACCACAAAATACAACCCACCCTGTAAAGGAATGCAGAGGACAGACAGTTTCAAGAAGGAAAGAGGATGCACTCTGGATACTGACAGGAGGGTAGTCGGTAAAGTAATTAATCACAATAGTTCACGAATACTTGGTTTCAGTAAAAAGGCAGAAGTGTATTGTAAAATGTCACTAGGGTCCTTCGTAGAAGGACCAAAGGGATAGAACCACAATGTACCTTGTGCTTGTAGAAGTTCTTGGTCCTCAACAGGGTCGAATCAGTTTCAGGGCGCTTTGCAGCTTCTGTGACCGAGTTTAAGATGGGAGATAGCTGCAGGTATCAGGCAGCAGGCAGTTTGGCGGGCGAGCTGGACCAACGACAGCTTGGGGTCAGGAATTGCTGCCTCAATGCTGGTGGGTGGGTCTGAAGCACTGGTCGAGGCATCTCAAACGTCATTACCGACTGCGGTGTGACAACAGTCAGTGGTGTAGTCAGTTTCAGCTCGATTGGCTCGACTGGCTCGAAAATGTCCTCTAAGGCGGACGCTGGTTGATGCTTTTCGATGCACTCCTCCTAGCTTCTTCACTGGGCTCATGTCATCCATTAAGGCAGGCGACCCAAAGCTGAGGGGAGTGTTGCAAGCACCAGTCTTGTCCTTGGTCTGGTTCAGAGACTCTCTGGCACTTCCCACCTAGGAAGCTTGCTTGCAGAGCCTAGCAGGGCATGCTGTGTGCTGGCTGGGTACTGGTTCTGGAGCTGCTTGGTGGGTCCTCTGGATTCAGTATCTTCCTCTGTTCCCTGGGAGATGCGTAGGGCAGGGATCTTGCACTTCCCTTGGAAATCCTGGCCTTCCTTCAATGGCCTAAGCTGTAAGGAAGACTGTACCTTCAGCCAGGGTCCAAATTAGTTCTTCTTTTTACCCTGTGCAAAGTCTTCAGATGATCTGCCAAAAGACGGGCTTGACCCTCTTTTAAAGCCAATTAGACCCCAGTGATTGGTGTAGGCTAAGCCTACCTTAATGAACCAATCCTGGGTCCCGACAACAATCTCCTGTATGCTTGAGGTCATATTCAGAGTGCTTTCCAACAGGAAAGGTAAAGGGGTGAAAGCATGTACTACTAAATCCCACCCATCTTCCTCTCTGTTGTGGATCAAAGGGTCTCTCTGGTTAATTGAGCTCTCTGTGGTTCCTGATTAAAGTGGCAGGTCTCCCTTGAACCTCTGGCCAGACCAGACTTTCGGTCTCTGCCAAACCACATACTCATACCTTCTGAATGGGGTCCCCCTGTGGGGATGAATAATGTAAACAGCTGCCCCAGACATGACATTTCACTGCATTTGATACTAAGAGGTGGAAGCTTGTTTCAGGTTGCTACAGATGCATATCAAAAGTGTTGGGGTTTCCTGTCTTTTGTTAGCCCTGTGACCAGGCCTCTTGTGGGCTTGCTTAAATTAACTCTCATTAGTATGCGTAGCTGCCACCAGTAGGCCAACAAAGAACAGGGTGGATTCATGGAGCCTTTATCATTTAATCAGGTTGCCCATGGCAGGAGGAAGTTTTTGCCCTCCCCTTTTGTGATGCCTTGATGTACTCCAGGCCGTCACATTCCAACTAAAGGTGATGGGAGGAGGGGGGGTGGCGCCTGTAGGCTTTGTCCACACAGAGTACACAGGCCTATGTCTTTGTCGTGCTGTGTTCTTAGGAGAATGTGTGCAGATTTGCCCCACACACTTTCTGAGGTTGGTCTACCATCATTCAATTTCATATACAATTAAAACAAAAAGCCCAGGTGAGTGCACACCCACCATGCGGATGGTCGAATTTCTCACAGTAACAAGAGTGATAGAAAGGGTAGGAGAGATGCAAAGCTTGCAGACAAGACATTCAAAGGAGGATTGGATTGGATTGGTATGATGGAGGCAGGGATCCATTCGGGAAAGACAAGGGCCACTCCATCTCCTGGCTGGTTAGACATGGATTTGGAGAGAATCTTGTAGCCCTTAGGAAGAAAAGTGTCAAAAGCAGTGACAGAGCAGGCATTGAACCACGTCTCTGTGAGCGCGACGACCTCTAGGTCAAAGTCTTCAAGGAGGTGACAGATGTCTGACGAGTGCTTCACAGCAGAGCGAGAGTTGAGGGTCACTAAGTGAAGCCGGTTGCCTTCTTTAAAGGTTTTTTGATGAGGGGTACAGGGACGAGGTGCTACCAGTGGAGGGGAGGGGGAAGCAGGGGGATGAGAGAATGAGGAGTGGCAGGAAAAGGAAGAAAGGTAATGAGAGGCAGTAGACGCCTGTCAAGAAGGAAGAGGTTGGGCTGAGGGCCCTGGGCCATGATGGTGCCATGGAAGTAGACATTATGCACCCGGATTATGGGAAATGTGCCAAGAGCACTTCTCATCTGGTTCCACCATTAATGGGTGAGGAAGAGAAAGGGAAGAGGACAGAGACCATATGGGGAGTACATAGGTCAGGAGAGGAAACGACTAAGGGAATGTGAGTAAAAGTCTGCCTGGAGAGAGCATTGACATTGGAGTCTGCAATGGGCAGGCCTGTATTAGAGACCAGGAGGCCCTTTTTAAATTCCTTTCTTCTAGGCTTCGAAAGAGAGGGCGTATAGGTAACAGAGTAGCAGTTAGAATAGATAGGGTAGATGGAGAGCACCATAGAGATGGGGCGTGGGCAGATGCCCAGGGATGGGGGATAACAACGTAAGCCGCCCAGTGCACAAAGGAACTCACCAGGCCGGCTAGCAGCCAGTGAGGATCAGAAGAGGAAGAATCAGGCAAAGCAATACAGTGTAGCTATAAAAAACACAACTACATTTGAGAATCAGGCAGAGTACTAAAGTATAAGTTCGACAACAACTACATTCAAGAAGCAAGAAGTGCACTAAAGCGCAGTTTTTAAAAATAAAATGCATCTAGATTTGAGATGCAAGCAATGCACTAAAATCCAGGTTTTCAAAAAGCATCTAAATTCGAGATGCTAGAATACACTTAAAAGCAACAAAGACAGAGTGCAGATTCACAATCACGTGTAATGCAGAGTGTACAAGCCATAGAGTAAAAGAAGTAGATAATAGGGCTTCAAGAAGCAACCCAACATACAGAATACAGAGCCTCAAGTTTGGTAGTCCAAATGAGGAGAGAGGGAGGCATAAAGATGAATGTGGGAAAAGTAGGGGAAGGTGGCAAGAGGTTGAAAGAGTTACGAGGAATTCCGGTGAGTCCAAGGTCAAACAAACATGTTGCAGTTCAATGGTGAAAGTCCATTAGTGAGAGGAAGTGGAAGGTACAGCACACAGAGGACCGACTGCATGGAGAGTGCCCCCAAGGGTGTGAAGGATAAACAGGATAAGGACAGATTGCAAGATAGTGGAGGGGGCTGCAACAGGATCCAAGGGGACTTGAGAGTGGAAAGGGGAACAAGCCGATAGGGCCTGGGCAACAGGGAGTTAGAAAACGGTAGCTGTTTCCTTACCATCAGCATCAAGGATTTGGAGCATGCCAGAGCGATAGTAGGGGAGCAGCACCAGAAACCTGCATCTATGGCCGGACAGGCCAGACAGGGGATTTAGTAAAGGCCTTTGAGGGGGGCTGGCTCCCTTGATTGTTAGTTAAGGATGTGGGAGGCCCAATCAGAGTCCTGCAAGGCGGATTCATTGGGCACACCAGAGAGGCAGCTTCCCCACCAAAATGGCAGTTGCCATCATTCAATGATAATCACTGTAGTCACACACACAAAGCCCCACTGGACTTACTTCGAGTAGCAGCCATGCCGAAATCAGGGTGACAAGAGAGAGGGCCTAGTTGGTTTGCCTGGCATTTTCATTTCAGCATCCATGTCTCAAGGATTCCGACGATGAGTGAGGAGGTCCAGACAGGGCCTTAGTGTGGGCCTTTGAGGGGCCTGCTCCTTTGCCTGCTGACTCCCTTGTTTGGTAGTTAAGGATGTAGCAGGCCCAATCGGAGCCCTGCAAGCCTGGCTCAATGGGCACACCAGAGAGGCAGTTTCGCAACCAAAACGGCGGTGGCCATCTTTCAATGATGATCACTGTAGTCACACACAAAACACCCCACTGGGCCTACCTCAAGTAGCAGCCACTCTGGAATCAAGGTGACAAGGGAGAGGGCCGAGGTGGTTTACCTGGCATTTTCATTTCAGCATCCACATCTCAAGGTATCTGACGACCAGTTTATGCATCCAAATAATCCTTTTCTTTTGAGGTGGAGTTTGCTTGTATTTGTCCTAGCCACTTAAGAGTCTTAAAAGGGTCAGTGTGGGTACCTTTTTGTCCAAAATATTCTGAGCCCGAGAGTCAGCAACAGCCAGCAGTTAAAGTCTGCAAAATGGTTTCCGCTGTTTACCTCACTGTCTAAAGATTGATGTGCTGCACATTTGATGAAGCCTATATGCTTGGGAAGCATGATGGCATCTAGCAGGGCACTGGCACAAATTTCAACTAGGCCATGAATGTCATCAACAACTTAGACCCCTATCGAAAGTTTATGCTGGTGGTTAAAATATTGTGTGCAACATGTGTGTGGCTGAGACTGATGTGCAGCAGTGTTGTGAATTCATACAAACCAAAGAAAGGGTGGTTAGTTTTAGCATTACATATCATAGGGTAGATTAAAGTGGTTGAATAGAATACCATAGCGTTAATTACCATAGCACAGCATTGAAGGGTAGGGACAAACTATACTAACTCCTAAAATACTTATCATTAACCCTTAACTTACTAATATAATTAGTGATTGGAATGGTGCAAACTGAGGGTGCAAACTGGGGATGTAAATGGGACTGCAGGCACAGACTCTGTGGTGCTGTTTAGAAATAAAATGCAGGAATTAAAACTGCTTTTGTGATGAGGATGAGGAATTTGAAGAATCACTGTGTTTAAAACAGTTCATTGTGTTTCAGCTGCTAGTACATGAGACTGGAAGGAAAATGTTGCAACTCTCAATTCTGGGCTCATTGAGCCACCCTGTACAAAGGTGACAGTGTTGGAGTATGTGTTCACTCCTGGAATCCTGGAAAATTGCAGGGAGTTCACTCTAGGCACAAGTTTGAATAATGTGTGACATCACTGACAGAGGCTCGGAGATCATATACCTTCTGTAGGAAGATATAGCTTGAATGGTCTGGCAGAGAGAAGGCTTAAAAAGTTGGAGAGAGAGAAAGGAGGGGCTTTTGGTTGCTCAGAGATAGGGGAAGAGGATGAAATTGGGAAATAAAAAAGGACTCTGGGTCCTAGCTGACACAGTGTATGTGAAAGCTGCAGTGTCGATAGCTGAGAGCTGAGACAGAGAGTGGAGGGGTGAGAGAGGCTGCTCCAGTGAGGCAAACAAGAGGAAGCTGTCACCTCATCTCCATCCCCACACCTTGGGAACTAAGGTACAGGAATGCAAAATCATGCTTTACCGTTTTAATGCTTAGATTCTTTGAAGTTGCAGAAGACGTTTTGATTAAATGCCATTATCCATAGTCAACTAGAAGAAATATATCACCCAGAGGGTCTTCTCATGACACTCTTAGTCAGGTAAGAGGACCGTCTGACCACTCAACCTGAGATGTTAAATACCCAACACTTCCAGGTATAAGACAGATCCTAATTAATTCCTTACTCACTCTATATGTTCTATCATCATCTCCCGGAAACACCTAGAATGGAGGACATCCTCCCCTGGTGTCATGAGATAAACTATATACATTCAAATATGGTTATAGCACCAAATGAATACAGAAAAGCTAATATACTTTACTCTTTATTTTGAAATACAGATCACGGTAAAGGTTGATTTACGAAATACAGTAGAACTTGTGCTCCTGATGAAGGGATGATAGTCCCGAAACTCATTGAGGAATAATTTGTATCTGTAAAATATATGCACTTGACAAAATCTGATGAATTAATTGCAATGTGAGGTAAATATATAGGTATCTATTTGATGTTATGGCTATCCTTATAATAACACTAATTTGTGTATGCAAACTGTATGATTTAATTTATTTCCTAAACTCGATGATACAAATACATCATAACTATTGTTTGTTTTCACAAACACACCAGCTGTGCAGGGTACGCAAGTGTTCCACAGACTGTGGACACTGGCTTCTTTCTCCATAGGACTGTAGTGGCCTGGAGATAACATATCCAACATATTGTTGGTGCCCTCTGTGAGGCCTTGGCTCAAGGTACAATTGCTAGGTGTGGCTCTACATAGTACGGTCCTATTGTGTTGTGCTAGGTACATTTTGTTATTCCTCGGTTTAAATTACATGGTTTGAGAAAGTGATAGTGATTGTACTGGGTGCACTTTCAATTTCTCTTTACTCCTTTGGTGGATTTGTGTGATCATTAATGTGCAAATATGACACAGACTGAAGTCAGATTTGCTGACCTCTGCAATTATGCAGAAGCTAATCTATTCGCCTTGGCAATGTGGTTATCTGGCACATTGTTACATTGGCGAGAGTGGATTCATTTGAAGCTGAAAAGGAAGGCTTTGGTGAAATTTCTGCTGAAGGGAGCATTCTACAGATGTGCCTTGTCCGGCATTTCCAAGCAAGTGATCACAAACAACAGATTGACTGTCTTATTCGGCTAGGTGCCAAACTTTGGTTCTCATTACATATGTTTTTTCAATTGCGGGCAACAGACTCTGATGTTATTGCAGAATTATAGTGTGACTTGACAGGGATGTGTGAGCAAATGATGCAATTGGAACAAAAATTGAAACAGGGTGAGCACTGCCTGCAGGTCCAATGTGATGATGTAAGTGCACGATTAGTGAATGAAGAGAAACAGTTTTCGGAGAGTGAGGAATAGTTAATGCATTTAAAATCTGTTTTGTATGGTGTTCAAAAAGATAGGGCGCTAGCACTTGTAGAAGTTCTAGCGCTCATAAAGGCTGGTAGGCAAATGGCCAAGGAACTACAGGCAATGGAGAATGAGATGTTTAGGCTTATGGGTGAGAATGATAGAAGGGTCCAAACAATGGATCATTACAAAATACAAATTACTGAAATGCAGGGAGAAATTGTTCAATTGAGAGAGCATTCTGCTCTTTATGGTCAAACTCAGGATCGCCAAGCCCAGTTCAGAGAGGTAAGACAGCAACATTCATGTGTCAGGGGTGATAAGAGTACCAAGCTGTTCTTGAATCCCTGTAAGCAGAAGGGCATTACTCTCACTGAGACTGAATACAGGCACAGTCTGAAGATGTGCCAGCTGTTGTTCACACAGCAATAGCAGGCCGCTCTGCAGTGCTCGAAGCTGAGCCTACCTACCCAGAGCAGAACAAAAGGGGTTAAAGTGACCCATCGTACAATACATATTGCAATGCACTAAAGCTAATGAAGTCTATCAATCCTGTAATCAGACCCTTCAAAAAAGATTCAAGCATTTCCATAGAAGATCACATAGAGAGTGCAACTGAAATGTGTCAGACACTTGATATTCGCAGGGCCCCATATGGTAGGTTCTTTCATCTTATCATGGACCGTGCTTCTGCTAGCTTTTTTAGAAGTTTAAATGAGCAGAAAACTCTATCTTGGGAGGACTTTGAGATGGAGATCTGGAAACGATTTTCTTCATATCATTCCATACAAGATGCCAAGAAGGCAGCATAAAGCATGCCTCAATTAAATGAGTCAGCTCACCAGTTTTTTCAAAATGTGTAAAGAAAATTCTCATGTTTTGATGTGGCATGTGACCCCATTTGAATAGATTTTTTTCTATGGATTGAAACGGGACATCGTTTCTCAGCTTGCTCTGGAATTTATTTGAGAGAAAACCTTAGAATGGATCATTGAAGAAGCCACTAAAATCCATGAATTAATCTCTCATGGGAAGGAAGAGGTTAGGAGTAAGGAACCCACCAAACAAAAACGAAATAATCTACTCCTGTATTTCTAGGGGTGAAATCTGGAAATATGCATTAGAGACAGCTCAAATTGAAATAAGGAATGACACACCACATAATCAGAGGGGCATGGCCATGCAAGGGAAGGCAGCAACACCCCCAAACACCTGTGCTCCAATTCATAGAACCCAGTGATAGAAGCTCATACATTAGTCATCAGTATCTTGGTACTTCACCAAAGGTGGGATTTCACTATGATATTCTGGGGCCAAAAATACCCAGAATCAGATGTATAATGGACCACAGCAGGCCTTGGGGGCCCTGAGTAGATTTGACCCTGTTACAATGGTATATGGCAATCCGACAAGACCAAGCTATGTAGGTAGAAAGACAGAATGTGAACTATGAGCCTCGGCAATTTGGTCAGTTCTCGCCGCAGGTTGACCATGGTCATAGGACTGTCACCCCACGCTCTCCACCTACTGTATCACAGGAATTCAGGGGAAACACAAACAGGAACCTGTATCCTGAAAGGTTCCAGAATAGACCTGATCAGGGTGAATTCAATCAGTACCGGCCTAGAGCACAGATGGATGAGTTCAAGGTTATGGACGGATTCCAGTGTTTGGAGGCACAGGTAAAATGTTGTGTGAGCAGATAGATAAACTGCGTGCAGTACATAAACAGCAACTGAATGAAAGTGCAGAATGTCATAAGGGTGACATTGCACAGGGTGATAATAAATGACTAATTAGCTAGGCTTCCCATAATAAAAGTGCACATTGCAATGAGTTTCCATTGAATGAACAAACTGTTTTGCTTAGCGATTTTAAAGCCAAGAAAACAAATGAATGACAATGATGTAGGAAATTCAAACACAAACAAAAAGGAGGTATGGTTTAATCTAGAGTTGAACCAAACCATTTGTGTGTGTGAAAATGAGAAAGAACAAAATAGAAATACACAAGAAGAACCTAAGGGACACAGAATCAAAAGACAGTTTAAAAAGGACATGAGATGTAAAATAAATTAAATAAATAGTGATGCTATAAAAGAAATGAAGAGGTAGCATTACCTGGCTGTTCTAATAGTGATCATGGCCCTGAATAAAAGAAAACAGTGCAAAGAACATCCCCCGAAGAGTATTTTGAGCCACAGATGTTTCACGAGGCAAAAATAACAGGTATAGTACAAGAAAAAGTAAATGTCACGCACCAGAAACTGATATTCTGACATACGACATGGAGGTAAGATCCAGACAATGGGGATAGGTAGAAGAGGAATGGGAGATGAACACTGGTAATCCTGAGACAAAAGGGCAGTAATTGGCAACACTGTAAATTACTTCTCAAGACAAAAAAATAGACAAAGAAGTTGAAAGAAAGATGGGCAAAAAGGGGGTAATATGTCATTTCCCATGTCCCTCTACCTAGCAAAAAGCCAGGCAGGTTTATGGAAGATAAACCCTGAAACCGGCAACAATTCACATTTACTGTCTGTACTTGAAGAATTCCGGGATAGGTATTAAGCCCCTATTACTGTTGAAGAGAAGTGTAATACATTTGCAATGATTAACACAGGTGCACAGGCAACCGTAATGTCAAAGAAATTAATGCAAAGCATAAATGAAGGGAGATCCCCACAAGACATACTGATATTTAGG
This sequence comes from Ambystoma mexicanum, assembly GCF_040938575.1. Lineage (NCBI taxonomy): Eukaryota > Metazoa > Chordata > Amphibia > Caudata > Ambystomatidae > Ambystoma > Ambystoma mexicanum. The sequence goes on along the minus strand of NC_090936.1, from coordinate 508,409,750 downwards.
CAGAGGGAAGGCCCTGTGCACAATTTCAATGGGGAAGAAATACCAGCGGAAGGTGTCACTGAGATTTATATCAAGATAGGAAAGCATAGAATGAGACAGGAAGTGGCGGTTACACCCATTGAAGACATACCATTCCTTATAGGAACAAATTGCCTTAAGAGACTGTCGCCCCTCATTGATGGTTTAAATGGGGTTTTGTGGTCTTTGGCCAAAAGACGCCTGAAGCCTAAAAAGGAAGTGAGCCAGAGTAACAGTGCAAAAAAATGCCACGTCATTGCTAGATCAGAAAGTGCAGTGGAAGTATATCTTCAGAATGACTGTGTGCCTAGTGTCCCGGTCATTCTCATGTGTGAGAATGAAATGCAAGGGGAAAATTAAATGCAATCTTTCGAGATTTATTTGAACTGCAAGAAAAACGGGCAGACACAGATTGATGACAACACATTGCGATTCTAAGTGAGGAAAACTGTAAACCATAAATTGATGCAGAATCAGATCAAGAAAAATAAATTTCAACAATTGCAGAAATACACATGAAAGAAGGTCAGGCCTGGATTCCTTTGCATGTGAATGGGCATCCAGAAATTATTGAAGCAGTGTTGGCTCTAGAGCAGGAAACATGTTTCATGAATGAAAATGTGTTTGAACAGATGCTTGACAGAAAAGAAATACCACGTTTAAAAATAAAAAATCAACACAATTTTGGTTTGGATGTCCCTGAATTGGGGCAAAGAATTGTGGGAAGATGGATGTTGAGAGTCACAATTGGCTCCAAATGCATTCATCACAATGTATGGATTGTAAGTGGGACCAAAAATAAATTCTATTTGTGAAATGACATCATGCACAGAATGTGTATGGTTTTAGCTTTCTTGAATCAAAAGGTTTGGTATATGCTGGGTGGAGCAGTACCTGAATTTGAGAACAAAAGACAAGAATTGAACTTCAGGTAAAGAAGGATGTCACTATTCCTGCTTTCACCTGGCAAGTTGATATAACATTAAAGTATAGAAAGGGCCAACAGATACAAGGGCCTGATGCATTTCTGTGCCTCAAGGAATCCATGAGACAGCAAGGGTTAGAATGTGAATATACACCATTAGTGGAGATTGGTGGTGGCCCCATTCGAATACTGGTGAATAAAAATGTGTGCCAAGACATTAATTTGGAAGAAAATACAACATTTGCGATGGCATTGCAGGAATCTCACTACACTGCTGATCTAAATTATCCAATTATTGGAAACATCCCTGAATGCTATGTCACTTCACAGGGTGAATTGCCTGAGTCATTAGATGCTAAACCAAAGGAGATTTTCAGGATTCATTCTGGTTACCCGCACAAACCAAAGGATGTAATTTGCTGTCATCAGGATAATTCCCTATTTAAAGTGGGTGAATCTGAAAGGGAAGAACAAAACATTGAAACCCGTCAAATTGATATAGAAACTGGTGTACCAACACATTTGAGGGTGGCGTCTCACCAAAGAAATACTGCCATAGAGCTAGAGGAAAGCATGGAAGTCCCTCCTTTAGAGGATTTCCCATAATTCTCTGAAATGGTAGAGGAACAAATTCAAGCTTCAGATGCTTGCACAAGTGAAGATGAAAGGGATCAGTGGAGGAAGATATTCTTGAAATTCAAAGAGGTATTTGCCAAAGATGCATGTGACTGCGGGCTTACTGATTTGCATGTTGCTACACTACCAGAAGGATATGGTAGGGAGCCTCTATTTGTGTGACAATATAGGCTACCCTTGGCCTGTCTGGAGTCCCTAGCAGAAATAATAACAAATGTAGAATCCAGGGGAATCTTTAGGCCTATCCACAGTACTTCAAATACTCCCATATTAGGTGTGCTAAAGCTCAATGGTCAATGACGCGTGTGTGCAGACTTGAGAGAATTTAACAAGAGTACTTGTGTCGAGATGGGCACTTATATGTTTTGATCAAGGCCCAGGTTTAAGGGTCAAAGGTATTTACCACTTTGGATCTTACAATGGGGTACCGGTGTGTGCCACTAGCTTAAGATATTCAAAATCTATGTGCCTTCTCGTTTAATCGATTGCACTATGCAAGGAATCGTACCACTTTTGGGTATAACAATAGTGTGAGTGAGTTTGGGATATTCCTGAGCAAGCACTCCAAGATGCAGCTGAGAGTGGAACTGTGATTTATGTGGTTGATGTGCTAATCAATAATAAAAACTTAAAAAGTCCCTTCAATGAAATGAGGCATGTACTCAGTCGGTTACAAAAGGCTAGGGCAAAGGTATCATTACAGAAAGCAAAGTGGTGTAGAAAAGGGGCAAAACCTCTTGTGGAATGAAGTAACAGAGCATGGGTTAAACCCACAAAAGAAAAAGGTTGAAGCTATTCAGAAATTAAAAGATCCCTCCAATCTGAAGGATTTAAAGAGTTTGTTAGGAATGACAAGTTACAACAGAAAATGTATTGAAGATTATGCAGAAATTACACAGCCATTGAATAAATCATTGAACAATGTGAGCCGGTGGCCAAGTTAAAAAAAAAACTGTTTAATAAAAGCACCATGTTTAGCTTATCCAATAAAGAACCACCATTTCTTTATAGAGATAGGATTCACAGATCAATGTATGTCCCTTTGTCCTATAACAAAACAATGCAAATACCAAAACCATTGCATATGCCTAAATCTACCTGCCTCCACTCTCCGCCCTTTACAACTAATCCAGGACAGGACTGTGAGACTTGTCCTTGACCTCAAGCCCTGGGATCATATCTCTCCAGCTCTGAAATCCCTTCATTGGCTCCCTGTGGTTGCAAGGATTACATTTAAAACCCTTTGCATTGTCCATAAGGCTTTCTGGGGCCTGGGTCCAAATTACCTTCAACTATCCCTCCGTACATACCTCCCCTCTAGAGCCCTTCTCTCCTCTACCTCCAACTCCCCCAGGGTCAGTCGTTTTTCAAAGAAACAAGCTGGTGGTGGATCTTTGTCTTCTTCAGGGGCCTCCCTTTGGAACTGCCTACCTGCCACCTTGAAACTTGAGGAGAACCACCTATGGTTCCGGAAGCTCCTCAAGACCTTCCTCTATACCTCTGCCTTTGCCCCTCTTCTCCCCTGCTGATCTGCTTTCTCTCTCAGCAATGCTGCACCTGGCCACCCTCTGCCCTTCGGGCCCAGGTACCTGCTCAACCTGCCACCCTCCTGCACTGCCACCCGGCCACCCCTTACACTGGGGCCTGTATCTGTACCCATACAGGCCACCCAACTCTTTGTCTGCACTGATCAGATACTCGCTATCTGACTAACCTTGCACTTGGCCCTCACAGACTGCACTACCACTATTTTGGATCACCGTATTTATTTATTTATTTACTTATTATTTATCTTGTCCTCTCTTATGCTATGCACTTTCCAATTTCTCCCCTCTCCCATGCACTTTCCCCCTTTTCCCTTCCCCATGCACTTGCGTGTTCTCAATGTCACTGGGCCTAGTAGGATCATTGTTTTTGTTCTCTCCCCTGTTCCACTCCCTTTGCCTGGTCACGCTCTGAAACACCTGTGTATGAGCGCGATATAAATAAAATATCATATCATATCAGATCAAAGCATTGTCACAGGTAGAAACAAAATTTAGCAAATGTGAAGAGCAACTCTTGACCACTGTCTGGGCATTAAAACATTTCTGCCCCATTATTCAGGGTGGGCAGGTGATTGTTGAAACATGTTGTCAGCCTCTGTAATTTATACAGAGTAAAAACATCAGATGAAGGAATTTAGCTCAGTCATGTATCACATCATGGGCATTGGCATTGCAGTGGTTCCCAGTGGAAGTGAGATATCGACAGAATAAAAAGATTCCAGTTGCTCAGGGTCTGACAGATTTGCATGATTGTGCAGCTGTCTTTGCCTAGGATGATACAGAATTAGAAACACATTTAACTGAATTTGAATAATCTCCACACAAGGCATTCAGTGAAGAAACATGTAGGGATCTCCCAACCGTGTATGTAGATGGATGTCCATACAACATGGGGTGTGATTCTGAAAAATAATTGGTGGCAAAAATAGGTAATTTGTGGTTCAAGTGTAATGGCATCCCAAGAGTAAGCATGAGATTATACCCCAAAAACAGTCAAGTTGCAGAGCTGGCTGCTATCTATAAAGCAATGTCCAGAGCTGTAGAAAATAAATTCAAATAGTTTTGGTCACTGATTCTAATTATGCCCAAAATAGTTTTGTGGAATATTTACCTAGGTGGAAATTGAGAGGAATGGTCACTTATAACAAGAAGCCACTTGCTAAAATACATGGGGAAGGGAGACCCCAGTTATACCCTCCTGACTTATCATTTTGTGAACACTTCTTTCTTTTCTGGTGAACATTATCCCACACTATTTTGTAACTTAGCGGTAAGGATTGGCAGTAGGTTTTTTAGCATAGGACCTTTTTTATTTGATAAGACGCCACTAGGACTGCCTCATTACTATTTGATGGTCATGGCTGGCTCCGATCTTAGATTCAGGGTTAGATTAGGCATTTTTCTCACCCATTTATACAGTTCAATAAACTCCCTTGAACTGTGATCACTTGTGTCTGTCTTTACTGTTGCCACCATGAGTTCCTTACAGTATTGTCTAAACATTTAAAAAAATAAGATGACTACCCTGTTGGATCGTATTGACTCTTCTGAAGAGGAGCTAATGAAATTACTGGAGATTGTAAAATCGAAATTATTCAGAGTATTGGAGGCTTACTTTGGAGGCATTTTCATCATACTCAACCTACTCTGAATGCTCCAAATTACCAGGTAAAAACATCAACTGTCACTTTATCTTAAATGTTTTCTATGTAATAAATTACATACTTCTTATCTGCATTTTAGGTTGAACCAGTTTCATACAAAAGAAAGTACTAAATCTGGAAACTCTGGGAGGGCTTGAAACTCTAAAACATTGGATTTTGGACTGCCTGTCATGGTCATGAAGTCCAGGGCACAGGCATGCACAGGGGTCACATGCACAGGAGACCTGGGTGGACACTGTCCTGGTGCCTTTGGCGCCAGGCTCATGAACAAAAGTAAACAAGAACATCCATGTAACACAAAAAGGCATTTTTATTATGGACCTAGCACTTCAGATGCATTAACCTTAAACATTTCATCCATTAGGCAGGATGCATTAGCCTTGAACATTCCATCCATTAAGCAGCCCCAAGTGTATTCTTGGGTCTGGCTGCTAATGGATTGCCTTTGCACGTGCTCACTCTCTAGAAGTGGCACGGTGTGGCTGGCAAGCCGGCCCTAATGGGCGTGCCCACAATCTCAGCTATATAAGCTGCCCCGATCCTCAAGACAGACGCTTCGCGTTATTCTGCACTTGCAAGCAACGTAACTCTCACCGTCGTCTGAGGTCAGACTTACCTTTGCAGATCCTGCTTCCTGGACATCCTGCTTCCTGCCAGCATACTTACTAACTGGGGGAAGCTGTTTTTACCTGTACATCTCTTCGGCGAACCAAGTATTCATCTTTACACTTTTCCGGAACGCCGAAATCTTCATCTTGGCACTGCAGCACGACACGCTCCATCGTCGACAGCAGCGCCTGCAAGGAAAAACAGAAGACAAGATTAGACATCGAAAAAACAGTCAGTTTAAGGTTGCGCTTTGCCATACTGCGCGCTTTTCCTTAAACCATCACTTACCTGCTGTCGAACATTGCGGTAGCATCCATCTTCCATCCGGCCGCGTCTCACAGCTGTATTGAGGCCGCATTTCCATCTAAGGGAAGAAAACATAAGAGAGACATTATTGCAGGCATAAATAGGAGCAACATATAAAGACATTAAACAGAACGAACAGCATCACTAGAGCTCATGAAGTACTTACCAATCATAAGGAGAAGCATAGTCGCAGCTGGACTGGACTAATCCTTATCAGGGATCAGTGAAGTAACTAGATCCCATTCGACGAGCCCCTGCCAGAAGTAACAGGATGGAGAGCTTATCTTCCATAATTCACAGGTGAGCTTTATGGGCTGGCGTATGCTCACAGACACCGTACTTTGGGGGTGAAGGGTTTGAGATGTACAACAATCACAGATTGGCGCACTCACACACTCTCATCTCCACGCAGGAGCAGTATCACCACGTACCACCACTCACAGCTTTTTTAATGAGGGAGAGGCCTGAAGGGGGTGATTCAAGTTCAGGGAGGGCTGCAACTGTGCCCCAACGCCTCTGCAGAGACCAGGTGAGCATAACAGAACGCAAAGCCTCTAGTACTCTCTGCCTGGGCGTATTGGAAACTTCAGAAACAGATCAGTTAGACCTTTTCCTAAGGGAATTACGGGCTGAAGTACATGCTTTAAGACAGGAAACCAATGCATTACAGAGGAATCTTATTGTAACTCGAGAAAGAACTGATGAATTGGCAAGACAAATGCTGCAAGCACAAGCAGGACAGGTTCCACTGCCTGGAGTGACCCATTTTTCTCATTCTTCCACACCACAACATTCAACCCCGGTTCAGTTGGTTCTTCCAGGAGCAGTGCCTCTAGCCCCTCCCGAATGCTTCATCAGCGACAAAAACACGTTTGCTGTATTTATGAACCAATGTTGCCTTCATTTCTCGTGTAGACCAGGAGCCTTTCCTAATGGCAAAGCCAAAGTGGCGTTTGTACTCTCGTATTTAGGAGGTAGTGCAGCGGACTGTTCTATACCTTTGGTAAATCAAGAAGACCCTTTACCCCGGAACTTTGGGAATTTCCAAGATGTGATGGAGAAATTGTTTGCTCGTCATACACAAGGACAAGCTCTGGACAACGAGTTGTTGTCACTCATACAAGGGGGTCAAGATCTATTAACCTATATTGCAACCTTCAATTGTCTCATAGCCCAGACCAACTGGCCAGAAGAGAAGAGGACTACACTCTTTTACTGAGGGTTACATGGAGAACTTAAGGGTGTGTTGGCACAAGTGGTGAATCCCCCGGAGAGGTGTGCGGACTACATAGACCTGACTGTGCAACTCGATCATAGGTGGCAGAATCGGAAAATGGATCGAGCTAGATCAGAGAGATGGTCAGTTTACATACGACCTCGTGAGAATCAGACTAAACCACATGAACAGTCTCAGCCAATGCAAATTGGTGGATTACGATGTCCCCTTACCAAAGTAGAAAGGGAAAAAAGAAGACAACAGCATCTTTGCATATATTGTGGACAAGCAGGTCACTTCCTCCGTGACTGCCCAGTAAAACCACCCAAGCAAACTGTGGGGGCAACAGACAAAACTGATGAAGAAGAACAGAACTCTGGAAACGCCAATGCCTGGCAAGTGTAGGGGTCCGCTTGTCGAGCATGAAAAAGACATCCGTACAGACCTCACATCTAGTACTTCCAGTGCTTTTGGTGAATCACAAGCAACCATCAAAACTATATGCCTTGGAGGCATATGTTGATTGTGGAGCTGTGGGTAACTACATTGACCAAGATTTGGCTCTCCGAAGCAGAAATTGGAAAATGTCACTGCTGTGGATGGTTCTCAGCTATCATCCGGCCCGGTGACACAATACACTGAGAAAGTCAAGCTTCTGTGTCAGGACAGGCATCAAGAGGACATTACTTTTGATCTCATTGGTGCTCCTCACATGTTACAAAAAAGATGACACCAAGCTGAAACCGAAGAAAGGAATCGTGTTGGGCCTCATCCACTCCTTACCGCTTGAATACCAAGATTACCAGGATGTCTTCAAAAAAAGAGCAAGCCAACGTTCTGCCCCGCACAGATCCTACGATTGTCAAATAAATCTTGTCCCAGATCCTTTGCAGCCAAATTTACGCTCTGACAGAACAGGAAAATCAGCATCTTAGAACTTACCTGGATCAGTACCTGGCAAACGGTTTCTTTCGCCCGTCCAAGTCACCTGCCTCCTCGCCCTTATTCTTTGCGCCTAAAAAGGTGGGGGGACTTCAGAACTTGCATCCACTATAGAGCCATCAATCAGATCACAGTAAAAAATCAACATCCTTTACCACTTATACCACAGCTCCAGGACCAAGTGAAACATGCTCAAATCTACACAAAACTGGATTTAAGAGGAGCATACCATCTTGTAAGAGTAAAAGAGGGAGACCAGTGGAAAACAGCTTTCCGCAAGAAGTACGGGCTCTTTGAATACCAGGTCATGCCCTTCGAGCTATGCAATGCCCCCGCGGCGTTCCAATTCTTTATGAATGATGTACTCTGTGAACTACTGGACGTTTGCGCTCTTGTTTACATTGATGACATTCTTATCTACTCAAATTCCATGGAAGAACATGTAGGCCATGTCCGGGCAGTCTTAGAGAAGCTTCGACAACACCAATTGTACGCAAAGTTGGATAAATGTTTTTTCCATGTAACCGAGGTCGAGTTTCTCAGTTTCATGCTCACGCCACAAGGCGTACATATGGATACACGAAAGGTGGATGCAATCCTCCAATGGCCCTCACCAACATCCACGAAAGGAGTGCAAAGCATGCTCGGATTCGCCAACTTTTACCGTCGGTTTATACCTGGGTTTTCACAAATTGTACATCCAATTACCTCCTTGTTAAAGAAAAATCAAAAGTTCCATTGGTTGACAGAAGCTGAAGAAGTCTTCCAGAAGTTGAAACTAGCATTCATTACAGCACCAGTCCTTTGACACCCACGACCAGACCTACCTTACATAGTTGAGACAGATGCTTCAAAAATAGCCATGGGAGCAGTATTGTCACAACGAGACCCTGAAACAGGACAACTACACCCTGTCGTATTCTGGTCTGCAGATTTTCAACCCCCGAGTTGAACTATGCAATGACAGATAAGGAATTACTGGCGATTAAAGCAGCATTCAAAGCCTGGAGACATTACCTTCTTGGGACGGTCACTGTCATCACGGACCACCATAACCTGCAATACTTGAAAACCGCAAAAGCACAATCCTTGCGTCAACTTCGTTGGGCTCTCTTTTTTGTGGAATATGATTTTATTATCACTTATAGACCTGGAGTACGCAATGGGAAAGCAGACGCTCTGTCACGCATGAGTGAAGAAAAAGAGGCTTTTACAGCATCCGACCCGGTGGTCATAATTCCTGAGGAAAGGATTCAAACTAGAATAGCTGCCACTAGGTGTGTGGATGACCAAAGAACCAGTTTGCAATCCCTGATGGATCAATCAACAAAACAGAAAAGGCTGTTAAAAGGTGACCAGTACACCATCGAAGACCATCTGCCGTATTTCCAAGGATGATTATATGTCCAAGACCAAGAACTGCAAAAGCAAATCATCACAAATTACCACAATTCATTAGTGGAAGGACACCCAGGAATAGCCAAAACTCAGGCTAAGGTAAAACAAAACTACTGGTGGCCAACCTGGTGAAAAGACATCGCCTAATTTATTGAAACCTGCGGTATCTGTGCACAACACAATTCTCAGAAACAGAACCTTGCTGGCTTACTACATCCCCAAACAGTACCGCCAGCACCTTGGCATACCCTGTCGATCGACTTCATCACAGACCTTCCACCGTGCAATGGATACAACACCATATTAGTCATTGTGGATTTATTCTCCAAAATGGCCCATTTCATCCCTCTGAAGGGACTCCCAACTGCGTCAAACCTCGCTTCTGTGTTCCTAGAGCAAATTGTTCGATTGCATGGATTTCCATCAATATTAGTATCTGATGGCGGAACGCAATTTGTTTCTGCCTTTTGGAGAAAGTGTTGTACGATTGCCAAAATCGATCTCCGGTTGTCCACATGCCATCACCCTCTAACTGATGGGCAAACTGAATGAACCAACCAAACTTTAGAGCAATATCTCAGGTGTATGTTGCAACAGTCCGAGGATTCTTGGAAAAATATACTGTGGATAGCTGAGTATGCATACAACTCAGTTCACACAAGCACAGGGCAAACTCCATTCTAGACTGTGCCAGAAAGACATCGGAGGACATCAATATTTGATCCACCCGATACCCTGAAAATGCCAGCCATACAAAACTTGCATAAAACCATCACTCGTGTTCTTAAGGAGGCAACAGAGCATCTGACCAAGGCTAAGGAAAGACAAAAACTCTTTGCTGATCGACATCGGAAGGAAGCTCCCGCCTACCAGATTGGAGAAAAGGTGTGGTTAGCACTATAAAGTCTATAATCAATCCTATCGTCATGAAATTGGAGTTACCATCTCGCATGAAAATTCACCCCATATTTCATGTCTCTCTCCTCAAACCAATGAAGTCCAATACACGGCTTAGTTCTCCGTCAGAGCCCAAAGTAATAGCTGGAGAACCAGAATATGAAATCAAATCCATCCTGGACTCCAAGGTGGTTCGATCAAAATTGTATTACTTAATTGACTGGAAAGATTACAGACCTCAAGACCGAACTTGGGAACCCAGTGAACATGTCCATGCTCTGCGTTTAATCAGACAGTTCCATCGCAATAATCCCACCAAACCAGGCCCGGGAGGAGAACCACCCTTGGGAGGGGCCTTAAGGGGGAGTGCTGTCATGGTTATGAAGTCACAGGCACAGGCATGCAGGCGTCACATGCACAGGAGACCTGGGTGGACACTGTCCTGGCGCCTTTGGCACCAGTCTCATGAACAAAAGTAAACAAGAACATCCATTTAACACCAAAAGGCTTTTATTATGGACATAGCACTTCAGATGCATTAATCTTGAACATTCCATCCATTAAGCAGGATGCATTAACCTTGAACATTCCATCCATTAAGCAACCCCAAGTGTATTCTTGGGTGTGCCTGCTAATGGATTGCCTTTGCACGTGCTCACTCTCTAGGAGTGGCATGGTGTGGCTGGTAAGCTGGCTATAATGGGCGTGCCCACAATCTCAGCTATATAAACTGCCCCAATCATCAAGACAGACGCTTCGTGTTATTCTGCACTTGCAAGCAGCGTAACGCTCACCGTCGCCTGAGGTCAGACTTACCTTTGCAGATCCTGCTTCCTGGACATCCTGCTTCCTGCCAGCATACCTACCAACTGGAGGAAGCTGTTCTTACCTTACCTGTACATCTCTTCAGCAAACCAAGTATTCATCTTTACACTTTCCGGAATGCCAAAATCTTCATCTTGGCACCGCAGCACGACATGCTCCATCGTCGACAGCAGCGCCTGCAAGGAAAAACAGAAGACAAGGTTAGACATCGAAAAACAGTCAGTTTAAGGTTGTGCTTCACCATAAACCATCACTTACCTGCTGTCGAACATTGCAGTAGCATCCATCTTCTATCCGGCCGTGTCTCACAGCTGCATTGAGGCAGCATTTCCATCTAAGGGAAGAAAACAGAAGAGTGACGTTATTGCGGGCATAAATAGGAGCAACATATAAAGACATTAAATAGAACTAACAGCATCACAAGAGCTCAAGAAAGACTTACCAATCATAAGGAGAAGCATAGTCGGAGCTGGACTGGACTAATCCTTATCAGGGATCAGTGAAGGAACTAGATCCCATTTGACGCACCCCTGCCAGAAGTAGCAGGACAGAAAACCTATCTTCCATAATTCACAGATGAGCTTTATGGGCTGGCGTATGCTCACAGAAACTGTACTTTGGGGGTGAAGTTTTCGAGAGGTACAGCAATCACAGATAGGTGCACTCACACACCCTTATCTCCATGCCGGAGCAATATCACCACGTACCACCGCTCACAGCTTTTCTACTGGTGGAGAGGCCTGAAGGGGGTGATTCAAGTTCAGGGAGGGCTGCAACCGTGCCCCAACGCCTACGCAGAGACCAGGTGAGCGTAACACTGCCAGGCTCCTGATACTTGAAGGAAAAATGCATTCTTGAAAGGAGTGGAAAGTTTTAATAATGAATTTTCTAAAAATTGTTTATGGTCTAGATTGATGTGGGGTGGAAATGTGTCCTTCATTATCGCCTTTGGTTGTTTTCCAAAATATATTGTAATTGTGATTGATGGATAACTATATGGATATATTGTATGCCAATCTGTTTATATGTGTTTTGATAGGTCTTTACTTTTGTTTTGGAAACCATGACACATTAAAATAAAAAATAAAAAAAGATGGAAGGAATGGTGCAAACCTTGGCTGCAAACTAGGGGGGTGAAAATGAGTCTGCAGGCACAGACTCTGGTGTGCTGTTTAGAAATAAAATGCAGGAATTAAAACTGCTTTTTCTATGTGGATGAGGGTGCATTTGAAGAATCACTCTATTTAAAACAGTTCATTGTATTCGAGCTGCTAGCACAGGAAACTGGATGGAAAATGTTGCAACTATTGATTCTGGGCCCATTGAGCCACCCTTCATAAAGGTGACAGTGTTGGATAATGTGTTAAGTTCTGGAGAATTACAGGGAGTTCACTCCAGGCACAAGTTTGATTGATGTATGACATCACTGACAGAGGCTGGGAGATCGTATACCTTCTGTAGGAACATATAGCTTGAATGGGCTGGCAGAGAGAGGGCTTAAAAAGGTGGACAAAGAGAGAGAAAGGAGGGGCATTTGGTTGCAGAGAGAGAGTGGAAGAGGAAGAAATTGGGAGGAAAAAAAAAGAAGGACTCCAGGACCTATCTGAGACGGTGTGTGCTGACAGATGCAGTGTAGATAGTTGAGCCAGAGAATGTAGGGGTACAAGAGAGAGAGGTTGCTGCAGTGAGGCAGACACAGAGCGAGAGACTGCCAAAGTGGGCACAGCAACTCCCATGCAAGCTGGCTTCCTTTAGTGGATGAGGTGAGCATGACATTTCGGCAATGAAAATATTGAATGAAGTGACTTATTAGAAGAACACCGGGCCTGGCTTGTGGAGGTGTAGAAATTTGATAAATAAACAGACAATACCAACAAAGTTAGCTATTGTTTAATGTGTTTTCTTCCATGTGCAAGGAGCCTATTTCATATGCAAACTGAAAGCTTGCAACCCTGCCAAAATAGATTATACTTTTAAAGGCTACACATAGTGGTGTGTTTCCAGTCAAATGGTAAAAAGTAAGTAAAATTTGGTATGGGAGAAAGAGCTTTATCGCGGGGAGAGCAGTGGCCATAAAGTCTACTTGCGCCCCTGTTGTGGGCTGAAAAATAGAGAACCAGTTCAATACAATGAAAAATGTGAGATTACAATTTGTGGTTTTAATTTGTATATCATTGTAAATATCCATCTGAGTTTGTTACATTGCATTTGTTATTTTCATTGCAAACACTGCTGAGATTCTCAACTGCATATAAAGTGCATGAAAGATTTAGATCAGTGCTGGTCTTTTTCTTGTGTGCTCTGTTTATTTGTGGTGATGCATAGACAAATACGAAGTTAGGGGGCATTTAATACAGCCTGCAGTAAAAGTAATATGCACCACAACACAAAGCTACAAAGGTGATGTCCTTAGTCAGTGCTCCGAATAAAACAAGAATACAATTTGCAATGAGCTGATCTCATTGCTCGAAATCAAAGAAATACATAAGACTGCGCATGAGACTGTAGTGGCCTGGAGATAAAATATCCGACAGTACTCACATAGTGATGATGTTTTGTAGGGGAACCAGAAAAGATCAGCAAGCTGCTTTGATTTCACTACTGCCCACAAGTATGGGTAACCCCAAAGGAGTACCTAGACTTGATTTTTGTATTCACTGTTTTTGTGCTAATTTACAGGCTCTTGTTAGTGCTCCACATTGGGCTACCTGTGCAGATGTAACATTTGGTGTTAACACTCTCTACATTATATAAAGGGGTGTTAGAAGGCAATCAGTGGTCGCACCACAGTCATGAGGCTCACTAATGTGAATACTCATTTGGCTACAGACCAGGCTGAAACACAGGATCCAACAGATTGAGGAGAAGCAGGTTTCTGGGGAATGACTGAAGTCCAAGAAGCAGAGGACTTCCTAGGAGACCATTAGAATTTGCAAACTCACAAAGAAGATATCCACTCCTGGACCTGGTCTTGGAAGCTGAGAGCCAAACACCCAAGACCCCAGATTCAATTGAGAGGAGATGACTCCTATGGTGTCCAGTTAAAGTACCTAATACAAAAGGATTGAATGCCAAAGTGTCGACTCAATTTGACCTAAAACCAAAGAGTCACATTTTTTTTTAAAATATATATTTTTTGGGGTTTCCGTTTTTGAAAGAAAAGTGCTTTGACCACAAAAAAGGAGGTTTGGGAGGACCCCCCCCGCCCTAAACAAAAAAATCGACCCTTTGGTTTTAGATCCTTTTATTCGACCCTTTTGGCATTCGATCCTATGCATTCAAAACTTTGACCTATAACCGACTCCTATATCTATTCAGTGTAAATCCAGGAGGCAAAAGGCATCAACTGTTGCTTCCAAAAACATTCAGAAAGGCCATGAGAGAATTAGCACACTCTTATCTAATAGCCAACTACCTAGGGCTGGAGAAGACACTGAAGACAACACTTAGCCAGTTTTATTGGCCAGGAGTGTATGCATACACCAAACAATGTTGTGCTTGTTGCCCCTTGTCAGAAGACAATGCTGGATGATGAACCCAGAGCTCCTCCTAAATTATTACAAATCATAGAGGTGCCCTTCCACTGGATCAGTTCTTCATGAGAGTGGGATTCCCTGCAGAAATTCGGACAGAGCCGGGGAGTTGCTTCACGTTAAAGCTTATGAATGAAATGAAGGAGCTAATGGATATCTGAACAATAGAACATCAATTTACCTTCCACAAACATATGGTTTAGTCGAACACTTTAACAAGACTTTGAGGCATTACCTCAGGAAACGTTTCACAGAAGATGGACAGAACTGGGCAACCTGGTTCCCTGGGCACTGTTTGCCATAAGGAAGAACTCACAGGCCACAACCGGGTTCCCCCCTTTTGAGCTGTTGTATTGGCGAAATCCCATAGATGTCCAGGATATCCTCAAAGAAGAGTGAAAAAGCCCCAACAGTTGGAAGTCCAGTGATCAGAAATATCAGATAATTCATGGAGATCGTTCGTTAGTTCGTGAAAACAAGCCGAAAGCCACCATGTGAGTGCCACAACAAAGAGACGGACCATCTACATACTTTCCAAGTGGGAGATCAATTGATTTTCCTGTTCCCAACCACACAAAACAAACTTTTGGGCAGATGGCAGGCCCCATATAGGATCACCAAAGTTGACTCTCCCCTAATTTACAAGTGCAGCAGGCTGATCACCATAAACCCCATCAATTGAATCACATAAGCTAAAAGCGTGGATGTAAACAGAAACCCGTAATTACTCCTTCACTGCACCAATCATTCCAGGAAGAGCCCATTACTGGTTGAAGTAAGAGGAGTGACCATCCCTGTCGGTCTAACAACCACCAATCATGAAGAATGGTCCCTGTGGAATGAAGGTTGTGCTGATGGGTTTTCATCCAAACCCGGATAAGTACAGGGATTTGTGCACCAGACACTCAATCCTCCAGGAATTGTGATCCATCTGAAACCATAGAGATTACCCCAAAACCCAGAATCAAATCATAAGAGATGAACTGAATATCCTCGAGCTGGTGGGTCAACAAGAAGTCACATAGCGAGCAGCCATTTCCAATTGTCCTCATTCCCAAGCCAGACCAAACATTGCATTTTTATGTATGCATTTCAGTCACCTGAATGAGATCGCCTGAGTCAGCGCCTACCCTGTACCAAGAATCAAGTGATTGGTGGAGACAATGGGGTTAACAAAAGGCGACTGGCAGGTCCCTTTGAATTAGAAGGCTAAATTCAAGATGCCTTCTCAACTCCAGAGGGCCTGTTTCAGTTCACAGTCCTACCATTCATACTACACGAGGTCCCATGCAACCTTCAAGAGGCTGATGGACCATGATATGATATGATATGGCATTTATAATGCACCTCTACCAAGTGTTTCACAAGTGTTTCTGCAGGGTGCCATCTGCTGGCAACCTGCAGAGAAGCCTTCAGAGCCTATCTTGAAAATAGTGTGGTCCATAGTTCAACCTGGAAGGAACACTCGTAACAATTCATAATCATATGTAACCAATTGAGGAAAGTACACCTCAACGCCACTCAAGCTAAGTGAATCCTCACTCAATCCTTAGTCTAACATCTGAGGTTCCAAGTAGGAAATGGTCAAGTGTTTACGCAGAAGTCGAAATCAAATCAGTCCAACAAGTGCAAAGATCTGTTACGGAGAAGGACATACAGGCCTTCCTAGGGTTAGTTGGATACTATTGTCAGTTTCTTCCTAACTCCTCCCAAACAGCTGGGCCACTTAAGGATAAATGAAACAAGGGGTGTTCTAACATCATCCAGTAGAATAATAAACCTCAGGCTGCCTTTGACCAGCAGAAAAGAATCCTTATGTGGAGGCCGGCTCTAATTTTGCCAGACTTTTCAAAAGAGTTTACATTGCAGACTGATGCTACTGTTGGGCCAGGTGCAGTATTACCACAGGTGGAAAAAAGAGAGGAGAAACCTGCAACGTACATCAGCCGGAAGCTCCATCCCCATGAAATTAACTATCGCATAATTGAGCTGCAAGCCCCGCCATGAAGTGGGCTGTTTATAACCTATGATACAATATGACTGGCCCGAAGAGTTAAAGGTGTAACTTACCATGCTCCACTGGTATGAATAGACAGAAATAAAGACACAAATCCCTATATCCTAAGGAGGTTCTTGGCATTTCAACATTTTCATTTTCAGTAGAACATAGGGTGGGTACCAATCAAACCAATGAGAATTGTTTGTCCCGGTATCCCCAGTCAGGTAATCGACAGGGGGAGACGAAAGAAGAGGAGGATGTAAGAGAAAGGGTGGAAGTGTGTAACAAGGCCAATATCCATGCCTTCTTTAGAGGGGGCAGGAACCCCCCTTAGCCGGGAGATGGGTGGCCTACCTGGGAGAAATCCACAGCCAGCCCTATCCCTGTGGGAGATGGTGACTGTTGAGAGGATCCAAATTCCGATCCTCCCTTTGGTACCAGCATGTTTCTTTTGTGGACCACTGTAATCTCAAGCCATGCCTCAACAGCACCCTGCGGCCAGCAGACCGCAACCTGACCAACAACTTCCAGTGGCTCTGGAGCCCACAATCCACCAACAGCAGAGAGTGGAGAGAGAGGGAGAGGCCACAGTATCACTACAAAGCATTCAGCAGGAAAGTCCCTCCAATATTCCAATTTGGGTGGCAAAGTAGCAACGCTACAAAATAAACTGAGCCACCAGAGACTGCTACTGAGGAAATAAACTTCCGGTGTTGTAATGAGGGCCGTAGAAGGTCTTAGAGACATCATAGGAATATATGATATGATATATGATATGATATGATGATGTGATAGTTTATTTATAACGCGCTTAATACCCAGAAGTTTCTAAGCGCGGACCCGGGATCGAACCTGTGGTGCTCCATGTTGTCTTGCTTCCAGGGCAAGCACGTTGCCCCTGAGCTATCTTCCCGAGACTACAATGGAATATTGTAGGCAGGAGTAAGGTGAAGTAGCTAGAAGAAAGAGTAGAACAAAGGAGGGGTGAGTGTGAGCGTGCTACACTGGGGTACACATCCAAAAAGGAATTTTTAGGGCACCTAAGAGGGTACAAAAGAGAGAGAGAGAGAGAGAGAGGGAGAGAGAGAGAGAGAGAGAGAGAGAAAGAGAGAGAGAGAGAGAGAGCGCCTTAGGGCAGACAATATTTTTAATAAAAGCCCTTGAACTGTCGCTTGGATTTGGTTGGATTCTTGCACTATCCATGGCAATGTAAATTAATTAAATACAGCATATGAAATAAACTGTCCTTATAGACACTTCAAAAGCCCACCCCTTTGGAAAGAACACAAAAAATGCATATGAAAATGATGCAAGCATTCTGGGTAATGTAGCATGGGTGGCTTCGAACAGGCATTGTGTCGGGTCTGATATGAAGCTTGTTGCATTTCAATGCTGCATTAAAATTGTGACAAATTGACTTCTGCCCTGCAGGAGTACAAGAATAAGTTGAGGCTAAATCATCCACTCAGCCCTCACACTGCTACAACCAAGAGCCAACACAAAGATAAAGGTAAAACAGGTACAGTGTAAAGATATACCTCCTTCGCTTTTTGTGGTAATGTGGGCCAAGGGAAGGCTATACTCTCAAGCGGGGTGTCAATGAGGTTCAGTAGCAACACAAGCAGTGAAATATTACAGTCCAAAATAAAGGAATGTCCAATCAAGTTTCTAGAAAAATATCTACTTTTATCAAACACACAATGTTTAGTAATAGCTAACTAGAAAAACCCTGTAAAACCTCACCCATGTAGAATGAACACATACTATGCAAAGAAAGAATAGATGCAGCACTCTGGGTAATGAAACAGGGGAGAAAAGGCAATTAAAAGATTGCAATGTTTAAGAATATGCTCTGAGCTTGCAAAAGGGATTAAGGTAACCTATCCAGTCTCTAGGTCCCAAAAGATGGCCCAGGGGGGCAGATATCAGTCAGTAATACCTTTGTAAATGTCTTCACAGTTTGACAGCATTGTACCAGTCTTTTCAGCGTCGTTCACAGGTTCTTTTTGGTTCCAAGATGCGGCGGATGCGATGGTCCTGGGGCACGCTGGCGTTGAGTAGGGGTAAATGGAAGGTAGCTGTGCTCTCAAAGCATCTACTCAAGCTGTGCAGAGAGGTTGGCCACCAGGTTCAGTAGGCGGTCATTGCTCGACAGCGGTGAAGCTGATACCACGATGCGCAGGCAAGTCGATTCGATGCAGAGACTCAGAGGTCACTGTTCGGGAGCCACCAGGGTCAGGTCTACTCACAGGAGAGCAAAGAAGATGCAGGCGCTTCAAACTGTCACTTGAGAAATTCAAGACAACAGTGCTTTGATGGTTCGAGCCAAGGCAACGATGCTCTTCAGCTGGTGTGGTGTGACGGTGAAGAGAGTTGAACAGCAAACAGCTGTTTGGAGAACAATAAACTCCAATGGTAGCTTCAAAGGGTCCTGGAGGTTCTCCTGGTGTAGAAAACTCTTGAATCACAGCTTTCAATTGAGCGATGTCAACAACACAGGAATCTTCCATCCTACCTCATAGGATATCTAGAAACGTAATCCCCCCTTTCTTGACACAAACACTTTCTCAGAGACTGATTACCATGAAAGACAACAGACTAACACCAGAGCCGTATACCTGGTATGTCCCAACACAAGGGCCAGGCAGAGTCTGGCAAATGCTGATAATTACACACACCTGACTTCCCTTCCCTTTCCCGATAGGGATAACAGGCGGAGCACGAAAGCACACCCATGAGGAAGCAGCTATTCCAGGACGCTAGTTCAAACAGAGGAGAAAGGCGGTGAGACTTGAAAGGGCGACAAGGAGGGAATTGCCCTTGCCCTTTTCAACCCAGACCCGTGGAACCTCGAGAAGGGATACATAAGACTGGGAATTGCAGCTGACGAATGTTGTGAAGGATGTCAGCTGTACATGGGACCCTCGTGCACTGATAGCCAGGGTGGGGAGAAGTGGTTGCCATCATGGTACCGTCCTTGACTCCAGAGGTAAGAGATGCCAACAGAGTTCAGCACAGCCGATGAGTCAGAAAGAGCTGATAATAGACCAGACTGTGTTGGGCTCAAGGTTGCGAAGAGCACCATTGTATGAATAAAGAAGACTAAAGCCCAAAGGTCTCTGTGAGTAAAATTGGTGTCAGTGTTAGAGTGGTCCGGTGTCACGTGGGCGTTCTTTTGAAGGACTCTATCTGCTGCCCTGCTCCTGAGCAAGGAGAATGTATTGAATAAGGGAATCAAAGTGGTCCTGCAGTGGGTTACGTTGAATCCTGTGCATAATCGAAAGTATTCAGTTGTTGTAGAAAGTGCAAGTACCAATGGGCCTTAGGGGAGGCCGGCGCGAGGTGTCAAAGTGGTCATTCGAGGGTCAAGCTGAACCCCTTGTACAGTCCAAAGTCTTTGGCACGTAGTGGAAGCACAGTAAACTGTGTAAATGGGGCAAGTGTGTACCCAACTGAGGGATGCCTATGAATTAGGGTGAACAGTAACACCTGAGAACAATGTGATAAAAGAACTGTGTGAAGCCTGATGGAAGGCTTTAGAGAAAGCCTGACTCGGGGCTTAAGGGAAAGCCTGACTGAGGGCTGAGACCCGGACTTAGGTAAGAGAAGCACCTAAGGGGTCTAGAATGCCTTTCTTGTGAACTGTGTTAAAATGGCGATGTGAACTCTACGGATGGATACCAGGAGAAAGATAAGAGAAGTGAATTCCGCATTGTGGTAAAGCTAAGGAAAGTGAACTGTGTATTTTGGCAAATGAGAACCCGGCTGAGGGATGCCTGCAAACTAGGGTGAGCAGTAATGCACCAGTGAACATTGTGATGACAAGCGTGAACCCGCATGAGGGATGTCCACAGTGAGTGGTTGGTTTGAGCCCGGCTGAGGGAGGCTAACATTGAGGGAAGGATCAGAGCCCGCTGACGGGGGATCCAAGGGTGAACAGTAATCGCCCGACGTGAAGATAAATAGAAGGAACATTTGTTTTGTTGTTTATGGCTCATCAGGCCCTCAGAAACAAGAGACTGTGCATGAAAGAGACCTGGCCAGAGAAGGTCCTGATATAGTGAAGAGGAACTGTAACCCCTTGCTGGGGAAGGCCAGAAATGTGCTCTGCTTAAGAGTTCCACCTTGTCCCGGGCTAAAAAAGAGGGGAGGGAGACCCCGACCCTAAGATCCTGACCTCATATTTTGTAAACTCTTCTTTCTTTTCTTGTGAACATTATCCCACACAATTTTTGTTTTTAGTATAGGCCATTTTTATTTGACTAGCCTCCACTTGGACAGTATTATCATTATTTGATGGTTGTTGCTTGCTCCCATCTTAGATTTAAGTTTAGATTTTCTCATCCATTTTACAGTTTAATAAATACCTTTGAACTGTGATCACTTTTGCCTGTTTTACTGTGATACCATGCCTTCCTTACAGGTCCCAGGCAACAGGATGGCTGGCAGAGATGCAATCTTGGTCAAGCAGAAAATTTCACTGCAGTGGTCCGTGGGGATGGATAGGTGACAGAGCGGTTTTCACCTCACAACTGGGGGACTTTAGAAATAACTCATCTCCCAGCAATGTCCAGTGAACATTTTTTCCAGGGTTGGATTCCAAAAATGATTTAAAGAAGTGGTGAGAGTCCTCTTCATTTAAAGGCAAAAGTTCACAGATGATTGGACTCAAGCTAGCCCACCTTAGTGGTCCAACCCTTGTTCTTGAAAGAAGTGGTCTTTTCCCTTTTGACATCATACCCAAACTGCTTTGTGCTACATGAAGTGAAGTGGACAGGTAAGAGAGAGAGAGAGACAGAGAGAAACAAGATTGCAGAATCTTCACCAAACTGTACAGATCCCTCCCTGGCTACAGTAACCGGACCCCTTCCCTTCTCAATAGAATCAAAGGTGTTTAGAAAAGCAGGACCATGGTGTGAGGCCAAACCCTTTGTGAATGGGCATTCCCTTTGATTCCTGTTCCCATGGTAGCTTCCTGTGGAGTGGCTGTACCAGGGGAAAGGGTGTTACCTGCCCTTACAAAGGAACAAAGAGAGGCAATACCCAAAAACTACAGTACTGCCAGTGTGAAGGGGTGCCTTGCCTGGAATGAATACACATAACCCTTGCACATTTGAACCGGGCCCATAGGGCTGACAAATATGTGTTATCAACAAACTCACATATGGTATGGTGCTATTATAGTTTGTAAACAGGACATGATCAAGTGTACCCTTTGGTGGTCCAACACCTGCTTTGACAGTCCTTTGCCCATGTCTGTCCCTCATTTTAATACCTCTCATACAATTCCATCTGCTCCTGTACCACTTATACTGTGGCACAAGTTTATACGGTCCTGAGAAGGGAAGAACTTTTTGAAATTGCTTTAAGGAGTCCTTACAGGCTATATGGGCATTCTTTCTGAACTAACACAATGGGCCTCATTACACAGAAGGCGGTAATCCAGGGTGCTATTAGCACCGTGGACCATGCCGGTAAATTACCGGCACCGCCTTGGTGGAAAGGGGAATTACCGCCCTATTCCAAGGTTGGCGGGGCGGTAATTCCCCCTTCCACCATTGCCCTTCCCCATTCCCATTTTTGCCCCATAGGGCATAATGGGAATGGGGAAGGAGCTAATTACGGCACCGCAATTTTGCGGTGCCGTAATTAGCACCAAGGTCCCTTAGCGGGTTGGTTTTTAACGCCTGCAAAAAGCAGGCGTTAAAGCACCAACCCGCTAAGGGACCTTGTAGTAAGGCGGTAATGGTTAACGGTCACCGTTACCATTAACGGTGGCCGTTAACCATTACTGCCTTCCGTGTAATGAGGCCCAATCTGTCCATATTTACTTGCGATTAACTGTTTTTTCATACCTGGTGTATTTTTCCTATGTTAATTTCTTCCCGTTGCTCAAATACTGAATCAGAACACCGGAAATCATTTGGGATCCATAATCTCTTACCATACCAGTAACAAGAGCCTACAGACTCTTACCAGAACAGAGCTATGTAAACCTAAAATTGCCATTAATTTCCCACTTCTATATCAGTACACAACACATATATAACTCCCAGAAGCATGATAATAAGGCAGGCAAAGAAAAACAGTAAACCAAAGAATCAATCTGAAATGTCCAACCCATTATAGGGTAACCCTGAAACAAGGCTGCATCTTGTTTAACCATTGTGAAAACATTTGGCTCCCCTGAGTGGCCAACCCATGTGTACCACTTACAGTCAACTGTCTCCTGATCACCCTGTGTTCTTTTTTTAACCTGGACTCCTTATTTCTTACCCGCTTGTGCGCTGGGGCAGTTGAGAGGAGGCTGCCTTCAAGTTTGGCAGTCCTCCCATGTTGCGTGACAGGTCCAAGTCATGGTGCCAGAATTGATGTAGAAAGCAGGCTTGCAGATCCATTTTGGATGATGGCAAGCAGAGGCAGCATTATTCATTAGCTTGCAAGTCAAGAAAAACAGCATCCTCTACCTAACACTGATTAATGTGACCTGCCCTCCAGACCCTGTACATTTATGTAGCGCTTGGCACCTGACCATGAACCAATCTTGACATCTACTGCTAGACCTTCTAGCACATTTATCCCACTTCCTGAAGTGTGAAAAGCCGAGAATGCGGTGCTAAGACAGCTTGTCTTGTCACGTGACTCTGCGAACAAGGACAGCGTATTATTGGGAGGAGTGGTTGATAAATACGATGGTTCAACAAAGACCTTACGTGGATTCCTGGATTCTTGTTTGGTACATTTTACCTTCAAGCCCTACTATTTCTCAACTCCTAGGGCTAAGGTGGGCTTCCTAATATCGCATCTTTCCGGTAATGCCCTTACATGGGCCACTCCTTTACTCAATTCAGGGGATGCTCTCCTGGATGATTATGAAGGGTTCATCGCGGAACTCAAGACAATGTTCGAACGACCAGAGCTGGTTCACGGTGCTCAAGAGAAGTTACTTGACTTCCAACAAGGATCTCAAGACATGTTGACCTATGTTACCAGATTCAAACAGCTAGCCAAAGAGGCGGACTGGCCCCTGGAAGCCAGTTTTACCTTGTTTCGCAGAGGTCTAAATGAAGAGATCAAGGACGAGTTAGCCAGGGTGGCACGTCCTAGTTCATTCCAGGCCCTCCTGGACTTGTCTATGCAAATAGACTTCAGAATCCAAGAAAGAAAGGCCGAAAAGAAAAAGAATAAAGTCTCAATTCAAAAAAACTTCCCAGAGAATACTACAAGGACAGAATCTGCCAAGAATCCGAGCACTGATTCTGAACCCATGCAACTTGGAGCCTTTCGTGGACCAATTAACACTGATCAATGTGACCTGCCCTCCAGACCCTGTACATTTATGTAGCGCTTGGCACCTGACCATGAACCAATCTTGACATCTACTGCTAGACCTTCTAGCACACTTATCCCACTTCCTGCAAAAACAATGATCCAATTTCTGCCCTATAAGTCTGATTTGTCATGACCCGGCAAAACTGCCCCTTCTGGACCTCGTGGTCATTGTCACGAAGGGCTTGTACTCCTTATTCCTCCCAACATGGCCGTACCAAGCTCTGTGCTACGCACTAGCTTTCACGTTGTGGCATGTACTATAAATTGGTCACGCCCCTGCGGGTCCGTGCCTCTCAACGCTATCTTCGGTAGTGACCCGACGTGTGTTTACTCTCTACATTGGTTTCCTTTGATCCTCTTACTTCCTTCCTTGCCTTTTATCCTGTTCCTGGATTTCCCCCCTACTTACTCGTTCATCGCTATCCTGGATACCCTGGAACCACGAACTTCCCGGAACTCTGAACGCGTCCTGCAACCTGACGAGGCTCGGGCGAGCCTATTCAAGACCCGAACCATCTACAGGAAGAGTCCTGTGGCCGAACAAGGGAGATCCCGATCACAGGTGAGATGGGGGGAGATTTGCGACAGTTTGAGACGCCAAACGATCAATACGGATTCTACCATGGAGAATGCTATTCAGGACCTGATGCGCAGAATGCAAGAACTTTCCACAGAGATGCAGAATTTAAAAGCCGAGAATGCGGTGCTAAGACAGCTTGTCTTGTCACGTGACTCTGCGAACAAGGACAGCGTATTATTGGGAGGAGTGGTTGATAAATACGATGGTTCAACAAAGACCTTACGTGGATTCCTGGATTCTTGTTTGGTACATTTTACCTTCAAGCCCTACTATTTCTCAACTCCTAGGGCTAAGGTGGGCTTCATAATATCGCATCTTTCCGGTAATGCCCTTACATGGGCCACTCCTTTACTCAATTCAGGGGATGCTCTCCTGGATGATTATGAAGGGTTCATCGCGGAACTCAAGACAATGTTCGAACGACCGGAGCTGGTTCACGGTGCTCAAGAGAAGTTACTTGACTTCCAACAAGGATCTCAAGACATGTTGACCTATGTTACCAGATTCAAACAGCTAGCCAAAGAGGCGGACTGGCCCCTGGAAGCCAGTTTTACCTTGTTTCGCAGAGGTCTAAATGAAGAGATCAAGGATGAGTTAGCCAGGGTGGCACGTCCTAGTTCATTCCAGGCCCTCCTGGACTTGTCTATGCAAATAGACTTCAGAATCCAAGAAAGAAAGGCCGAAAAGAAAAAGAATAAAGTCTCAATTCAAAAAAACTTCCCAGAGAATACTACAAGGACAGAATCTGCCAAGAATCCGAGCATTGATTCTGAACCCATGCAACTTGGAGCCTTTCGTGGACCAATTTCCCCGCAGGAAAGGTTAAGAAGGATACACACAGGCTTATGCATGTATTGTGCCTCAGATAAACATCTAGTTAAAGAGTGTCCTCTGGCTCCTCCCCGATGCTCGGGAAACGCCAGCTCCCGATCCTAAATGGAGCAAGGTTTCGGGAGAGCGATGTTTGCTCCACATCAATTCCATCCTTGAACTCTCCTGGACAAAACAAATTGGTGATATTAAAAGCCTTTTTATCGCCATCCAAGGACAAGGTCTACCCCATACTGGCCTTGGTGGATTGCGGAGCAATGGGAGTCTTCATTGATCAAGATTGGGTCAGAAGTCATAACATTCCATATGAAGCAAGAAGTTTTTCACAGCCAGTGGAAGCAATTGACAGAAGACCTCTTTCCTCAGGACCCATAAGTCTGCAAACAAGGGAGTTCCATCTTTCCATAAATCATCAACAAGAAAGAATTGTGTTTGACATTATAAAATCAGCCCATTACCCCTTGGTTCTGGGCATGCCCTGGTTACAAAGGCACTATCCATATATTAACTGGACGGCCGGATCCTTATTCCTGGGCTCAGAGTTCTGTATGAATCATTGTTTAAACCTGGATACCTCAGTCACAGCTCCTATAAGTCTACCAAGGTGTTCAGAGACACCACTCATGGTTTCCAATATTGTACAAGTTCCAGAGATCTATCAAGGGTATGCTGATGTATTCTCTACTGCCATTGTTCAAGCCTTACCTCCACATAGACCCGAAGACTGTGCCATAGATACTGAACCCTCAGCAGTGATTCCCTTTGGCAGGATGTTTATCCTTTCAGAACCCGAAAAGAGAGCCCTCCGGGAATACCTAGACACTAATCTTGAGAACGGCACCATAAAACCTTCACAATCACCAGCTGGTGCTTCATTGTTCTTCATTCCAAAAAAGGATACCAAAGAGCTTAGACCTTGCCTGGACTATCAGGGCCTAAATCAATACACCCTGAAAGACAGATACCCACTACCCCTGATCTCGGATATCATTGAAGCTGTGAGAGGTGCAGTGATATTCACGAAACTGGATCTCCGAGGTGCTTACCATTTGATCCGTATCCGGGAAGGATACAAATGGAAAACAGCCTTTAGAACACCCTTTGGTCACTTTGAATACCTAGTCATGCCCTTTGGTCTGACTAATGCTCCTGCAGTCTTCCAGCGTTTTATGGATAGGGTGTTCTCTGACATGTTATTTCTCAATGTTATCGTCTACTTGGATGACATATTGATCTTCTCCAAGGACTCCTTGAAACATGAAGAACATGTAAAAGCAGTACTTCAACGTCTCTGTGAAAATCAACTCTTAGCTAAACCAGAAAAATGTTTGTTTCATGTTACATCAGTTCACTATCTGGGATTTGTCCTTAGTTCAGAAGGAATTAGTATGGACCCTTCAAAGGTGAAGGCCATACTGGCTTGGCCCGCCCCAACATCTGTTAAGCAAATACAATCCTTCCTGGGGCTTGCCAACTTCTACCGGAAATTCATTCCCACCTTTTCCGAGATTGTTCAACCCATTGTTAATCTCCTGAAGAAAGAC
This sequence comes from Ambystoma mexicanum, assembly GCF_040938575.1. Lineage (NCBI taxonomy): Eukaryota > Metazoa > Chordata > Amphibia > Caudata > Ambystomatidae > Ambystoma > Ambystoma mexicanum. The sequence continues at coordinate 508,382,948 of NC_090936.1, read as the reverse complement.
GTTCCATTTAACTGGTCTATACCACAAGACAAGGTATTCCAACGCTTGAAAGAAGAATTCACTCAGGCCCCCATCCTGGCCCAACCTGACATAAATCGTCCTTTTCTAGTGGAAACTGATCCCTCCAATTACGCCATAGGAGCAGTTTTAAAACAAGAATCTGATGATAAGTTGGAACATTCCATTGCTTATCTCTCACGGACCCTGACCACCAGCGAGACTCACTACTCAGAACTGGAGAAGGAGTTATTGGCTATTCGTCATGCCTTCACTGAATGGAGACATCTACTCCTGGGTGCTAAATATCCGGTTCAAGTTCGTACTGATCATCGAAATCTTCAGGTCCTACAATCCATGGAGTGCAGGAACAGTAGACAAGCTCGATGGGCCTACTTCTTTGCTCAATATCAATTTCAAATTTCACATGTTCCTGGCTCGCAAAACTTGATTGCCGATGCCCTTTCTCGGCGTCCCAACTACGTTCCCTTGGAGGATAAGATCTATCCTAAAATGTTTCCACCCACAATCTTTATAGCTCAAGCGATCAATCTCCTGGAAGAAATCAGAGTACAGACTCAATTATCTGAACTCTGGAAGGACATATCGAAGAAAAATCCCTGGCGTCTAACAATCAAGGATGGATATTTATTCAAGAACAATTCAGTGGTCATTCCGACAAAAGAACTTCAACAGAAGGTAATGAATCTATGCCATGATACTCTTTACTCCGGCCATGGAGGAGTAACCAACACCTTCCGTCTTATACAAAGACAGTTCTGGTGGCCAGGGATGAAGTCCAGTGTAGTTCAATACATTAAGACCTGTGCTATTTGTAGTCAGAACAAATATGATAATCAGAGGCCGGCGGGTCTGATTCTACAACCTACGTTGCCAACCAGACCATGGGAAGTTATTGCCACTGACTTCATTGTTGAATTACCACCTTCCCGAGGATATACAACCATCATGGTAACCATTGACTTGTTCACTCATCTAGCTCATTTTACACCATTGTATAAACTACCATCTTCCTCAGAACTTGCTGGAATTTTCCTGGAACATATTTTTCGTCTTCATGGCCTTCCTTCCAAGATTATTTCGGATCAGGGACCTCAGTATATTTCACAATTCTGGAAACATCTCTGTCGTGTTCTAGGAATCCAACGTGCCCTTTCTTCAGGCTATCATCCACAAACCAATGGGGCAAGGGAACGAGTAAATCAAACCCTGGAACAATATCTTCGTTGTTTTGCCACCAAAGTTCAAGACGACTGGTCTCTCCTTATACCTTTAGCCGAATTCTCCTACAATAACTCAGATCATTCAGCTCTCAAGATCAGCCCTTTCTATTGCAGTCAAGGTTATCACCCGTCTGTTTTACCATCAGTTCTTCCAGAATATACTCCGGTACCTACCCTTGACTCTTGGATTCAGACACTGATCGACTTACAAAGAGAGGCCAAGTATCAGTTAGAAAAGGCCCAGACTCGAACCAAAAGATATGCGGACTCTAAGAGAACACCATCACCTTCCTATTCAGTTGGCGATCAAGTCTGGCTAGCCTCGAAACTGTTACCTCGACATCTACGACCAAACAAATTAGCTCCTCGCTATTATGGTCCATTTTCTATAAAGGAGATCATCAATCCTGTCTCCTTCCGACTTAAGCTCCCGGATTCCTGGAAGAAGATACATCCAGTCTTCCATACTTTCCTGTTGAAACCCTATGTTAGTTCTACTCGAAAACCCTTCTAACCCACACCTGTTGTTGTGGACGACGAGTTGGAATATGAGGTGTCCAGGTATAGGAGGGGTCGACTACAATATCTGGTCGAGTGGAAAGGCTACCCCCCTAGTGAGAGAACATGGGAACCAGTTTCTAATTTAAAGACCCCTCGTTTGCTCAGAAGATTCCATCTTATTCACCCAGGCAAGCCTGGAGGAACCAGTCTTCGGAGGGGGCATGCTGTCATGACCCAGCGAAACTTCCCCTTCTGGACCTCGTGGTCATTGTCACGAAGGGCTTGTACTCCTTGTTCCTCCCAACATGGCCGTACCAAGCTCCGTGCTACGCACTAGCTTTCACGTTGTGGCACGTACTATAAATTGGTCACGCCCCTGCGGTTCCGCGCGTCTCAACGCTATCTTCGGTAGTGATCCGACGTGTGTTTACTCTCTACATTGGTTTCCTTTTATCCTTTTACTTCCTTCCTTGCCTTTTATCTGTTCCTGGATTTCCCCCCCTACTTACTCGTTCATCACTGTCCTGGATACCCTGGAACCACAAACTTCCCGGAACTCTGAACGCGTCCTGCAACCTGATGAGGCTCGGGCGAGCCTATTCAAGACCCGAACCATCCACATCCTGAGGCCGAACAAGGGAGATCCCGATCACAGGTGAGACGGGGGGAGATTTATGACATGATGTCAATATCAATGACTGCTTATGATCTAATATGACAAGTTCAGTACTGATGATCCTGTCAGACTAGCATCAAACATCTCAATGTCTTCACCAGTTTGTACCATTCAGTCTGCTCTGTGCTGGCCTTCATAGTTGGCCGGATAGTGGTCTGTAGTCCGGTTCTTGCTACACATGCTTGAATGGGTTAATAGACCAAAAAGAATTGGCAAAACCAACATAGGCAGGAGGGTGGCCTAAGAAAGAAATTCTAAGGCAAGTTGCTGATATATGAAATCATGAGGCTTGGACACATTTATTTTAGTTCATGATCAAAAGTCCACCTGAAAGAGAAATTCCCCTCCCCATCCACTTCATTCAAGTATTTATGTATTTATTTTCAATCACTCCCACACTATGAGTTTGAATGCCAAGGAAACTTCACACATGCACCATCATTTGAAATATATATTTTGGATTGGGCATAGCCTGTGATAGGTTACGTTCACTTAGTCATACCCATGAGGATCTTCCGCTTTGCTTCAATTGGTCCGTTTAATTTGCTTTGTCATAAAAGGATGTCTTAGCTATGAGATATCTCTCCCCATAGGAATGAGAAATTAAAATTGGTGTATCGTTTCCTTCTAGTTCCTGATATGAACCAATGGCATTAATTAGAATAATATATTAAGATTCAAATGAATATTCTGAATGCAGAGCCATCCTTAATGTTTTTGTGACTGCAAGCCTAACAGAGTTATTAATATGTGCACATGTATTAATAATTCATACATTTAAAGAGATCATTTTTACGTGTATGCGATTTTCCCTTTTCCATTGATTCAAATCTATCTTTGATTTCCAAATTGGACGCATGTTTCAGAAACCGATAACTTGTTCCTGTTTGTCACTTTTCAAATGCATATTTTGGTACAAATTTCTGTGGTGCTATCCATCTTAAATTCTATTGGGCTCATTATGAGTCCCCTGGTATCCCGCCAGTAATACTGGTGCGATGCCGGGGGACTACTCCGCCACTCGAAATCCCAGTGTTACCGGGATATTAGGGCTAGCAGAGATGCCAGTAAATCCCCATTCTCATGGAGTCCTACAGGACTCCATGGAAATGGGTTGCCATCACAGGTACCTGTAGTACCCGTGCCTGTGATTGCATTAATTATCTGCCGGTAGGGTCCTGAGCTACCAGCAGGTCAGGCATGTCTCCTTGGGCTCCATAATCTGTCTCAGTGGTCACTGCAGTTGTGACAACTCAGGCTAGAGATCCAGAGAGCTCATCTAGCTGAACAGAAGAATGCCCAAGACCTAGACAGGGAATAATTTAAACTTGAGTTATACAAGTGGGAAGCTGATTTTGAGGGGAAAGAATAATAACCAAGCTCATCATATGGAGCTTAAGAAGTCTGAGCCCAAAGCAGAGAAGCCGAACAACGAGAGATTGCAACCAAGACAGGTAATTGTTGTCCTCGTTGGCCTTGTTTCATTTAGTGCAAACTATGCCCAAGGTGAATTGGGGCTATCAAGCTGCATATTTGCTCAGTCATATATCACAGAGTTTAAGTGAAGTGATTATGGAGTTGAGTGAGAGAGATTAACACAAATATAGTAGCATGAAAAGGGTAATTGTGTGTAGGTTTGGGAAAACTGTCTCTCCTTCACACATTTTCTTAAGTAAGAGAGTGTGAGTTGGAATGCCACAGTGACTACAACAGTAAAGAATTTGAATGATTTGATTTGTGGGGACATAGTGTACACATATGATGGACATTAAAATCATGTCACGTTAGAATACATTTTGGAGCATGGAAAATAATCTCTTGCATGTTATTGTAGCCCTGGTGTTTTGTCCTGGGCTGGCAGCAGTTGGTGCACCTGCCTCCAGGCAAGAAGGTACCATTGCTCCATCCCTCCTCGCCACAGTCCAGCTGCAGAAGGAAGAGAGTATTATAAAATATTCTATTCTTTCATATACATCACATATTAATACAGGGGTAGGGCTGCTAACAGAGTTCTCATTAATGCTGGGGAATTATATTTAAAAAAACCACGTTAACACGTCCTATAACATACAATGCCCCTTTTGTGGCCACCCTCTACATACTCCCTGCTCAGTCTGCCCCCTTGGTAATTGGGTGAAGGGATAGCCCCCTTGGGCAACCCTTTCAACTTGGAGGATCTTGAGCACTTCCCTGGGCTTCAGCCATCTGAAAATATATCACAGTATTATATAATTAAACATATTCCCCCAAACTACTACTGACAGCTGCAGTCTTCACAACCTGCAATTGCCTTCTGCAAATAAAGGAAACATGTCACTTGAGATTGCTGGTGTGTCATCTGTTTCCACAACATTTCCTCTTCATCTGCTTCTCTGAGAATGCGTTATATCTCTCTTTGATGCTTTCCAAAATCCTACCAGTAAGTCTGCTTCTACTGTTTCTCTTGTTATTAGAAATGGTATTACTGAGCAATTATTTCATATTTGAACTGGCAATTTACAAACAATTCACAAACAGTTTACAAACAACTACAGCTTTCCTAGATTAGAGTGAAGTTACACCAGCATATTGATGCAAATATTTGAGAAAAAGTAAAGATTTCATTCGGCAGGGTGGCAAGTTGGCAGTGTAAAATTGTTAAGAGACAAACACACTGGCCCTCATTCTGAGTTTGGCAGTAAGTGGTAAAAGTGGTGCTAAATCCGTTACTACCACTTTTAGCACTCTGCTGAATTTAAGTAAATGAGCACTAAGTCCACCATCGAATTTGCACCGATGGAATTAGCGCTGGTGGAATTGCCAACAAAAACTTGCGGATTAAGCCCCAGTGGTAAAATTGCCAGTGGAATTAATGTAATGAACCAAAATGGTAATTCCGCCACATTACACTTGTAATTACTGCTGAATTACCAATACAAATAGGCGATAATTTCGTCAAAAAAAACTGTGTAGTTACCTCCATATAATAAGTGGAGGTAAAACCATCCAGGTGATGGAAATGAATTCACATGTGCCAATAATTGTCACCAAAAGTATATTTAATGCCCACACCTTGCTCAAACAAACTTCCAAGCAATATGCAGCCACTACCCCACATAAACTACTGCATCCACAATCTGATACTGTTCATTGAGCGCCAGCGGCATGTAAGGCCACATCAGGGAAGGATACAGGCACCACAAATGCAGAGGAGACATGTGTTGTAAAGGCCGGCCATACCAGATGAGCGATGATGCAGGACACACTGCAGTTTCCTGCTTATGCCAATTTAAAGCCACTACCCTTCTGCTTCCCCAGTAAAGTACAGGATGTCACCCTTAAACACATATGAGCACAAAAGGGGCATCAGTAGAACAGGGACGAGGGGGGCTCACAGACATCACGGTGGATGAGGGAGGGAGAGGGGGGCTCACAGCCATCACAGGGATGAAGGGAGGCAGAGGGGGCCCACAAGACATCACAGGGGACGACGGAGGAGGAGGGGGACTCAAAGGACATCATGGGGATGAGGGAGAGGGGGGCTCACAGACATCATCGGGGATGAAGTTGGAGGAGGGGGGCTCAAAGGACATCACAGGGGATGAGGGGGGCTCACAAGACATCACAGGGACGAGGGAGGAGGAGGGGGCTCAAAGGACATCACGGGGGATGAGGGAGGCTCACAGAACATCACAGGGGATGAGGGAGGGGGAGGGAGGCTCACAAGACATCACAGCGGATGAGGGAGGAGAAGGGGGGCTCAGAAGACATCACAGGGACAAGGAGGGCTCACAGAACATCACAGGGAATGAGGTAAGGGGAGGGGGGCTCACCAGACGTCACGGGGGATGGGGAGGCGGTGGGGGCATGAACAACCATGAAAACAGGGTTAGAGGGGTACCTCACAATCTGGGAACAGGGAACAAACAGGGGCCTTAGTAGGTGGGCCTTGGGGACAGGGGGCCGGCGTTCACCTGCCAGCATTCGGATTGGCAATAATCTACATTTCAACAGCCAATAACACCGCAGCAGCAGTTGTGCCAGAGGACACAAAGGGGAGGAAGTTTTGGGTTGCCATCTTGGAAGGTGGTAGAATACACATGGCAGTGTCAGTCTGAAAAAACCAAACCCCTAACCGTCGTGTTGCCCCCCCCCCTTTATGGGCAAGCACGCTCTCCGGTCTTCAGACAATCTTTGACAATCTCCTATTGGGGGTGTGGATCACTATACCCCTCCCTTGACTGCATTCGTATCAGGCCCTATGTGAACTGTGACACTTACACAAATAACAATTAAGACACAAAGAAAACACAAAGAATCGATTCAATTTATAACAATGGGATACATTTATTTATATACACACAGCTAAGCATAATGCATGACAATGCAGGCAGTGCTAATGCTATGTCTAATTTGCACCTTTTATACTTCTGGTGCAAAGCTACCATGCAGTATCTATAAGCCTTTAAGGTTCCTAATGTAAGCCTGTGCTGCAAATGTGTGGTTCTAATGCAATCTAATGCAAGCGCTAGCATCCATCACCTTCATGGGCAAATCCACACCATCAATCCACAATCTCACTCTAGACAATCCCCTGTCTGGTTTCCCCTTCACCCAAACCTGTGTGTGTGTGTGTGTGTGTGTGTGTCTGTCTGTCTGTCTGTTCTTATCAATCAATTTAAGCCTAGGCCAAACCCATACTTCCCATTCTGCTGTCTTTCCAGCCAGGCCTAAATCAGTCAGTGGCAGGCCTCAAGACTGCCAACTGCCAAGCTCTCTCTCTGCCTCATCGATCTCATCAAGGCCCATCAGTCTGCTGCACCAAGCAGCATCTCCCGCCAACTCTCTCTCTGTGGCTCTCCTGATCTCTCTGGCCAACTCTCGATCTCTCGTGCAGTCCCCTCTCTTCAGTCTCCCACAACTCTCTCTCGTGCAGCCTCAAACTCCCTCGAACTCTCTGGCCAACTCTCTCTGTCCTTTCTCTCCATCCCTCCTGGTTATAGTCTCCCATGAAGCACCGTATTTCTATAATTACTTGCATTCTAAGAATGTCTCTTTTTGGCGTATAGCAAAATGCCTGCCTGTCTGTGTTTGCGTGTTCCTTGCACAGCATGTCCTGTCTCTTCGTGTGCTGTCACCGTGACCTCATATCTCTCTGCATTGGCCTTCTGAGTATGTTGCAAAATACATCATCTATTCCCTGTTTCTCCATTCTCTGCACTGTAGGCTTCACTCTGCATTACAAAATGCTCTTAGGCCTCGTCCCTCTCATGCAAAAGGTACCTCTCCATCTCTCCATCATCACTCCCTTGGCGCAGCCCACACCCTTGTGTTGTCTCCGCAAAGCACACCAGCCAAGCTAATAAGCTTCCTAGGCCGTCTCTACTAGGACAAGGGTCCATGTTATCTGTCTCTCTCTGCCAATGTTTACAAAACAATTCTCCGCATTGAACCCAGTCTCTTTCTCCATCAGCAAATGGATTAAAATGCCAGCCTAATGCTTTCTAGCGTTTACTGCAAATCCAGTCACTATAAAGCAACTCATTCTAAGTGACTCAACATACATAGATACATACATACATACATACATGACAGTCTCTAAATGTCTCTCTACAAAGCATAACAATGTGTGAATGGCTTTACGTGCATTTCAAATACGCCAGTGTGTGGTGCAAGCAATGCATTTTCTCTCTAAGCGCTATATCTAATACAAACATAGATGAACAGCAAATCATGGTGAGTATATGTTGTGTCTCTAAAACACTACATGTCACTTCAAATATGTGCAAGTGCAAGTGTCATTCTATTTCAAATGGCAAAGTGCAAAGTGGCAGCATGTTTCTCTCCTAATGGCAAGCACTATATGCATACAATATCATTCTAAAAGCATATTGCAAATGCATACAAAGGTGGCAGTCTAATATTGGACAGTGTCTACTTCAGCAATGTACTAATCAGAACTGAACAGAATGCAATAATGGAATAATTCCATAGCAAAGATTCTAATGATTCTAACAGTGAGTCTAATAATGGATAATGGTTCTCTACAGATAGTACCTATTCTTCTAATGGGTGTTATGCTTTCTAATAATGATAACAATTCTAAGCTTCTCATTTTATCCAATTCCACAATTCTCCCTTTTATCATAAGATAAATCATAACATAACAAAACATAGCATAGCAATCGTAGTATGCTAATACCAAGCAAAGTTACAGAAAGGAAAAAGCATGTATCATTCAAGATGCAGAAAAAAACTTTTTTCAAAATGCAAGCATTTCACTCTATCAGTGGCAAGCTAAAATATCAAATGCAAAGCTACAAATGTGTCAGAAATCAGAATAACATAGCCAAATGTCAAAAGTCAAAAGTCAAGCCAAAAAGTCAGAAGTCAAAAGTGTCTACAAGCCAAAGGTGTGAAAGTGTCTCTACAAGCAGAAAACGAAAATGCAATGCATAGAATCAATGTATAAGTACTGTGCATACAGGTGTTTCCATTTCAATGTGTCAAGCACAAAATTTGACAATCACTTTCACAGGTGTCAAAGGTCAGTACAGATGTCAGTAGCCAAACAGGCCAAACATTCAGTGATCAATGCATACATATCAGTGTATACATGCAGTGTATTGGTCATATATTCCAGTCCAAGGTATTTCCAAGTCACTCATAAGGTATGTGTCCTCACAACCTTGCACAGTACAAATTCAGTACAAATCAATTCCGATGCAAAAGTTTCAGCCAAGGAATGTCAACAAAGATGCAATGTCAACAAAGCGAGTGTTCACAAACGAATAATGTGTTCACAATGAGCCTATCAGAGTTCAGCAAAAGGTCAAAGTTCAGGTTGCAAAGTGTTCTCCACAACAGCAAAGTGTGAACAAACGTGAAGCAGCAAAGTGTTCAAGCCAATATTGTTCAGGCAATCAATGTTCAGGCAGCAGAAACGTGTACAAGCCAATTCAGATTGGCCTGCTTGATATATGCCAGCAAGCTATATGAGATTTCCGCACAGGGCTCCATCAAGGAGCAAGCAAGTGTCAGGTACCGTATGTGCCCCATTTCTCCATGGAGTGATCAACATATGCCCTTCACTTCAATGGTAGCACAGGGAAAAACCGCGTGTGTCGTAAATCTCCCCCTTCTCACCTGGGATCGCTTCTTGCTCTGTTCCGCTGGAGGATTCCTCTTTTGGACGGATCGGGTCTTATATAGACTCGCTCGAGTCTCGTCCGGCTGCAGAGCGCGTTCAGAGTTCCGGGAAGGCCGCTGTTCCAGGATGTCCAGGAAAGTAGGTAGCGGTCGCTAAGAATGGGGATTCCAGGAGACAAATAGAGGGAAAGGGAGAAGGAAGGAGGAAGGAAACCAGGATCTTGGATAGAAGATTCGCCGAACAGCACACACACGTCAAGTCACTCCCTAATGATAGCGTTGAGACGCGTGAGGCCGCGGGGGTGTGCCCAATTTATAGGACGTGCCGTGTGCGACGTGAAAGCTGGTGTGAGGCAAGTCGCTTGTTGCGGCCATGTTGGGAGTAACAAGGAATACAAGCCCCGGCGCGATAAGGACCAGGAGGTCCAGAAAGGGCAAGTTCTATGGGTAATGACAGCATGCCTCCTCCGAAGACCTGTTCCACCAGGTTTGCCCGGGTGTATGAGATGGAATCTTCCAAGCAGTCGAGGGGTACTTAAGTTAGGAACTGGTTCCCAGGTTCTCTCGCTAGGTGGGTATCCTTTCCATTGAACCAGGTATTGAAGTCGACCCCGTTTATACCTGGAATCACATATTCGGAACACTTCATATTCTAGCTGATCATTCACAACAACAGGACTGGGTCTGTAGGATTTTCGGGAGGATTGGATGTAAGGTTTCAATAGGGAGGTGTGAAAGACTGGGTGTATTTTCTTCCAGGAATCGGGTAGCTTGAGTCGAAATGAGACAGGATTGACGACTTCCTTTATGGAAAATGGTTCAAGTACCGAGGAGCCAATTTGTTTGGCCGTAGATGTTGGGATAATAGTTTCGAGGACAACCAGACTTGATCACCAACAGAATAAGAGGGTGCTGGTCTTCTCTTGGAATCTGCTTAGAGCTTAGTGCGTGTTTGGGCCCCTTTCAATTGTTCCTTGGCTTCCTTGTGAATGTTGATGAGAGTCTGTATCCAAGAGTCGAGAGTAGGTACTGGTGTGGGATGTGGAAGAACAGAAGGTAAAACGGACCGGTGGAAACCTTGACTGCAATAGAAAGGGCTGACCTTGAGTGCTGAGTGATCGGAATTGTTGTACGCAAACTCGGCCAGGGGTATGAGGAGAGACCAGTCATCCTGAACCTTGGTGGCAAAGCAACAAAGATATTGCTCCAGGGTTTGATTTACACGTTCCGTGGCTCCGTTGGTTTGTGGGTGATAACCTGATGAGAGAGCGCGTTGGAGCCCTAGAATACGACAGAGATGTTTCCAGAATTGTGAGACATATTGAGGTCCTCGGTCCGATATGATCTTCGAAGGAAGTCCATGGAGACGGAAAATATGTTCCAGGAAGATTCCAGCAAGTTCTGAGGAGGATGGTAGTTTATACAAAGGTGTGAAATGAGCCAGATGGGTGAACAAGTCTATGGTTACCATGATGGTCGTGTACCCTTGGGAAGGTGGTAACTCCACAATGAAGTCTGTAGCAATAAACTCCCATGGTCTTGTTGGCAGCGATGGTTTCAGTAGAAGACCCGGCGGTCTCTTGTTATCATGTTTGTTTTGACTGCAGACTGTACAAGCCTTGACGTTCTGTTGTACGTCGGTCTTCATTTGAGGCCACCAAAACTGTCTTTGTATAAGACAGAGGGTGTTAGTTATACCACGATGACCGGAGTGAGGGGTATCATGGCAGAGGTTTATTACCTTGTGTTGTAATTTCTGCGTAGGAATGACCAGTGCATTGTCCTTGAATAGATATTCTTCCCTGACTCTTACATTCCATGGATTCTTCCTTGAAATTTCCTTCAAGAGGTCAGAGGACTGGGTTTGCACTCGGATTTCTTCCAGGAGTTTGATTTCTTGAGCTACAAAGATAGTTTGGGGAAACATCTTAGGATAGGCCTTGTCCTCAGTGGCTGTGTAGTCTGGACGTCGAGATAAGGCGTCAGCAATCATGTTTTGTGATCCGGGAACGTGAGTGATTTGAAACTGGTATTGGGCAAAGAAGTAGGCCCAACGGGCCTGACGACTGTTCCTGCACTCCAAAGACTGTAGGATTTGGAGATTCCGATGATCTGTGCGGACCTGAACTGGATATCTAGCACCCAGAAGTAGGTGTCGCCATTCAGTGAAGGCTTGCCGGATGGCCAAGAGTTCCTTTTCCAGGACGGAATAGCGAGTCTCACTGGAGGTCAGGGTTCATGAAAGGTAAGCAATGGGATGTTGCAGTCCATCCTCAAGTTCCTGTTTCAAGACTGCCCCTATGGCGTAGTTAGAGGCATCTGTTTCCACTAGAAATGGGCGATTTGTGTCGGGCTGGGTCAGGATGGGGGCTTGCGTGAACTCTGTCTTCATTCGTTGGAATGCTTTATCTTGCGATGTAGACCAGATAAAGGGGTGTCCTTCTTCAATAGAGCTATGATCGGCTGAACAATCTCGGAAAAGGTAGAAATAAACTTCCGGTAGAAGTTGGCGAGCCCCAGGAAGGATTGCACCTGTTTCACAGAAGTGGGAGCGGGCCAAGCCAGTATGGCCTTTACCTTCGAAGGGTCCATGCCAATTCCTTCTGGGCTAAGGATGAATCCTAGGTAGTGAACAGAAGTAACGTGGAACAAGCATTTTTCGGGTTTGGCTAACAGTTTGTTTTCACAAAGTCGTTGTAGTACTGCCTTTACGTGTTCTTCATGTTTTAGAGGATCTTTGGAAAAAATCAATATGCCATCCAGATAGACAATGACGAAGAGGAACAACATATCAGAGAACACCCTGTCCATAAAACGCTGAAAGACTGCGGGAGCATTGGCTAGTCCAAAAGGCATGACTAGGTATTCAAAGTGACCAAAGGGTGTTCTAAAGGCTGTCTTCCATTCGTCCCCTTCCCGGATTCGAATTAAATGGTAGGCACCCCGGAGATCCAGCTTCGTGAAAATTACGGCTCCTCTCACAGCTTCCAGGATATCCGAAATCAGGGGCAGTGGGTATCGATCTTTGAGGGTGCATTGGTTTAAGCCTTGATAGTTGAGGCAAGGTCTGAGTTCCTTGCTGTCCTTCTTGGGAACGAAGAACAACGAAGCACCCGCTGGAGATTTCGAGGGTCTTATGGTGCCGTTTTCAAGATTGGTATCGAGGTATTCCCGAAGGGCCTTTTTCTCAGGTTCGGAAAGGATGAACATTCGGCCGAAGGAATTACAGCTGAGGGATCTGTATCTATGGCACAGTCTTCAGGCCTGTGAGGGGGTAATGCTTGAACTATGGCGGTAGAAAATACATCAGCATACTCCTGATAGGACTCTGGAACTTGTATGATATTGGAAACCAAGAGTGGTGTTTCTTGGTCTCTTGGAGGTTCTTTAGGAGTTATCGAGGAAGGGTCCAGGGATAGACAGTGGGACATACAGAACTCAGAGCCCAGGAATAATGATCCTGCTGTCCAATTGATATACGGATTGTGCTTTTGTAACCAGGGCATACCCAAAACCATGGGGTAATGGACTGACTTAATGATGTCGAATGTAATTCGCTCTTGATGGTGATTTATGGAAAGTTGGATCTTGTTAGTCTGCAGGCTTATGGGACCTGAAGAGTGGGGTCTTCCGTCAATTGCTTCCACCGGCTGCATGGTGTTTCGTGTCTCGTACGGAATATGATGACTAACAACCCAGTCTTGATCAATGAAAATTCCCATAGCTCCGCAGTCCACCAAGGCCAGAATGGGATAGGTCTTGTCTTTGGAGGGCGAGAGGAAGGCCTGTAGTATCACCAAACTATTTTGTCCAGGAGAGTTTAAGGATGGAATTGATGTGGAACAAACATCTCTCTCCCGACACCTCGCTCCATCTAGGATCGGGAGCTGGCGTTTCCCGAATGCTGTGGAGGGGCTAGAGGGCATTCTCTAACAAGATGTTTATCCGAGGCACAATACATGCACAGGCCTGTGTGTATCCTTCTCATCCTTTCTTGAGGGGAAATAGGCCCACGGAAGGCTCCGATTTGCATGGGTTCCAGATCTGTGTCAGGGGTTGGGTCAGAATCGGTTTTAACAGAGGTCTCAAGGGAATTCTTGTGAAAAGGTGTCCTTTCCTGGATTAGAAAGTCTATCTGCAGGGCTAGATCCATAAGAGCCTGGAAGGAACTAGGACAAGCCACCCTGGCTAATTCATCCTTAATGTCCTCGTTTAGACCCCTGCGAAATAGAGTGAAACTTGCTTCAGAGGACCAATCTGCTTCCTTGACCAGTTGTTTGAATCTAGTAACGTATGTTAGCATATCCTGGGTACCCTGTTGGAAATCAAGTAAGCGTTCTTGAGCACTAAAAACCTGTTCTGGGTGGTCGAACATAGTCTTGAGTGCCTGAATGAATCCATCATAATCATCCAGGAGGGCATCCCCTGAGTTGACTAAGGGCGTAGCCCAGGTTAACGCGTTCCCTGTGAGGTGCGAGATAATGAAGCCCACCTTCGCCCTAGAAGTTGAAAAATAATAGGGCTTACAGGTAAAATGCACCAAGCAGGAATCCAGGAATCCACGTAAGGATTTTGCCAATCCATCATATTTGTCCACCACTCCACCAAGTAACACACTGTCCTTGTTAGCGGAGTCGCGAGACAAAACTAGCTGCTTTAGCGCAGCATTCTCAGCCTTTAAGTTCTGTACTTCAGTTGTGAGCTCTTGCATGCCACGCATAAGGTCCTGGACTGCTTTCTCCATAGCAGTATCAGTGTCGGTCGTTTGGCGTCTCAAACTGTTGTAAATCTCCCCCCGTCTCTCCTGGGATCGCTTCTTGCTCTGTTCCGCGGGAGGATTCCTCTTGTGGACAGATCTGGTCTTGTATAGACTCGCTCGAATCTCGTCCGGCTGCAGAGGGCGTTCAGAGTTCCGGGAAGGCCGCTGTTCCAGGATGTCCAAGAAAGTAGGTAGCGGTCGCTAAGAATGGGGATTCCAGGAGTCGAATAGAGGGAAAGGGAGAAGGAAGGAGGAAGGAAACCAGGATCTTGGATAGAAGATTCGCCGAACAGCACACACACGTCAAGTCACTACCTAATGATAGCGTTGAGATGCGCAGGGCCGCGGGGGCGTGGCCAATTTATAGGACGTGCCGTGTGCGACGTGAAAGCTGGTGTGAGGCAAGTCGCTTGTTGCGGCCATGTTGGGAGTAACAAGGAATACAAGCCCCGGCGCGATAAGGACCAGGAGGTCCAGAAAGGGCAAGTTCTATGGGTCATGACAGTGTGTCAGAACTTTCAATTGATGCCAATCGATGCTTACGCTCCCTTTCTCCCTTCACATCATGAACAAAGGCGACAGGTGCACTCATTCAGAGTGTTTGCAATACATTGCAGATGGTGACTCTCCTCTGGACAAAGTGTGGCCCTACTCCATAGGCCCATCTCTAGCAGGTTCAAATTCTCTCCTCTCTTGCCAGGTCATGCTGTTGTCATGCTGTTGCCATGCCAGCCAGTCCCATGCTCTTCAATGAGGGAAAGCCAGCGTTAAATGCAAGTGCAAAATGCTTTCAAAGCACCATGCTCTGTCTCCTTCACTCAAGAGAACAAGAGCTTCACTGTTATCAAACACGGATCAGGCAAGAAATGCTTTCAGAGCGTGTCTTCCTGCTCATTGCTGCATTTTTCTCTCTTTCTCTGCTCCGGTTAAACTTGTCTGGTGCAAAAGGTATTCTCTTCTCTGCTCTCCTCTCCTGCTGCTTCACTGCTGAACAATTTTCTCACTGCTCTTTCACTCTCATCACTTGGCACAGGATACTTCAAGGTGTATCTCTCTCTGCACAGTCGGTCACGATCTTCTCTCTCTATGGCAATAGGTGTCATGCCACAAAGTCTCTCTAGCAGCAGATTTTCTGGGTACATTCTCAGAGCACAGCCATTGGACAAGGCAACTCCATAAGGCCTCAATTTGGTCGGTCGGCATTCCCCAAAAGTGCTGCTGCAAAGAGTCAATGTCAGATGCCAATGTCTCATCATTGCTGCAAACAAACAGCCATGATGCAAAGTCACATTGCACTGTGACAAAAGCCAGTCTCTTTCTGGTGCTGCAAAGTCACAAGGTGTCAGCCATCATGGATCTCGAACAGACGGTCAACAAGGTCTGGTAATTTCATTGCGGCCATCATGCCGGTCATCTGGACATCTGCTCTCAGGCATGCTGCTCCAAATCATGGTCTCATCATTTCATGCAGCGATGCCATCTCGTATGGTCATTAATGCGATCTCGGTCTAGTCAAGGTGTCTCTAGATTTCATGCAAAGAAACAAAAGTGCAAGAATCAGTCTTACTCAGTTTCAGGTGTTTCAAAACCAAAATAAAACAGCACTTCTCATTGTGCGTTGAAGTGCACATCGCTATCTCTACACTTTCCCATGTCTCTCAATGACATCCATGCTATCTCCCCTGTGTCTCATCAATGTGTCAGTGCATATAACTTATTGGGCCTCATTACGACCCAGGCGGTAATTTACCGCCTGGGCCGTGACTTTACCACCATGGCGTAAACTATGTTTACGCCATGGTGGTAGGTGGACTTACCGCCCCATTCCAACCTTGGCGGGGCGGTAAATCCCCATTTTCCCATTTTCCCTTCCCCATTCCCATTTTGCCCCATAGGGCATAATGGGAGTGGGGAAGGCGTTAATTACGCCACCGTAAATTACGGTGGCGTACTTAACTCCATGGTCCCTTAGCGCCATGGATTTTAACACCTGCTAAAAGCAGGTGTTAAAACCTCCATGGCGCTAAGGGACCTCGTACTCAGGCGGTAAGGGTCGGCGCTGTTTACGCCGCCGTAAAACCCTTACCGCCTGAGTCGTAATGAGGCCCATTGTCTCACTAGGCCTGTCTCTCCCTGCATCATAATGCATGCATGCTTAATGCATGACTCCTGCATCCATCCCTATCCTTTTCAAAACAAAACAGCCAGTTTCACATACTTCACCCATCTCACTTTCAAATGCTGCACATTCAAAAATGTCACAACTGCATTCAATTTCACTCCTGCATTTCCTTCTGTATCACTTCCATGTCCTCTAGATGTCACAACACTCTCCCCATTTTTCTTCATTAAGAATTCACAAAGCTGAATTATTACTTGCTGAAAAATCACATCAGTTTCATTCAAAAAGCCTCTCTTATATACAATGCAATTCACATTTACACATGCACTGCTAACTCGTGCTTCAAATACACAGTCTGCCAGTCCCGCGCATTCTCCAATGCTTCCCATACACACATTTAAACTACAAAAATTCCAGGCATGCAAGCTTTAAAAACATCCAAATTTAGCACGATTCATTTTATCAATCTTCCCTTTCAATGTTTCCAAAATATCTAAGTCATTGGACAATATTTTTTTTTCACTCGAAAACGTAGACAAAGTGCTGATGTTACCACTGCAAAAACTGTCTCTCTCTCTGTTCAAATCAAATATCTGCACATAACTACCTTCATGCACATAACTCTGTTCATGCAGGTGTCTCTCTAATGACACAGTTTCACAATGCTTCAAGTCTTCATAGGCACCCCTTTTTTCCCAGTTACTAATCACATCTCTGAGACGATATATTACTGAGCGCAAGTCAACAATATGTGGGCTCCCTTCTGTAGCTACACTTTTCACTTTCAATACAGTTGATCCCTGGGATACATCCCAGGAAGCAAGTGTATTTTTAAGCCAATTTCTTATTGCCTTCAGGTCACTAAGAAATGAACTCATTCTGCAGTTTCAATTATCCCGAGCGTCTTCAATAAAAAAACTGTTTCTCTCACTCGGTGAATTAATGTACATTTATTCATACAATATTGCCAGTCATGAAATACTGTTCCGGGTCAATGTTACAACCAATTCCGGCAACCAAAGTCAAACAATTACGCTCCCCTTCCTACGACGAACGAAATTGCAGACAGCATGCTCTAAGACATTAACATAACCAAAACAGACAAAACATGAAACAACAAAAAAATCTCTTCCCACGACGAACTAACAGGAAAAAAAAAACAATTACACAGTTGCAGAGACAAGATGTTCAAACTTCGACTCTTGCAAAACCGATAAGTATGCCAGCAGACCAGCTGCAAAACATCTATCTTTATCAGTTAGCATTAAGTGAAAAATCCGGGTGTCCCCTCCATTTTGTCAGTCTGAAAAAACCAAACCCCTAACCGTCGTGTTGCCCCCCCCCCCTTTATGGGCAAGCACGCTCTCCGGTCTTCAGACAATCTTTGACAATTTCCTATTGGGGGTGTGGATCACTATACCCCCCCCCCCCTTGACTGCATTCGTATCAGGCCCTATGTGCACTGTGATACTTACACACATGACAATGCAGGCAGTTCTAATGCTATGTCTAATTTGCACCTTTTATACTTCTGGTGCAAAGCTACCATGCAGTATCTATAAGCCTTTCAGGTTCCTAATGTAAGCCTGTGCTGCAAATGTGTGGTTCTAATGCAATCTAATGCAAGCGCTAGCATCCATCACCTTCATGGGCAAATCCACACCATCAATCCACACTCTCACTCTAGACAATCCCCTGTCTGGTTTCCCCTTCACCCAAAGCTCTGTGTGTGTGTGTCTGTCTGTTCTTATCAATCAATTTAATCCTAGGCCAAACCCATACTTCCCATTCTGCTCTTTCCAGCCAGGCCTCAATCAGTCAGTGGCAGGCCTCAAGACTGCCAACTGCCAAGCTCTCTCTCTGCCTCATCAATCTCATCAAAGCCCATCAGTCTGCTGCACCAAGCACCATCTCCAGCCAACTCTCTCTCTGTGGCTCTCCCGATCTCTCTGGCCAACTCTCGATCTCTCATGCAGTCCCCTCTCTTCAGTCTCCCACAACTCTCTCTCGTGCAGCCTCGAACTCCCTCGAACTCTCTGGCAAACTCTCTCTGTCCTTTCTCTCCAGCCCTCCTTGTTATAGTCTCCCATGACGCACCATATTTCTATAATTCCTTGCATTCTAAGAATGTCTCTTTTCGGCGTAGAGCAAAATGCCTGCCTGTCTGTGTTTGCGTGTTCCTTGCACGGCATGTCCTGTCACTTCGTGTGCTGTCAGCGTGACCTCATATCTCTCTGCCCTGGCCTTCCGAGTATGTTGCGAAATACATCATCTATTCCCTGTTTCTCCATTCTCTCCACTGTAGGCTTCACTCTGCATTACAAAATGCTCTTAGGCCCCATCCCTCTCATGCAAAAGGCACCTCTCCATCTCTCCATCGTCACTCCCTTGGCGCAGCCCACACCCTTGGGTTGTCTACACGAAGCACACCAGCCAAGCTGATAAGCTTCCTAGGCCGTCTCTACTCGGACAAGGGTCCATGTTATCTGTCTCTCTCTGCCAATGTTTACAAAACAATTCTTCGCACTGAGCCCAGTCTCTTTCTCCATCAGCAAATGGATTCAAATGCCAGGCTAATGCTTTCTAGCATTTACCGCAAATCCAGGCACTATAAAGCAACTCATTCTAAGTGACTCAACATACATACATACATACATACATACATACATACATGACAGTCTCTAAATGTGTCTCTACAAAGCATAACAATGTGTGAATGGCTTTACGTGCATTTCAAATATGCCAGTGTGTGGTGCAAGCAATGCATTTTCTCTCTAAGCGCTATATCTAATGAAAACATAGATGAACAGCAAATCATGGTGAGTATATGTTGTGTCTCTAAAACACTACATGTCACTTCAAATATGTGCAAGTGCAAGTGTCATTCTATTTCAAATGGCAAAGTGCAAAGTGGCAGCATGTTTCTCTCCTAATGGCAAGCACTATATGCATACAATATCATTCTAAAAGCATATTGCAAATGCATACAAAGGTGACAGTCTAATATTGGACAGTGTCTACTTCAGCAATGTACTAATCCGAACTAAACAGAATGCAATAATGGAATAATTCCATAGCAAAGATTCTAATGATTCTAACAGTGAGTCTAATAATGGATAATGGTTCTCTACAGATAGTACCTATTCTTCTAATGGGTGTTATGATTTCTAATAATGATAACAATTCTAGGCTTCTCATTTTATCCAATTCCACAGCAGAGCAAAGGCCGGGCAAAAACAGGTGATGGCCTTGGTGCACACTCACCTTGCTGATGTAAAATGCAGGCAGGAGAACAACAGTGCATGCACTGCTAATTAGCACAAATCATGCAGACATTAAAACCTTTGTCCAGGCCTGTGAGATCTGCCAGCAAACAAGTACTCACGTGCTACCACAAGCTCCATTAAAGCTCTTACCGATTATTGAAATTCCTTCTTTAACGATCAGGATGGACATAATTGGTCCCCTAGATCCTTCTAAAAGGGATAACAAATATGTTTTAGTAATAGTGGACTATGCCACCCGATTCCCTGAGGCCTTCCCCCTGAGAACTAATACCATGCAGCAAATTTTGAAACATCTGCTTCCCTTCTTTTCCCGGGTTGGTTTTGCCAGAGAAATACTAACAGACCAAGTCTCTAATTTCATGAGTAAACTGATGGGAGAAGTTAAGGAATTATTGCCTATAACCACATAATACTACCTAACTCATGTTCCTTCTGTTATCTGTGAGTACTAATTATTACGAATTGCAAAACAAAACAAAGCTGCCTAGCACATTACATGTACTACCAGTTAGGGCATGGGCCATAACTCTTTTATGCCTGACTAACCTTTATGTTGCCTAACCACTACTTAAATTCTGAACTAGCCTACTTTTGCGCGCTTCATACACTGGCCTACTGTTTAAATTCTGAACTAGCCTACTTTTGTGCACCCTGTTCACTGGAATAATGCTTAAATTCTGAACTAGCCTGTTTTTGTGAGCCCTGTTCACTAGACTCCTGTCAACATGTTGAACTAGCCTACTTGTGTGCGCTTTATACACGGGCATACTGTTTAAATCCTGAACTAGCCTACTTTTCTGCGCCCTGTTCACTGGCCTACTGTCCACATGTTGAACTAGCCTACTTTCATGCACTCTATACACTGGCCTACTGTTTAAATGGCCCCAGGTCCTCCGCCATCATGGCCACCCTCTGCAGAGCCACCCTTACCATGGCAATCATCCTACCTTTGTTCAACTCAATTGCCCCAACCTACTTTCTACCTCCTCTGCAATCCCCTTCTTCACACACAGGGTCCTCTGTTCCCAGCAACCACAAACTGGACACCCCATTCAACCCAATTAGCCCCACAGAATGGATCCAACTCTTCGCCTCACCTCCTACACCATGGATTCCTTGCCCAGTGACATCAGAAACCTGAGACTAGGTTCTCGTATCCTACATCGTAGGACACCCACCAGGCCGGACATACAACTCCCGCCATCTAAACTCACACCTGCCTACCCAATCACCTGCCTAGCTAAGACTACGGAAGCCTCTGAAATATCTAGGCCGTCACCACCCTCCTCTCAGCCCTGGCGGATCCTCATCTGCCTTGCCCTACCATCAGAGGAGTAATCATCAATGCTCGTTCTATGGTCACTCACATGCTCGACATTGCTGACCTCATCATTACCAACGGCCTGGATTTCTTTGCCATTACTGAAACTTGGTTACATCAGGCAGTAGGCCCAGCATTATCCTTAGCCATCCCAGAGGGCTACTCAATAATAAGGACAGACAGAGACGCCGGCAAAGGAGGCGGAGTAGCATTCATAGCTAAAACATTCCTGGGCCTTGGAGCCACCTCCCATGCTAGCCTCCCATCGGCGGAACTATTGTCAGTTAAGCTCCCCCTCTCAGCTAATCAAACGATCCTCATGCATCTCATTTACCGGCCACCAGGTCACATCTCCTCCTTTGAGGATGACATCACTGACCTACTAACAAATAACACCAAACCAGGGTAGCAAATTATCTTGCTTGGAGATTTCAATTTAGGTCTTCACGATCCCAATGACCCTAATGCCACAGCAGTGGAAAACTCAATTTCCCAGCTTGGCTTTAACCACCGCATCACGTCACCCAGGCATAATAAAGGTCGAACACTGGACTGGTTGGCAGATCTCAACTGTTCTACCACCATCCTCCAGAATTAGCCCACCACTTGGTCTGACCATCACTGCATCTACTACTAAATCCAACCATCACCCCGCAAATCTTCTCTAGAAAAAACCAGAACATAACGCTCCAAAACTTACGCCCCCTGATCCACAACATCTTAGACCCATCTAACTACAAAGACCTAGACTCAAACAAGCTAGTTGACCTCTACAATAACACACTTGACTCTGCCATAAATATCATTGCCCCCATTAAACTAAATAAAGCCAAACCAACAACAAGCCCATCTTAACAAATGGATCACCCCTGAACTAAAGATCCTCCGGAATACCAAAAGAGCGGCTGAATCTACATGGAGAAAATCGCCTAACACTATCAACAAGGCGTTATTCACCTCTGCTGCCTCCACTTACAAATCTGCCACCCATAACACTAAGAAAGAGACCTATGACAACAGAATTTTAAATGCCTAATCTAGGACCAAGGAGCTCTTCAGCATCCTAAGGGAACCTGAGTCTCCAGCCCCACCCACTGAAGCCTCTGTGAAAGATGCAGACTGGTGCGCCACAATACAGAAAGTTCTCTCTGACAAAATGACACTGCTTCAATCTAAAATTGAGTTAAAAAAGAACAGCCTGGTCAAGAACGCCAACACTACCCCTCACCCCACCCAACTACTTCGCTTCCCCTTGCCCACCATTCTCCTTCTCATCTGTCTCACCTAAAGAAGTTGAAAACATCATCAAAGGCCTCAAACCTACAAGATGCCAATGAGATCTCTGTCCTACCACAAGCATTCAGGAAGGCGCCAATGGCTTGGCCCCCTTCATTACTTCCCTGATCAACTCCTCTTTCGAGACTAGCTCAGTCCCTAACAACCTCAAGGAGGCCTGGGATATGCCTCTCTTAAAAAAAAAAAAAAATAGACCCGAACATCCCTACTAACTATAGGCCCATCACCACTGTCCCCTACATCTTAAAGATATTAGATAGAGTGGCCTATCTACAAATCCAGAAACATCTGGAGGACAATAACTTACTTGGCCTCAGACAATTGGGCTTTAGGCCAAGACATGGCACAGAAACAGCCCTGTTGGACCTTAAAATCCAAATAGATGAGGCCAAGGACAATGGTAAGCTGGCTATGCTCCTGCTGTTAGACCTATCAGCAGCATTTGATCTTGTCGATCACCAGATCCTCACTAATCACTGGTCCACAGCAGATGCCTTCTCTAGCAACGCCTCTACCTGGATACAGTAATTCCTGTCCAATCGAACCACTAGGGTCTTCACACCCTCAGCCTCAGCTGACCCAATTCCCATCTGTTGCAGCTTGCTGAAAAGCTCTTGTGTCTCGCCGACGCTTTACAACATCTTCACTAAGCTCCTCTTTGACCATCTTGACAACTTGGGTGCCATATATACGAATTACACTGATGACACCCAAGTTCTCATTACGTTGACAGGGTGCTATGAAGATGACTCCAAACTGATGAATGATTTATATCTGGAGATTCAAGCATGGATGCCAGACCATAGCCTATGTCTCAATGACGAGAAGACTGAGCTCCTGATCGTCGGATCCCAAATACGCTTAAACAAATTAGACCCACAATACACATCCTTCAACATCGATGGGAATTTTATTAAAGTTGACAAGGAAATCAAAACTCTGGGGGTCTACATAGACTCCACCCTTTCACTCAAGAAGCAAGTGAATGCTACCACCTCCACTTCTGCCTACAACAACAAGCTGATTAACGCCTGAAAATCATCTCTGTCACCTAACAGCTGCATTACGTTAGCCAGGGCCCTACTACTTTCCAAGATTGACTATTGCAACACCCTCTTTCTAGGCACCTCTGAACAGAACCTCAACAGACTCCTGGTCTTACAAAATAACACCTTGAGATCTGCATTGAACATCCCCAGATCCAACCACATCACCAGCTTCAGACAGACTGCCAACTGGCTCCTGGTACGTGATAGCATCTCCCTCCGTACACTAGTCATTATCCAAAATGTCTGACAAACTCTGCTCCTAAGTACCTGTCAGACAAATTGAACAAACACCAATCAGCCAGACCCACCAGAGCTTTGTATTAACATTGGCTCACTATTTCGAGGTTCAAACTAAAAAGAGCTGGAGGAGCTAGCTTCCCTGTACTAGCCGCCAAATATTGTAATGCCCTCCCCTTTACCATCAGAACGGAACCCTCGTTCTGGACCTTCAGAGACAATGGCCCTCATTAGGACTCCGGACGAAAACCATGGTGCTATTAGCACCATGGTCGATGCCGGAGTCCGCCATGGCAGAATGGGGAATTACCACCCCATTCCAAGGTTGGCGGGGCGGTAATTCCTCATGCCACCATGGCCCTTCCCCATTCCCATTTTTGCCCCATAGAGCATAATGGGAATGGGGAAGGCGGTAAGTACGGTACCGCAAATTGCGGTACCGTACTTACCTCGAGAGTTCCTTTGCGGGCCCCTACTTTAACGGCTGGTCTAGACCAGCCGTTAAGGTCGAGTCCCGCAAAGGGACCTCATAGTAAGGCGTTAAGGGTTTAACGGCGCCGACACCTTTTACGGCGCCGTTAACCCCTTAACGCCTGGGTCCTAATGAGGCCCAAAGTGAGCTGGCTCTTCGATAAGAAACACTAACGGACGGCCAACTTGCTTTGCAAAAACGTATGTGCCAGCTCAATCCTTCTGCATGTCTATGTGTAACACTGTCAGCCTGGTTATGTCGCCCAAACTGTAAACTCTGGCGATTCGTCTTTTGGCCTACCTGTATTCTATCAACCTTTGACCTGCCTGTATCCACCGGTCGACCTGCACTTATTGTTTGTTGTAAATCCTTTGTATGCCTGTAACACTCCCTTAAATTCTGGTGCCCAGTTACCACAGGGTTCGGTGTGCATTACAAATAAATTAACCAAACCAAACCAAACCAAACCAATCTGTGTACCACCCCCAAACAGATGGTCTTGTAGAACAGTTCAGTAAGACCCTTAAACCATCCTACAGAAACTAGTAGACCAAGGTGGGAAGAATTGGGACCAAATGATTCCTTGGGCTCTATTTGCAGTCAGGAAAACACCTCATGCCTCCACAGTTTTTTTCCATTTGAATTGCTTTATGGGAGGGAACCCCAGGACGACTTAGACATGCTGAGAGAAACCTGGGAGGAAAGGGAAGATACTCCAATACCACGCTCACATACGGCAACCCGACTTAAAGAACAGATGGCCACTGTCAGATTCTTGGTGCAGACTCATATGATTAAAGCCCAAAAGCAACAGAAAACTTCATAAACCCATAAAGTTACATTGATATCCTTTTCTACTGGGTAAAAGGTCTTAGTACTTTTACCTACATCCTTATAATAAGTGGTTTCTAAATGGCATGGGCCAAATGAGGTAGTAGAGCAGATGGGAACTTGTAATTACAAGATCTCCCCACCCAACCACTGCCTAATAGCCTAATAG
The DNA here is from genome assembly GCF_040938575.1 of Ambystoma mexicanum. Lineage (NCBI taxonomy): Eukaryota > Metazoa > Chordata > Amphibia > Caudata > Ambystomatidae > Ambystoma > Ambystoma mexicanum. The sequence goes on along the minus strand of NC_090936.1, from coordinate 508,357,859 downwards.
CTTAATAGCCTAATAGCCTAATAGCACACGTTTATCATATACACATGCTCAAAGAATGGAAGGAGAACCCCTCTAAGGTCAATGCTATGATACTGTCTTGTTTAGTGCCGGACGAAGTATAGAATACCACCTTAATTCCTTCTGACTTCAGGGATAATCAGCAACAAGACCTTGTTGAACTAGTGAGTCAATTTCCACATCTATTTTGTGAAGAGCTGGGATGAGTGAAAGGTATATGCCATCACATTTGCAGTCCCCTGGCTAGGTAGTACAGTTAGAACAAATGCTCAAGGCCAATATCATAGAGCATTCAAACAGTCCTTGGTCCTCCCCCATCGTCTTGGTGGCAAAACCTGACGGTAGCTGGAGATTCTGCATGGATTTTAGGAGAGTGAATACGATCTCAGCTTTTGATGCTTACCCAAAGTCACATATTGACAATCTGCTAAATAGGTTGAGTAATGCTGTCTATTTGTCAACCCTAGATCTCACCAAAGGGTATTAGCAGGTTGAACTATTTGGACCTGAGAAAGAGAAAACTGTATTTTCCACCCCCATAGGAATATTCCATTTTAAAGTCCTGCCCTTTGGATTACATGGTGCTCCTGCAACTTTCCAGAGGTTGATGGATCACATTTTACAACCCTATGCAGACTTTTGTGGATCATAAATTGACAACATCAGAAATCACAGTAAAACATGGGAAGACCACTTATACCATCTATTAGACAGTCATAAGAGCTCTAAGGAAAGGCGCATTAACTTCCAACCCAAAGAAGTGTAAATTAGCCCAATCTGCTGTTAAATATCTCAGTGGGTAATGGTAGTGTACAACCACAACAAGAAAAAGTGAGAGCTATCCTAGAAACCCCTACACCTTATGGATACATTAAAATGTGCAGAGCCCCAAAGAGTCAAATGGGAGGAGGAAGATAATCTCTGCTATAAAACATTAAAACAAACCCTGTGTCAAAGTCCCATTTTAAAAGTGGCAGATTTTTCTAGAGTTTATTTTACAAACTGACACGTCTCTAACAGGACTAGGGGACATCTTATCACAAAATCATGATGGTCTGGAACATCCGATTCTGTACATCAGTCGGAGGTTTTTTCCCAGGGAACAAAATGACTCGGTTATCGAACTGGAAGCATTAGCCATAACATGGGTGATATTACATCTATAGTACTACTTACAGGACAGGAATTCAGACTTATTACAGACCACTCTCCATTAACCTGCATTAGCCAGAGGCAGGAGTCAAACCCTAGGGCTATGCAATGGTTTCTGGACTTACAACCATACTGCTTCTCAGTGGAACATCAGAAAGGAAGAGAGCAAGGTGGATTTTCTCTCCCGGTTCCCTTGTGACGTATCACGCTCCAACCCACAGGGACGAAGGGTATGTGAGAAACCTGAAGGTACTCTCACACCCACTCCCTGGGGATCTTCTGCTGGGGTGGCCAGGGAAGGGCCATTGTTTTCAATCCCGACCGCTGGGGTGTACAAGCGAGGGAGGATCACCTGGGTGGAGGGCCCTTTGCGATTGGGGGTTGAGGGGCAGGTGGCAAGACATGGCATCCCCCTTCCCTAATACTGACTTCATGGGCTTTTTCCATTCATGCCCTATCATACCCTGTAAGTCCCAACCAAGAACTGAGCAAAGGAAGAAGCATCTAGAAGTAATACACACTTCCTATTACAAACACCACTCTAGTACTGGAATGAAGAAGATGTGTGTGAAGACATCCAATATTGAAGGTCAGGCATGTCCCCTTGATTGGAGTAAGTATGGTCAGTCAAGACAAAACAACTCACACCTGAGGCCCCTTAATATGGCTCAGGTGTATAAAAGGGTAAGGCTCAAACATGAAGGAGGAGAAAGAGAAACTGAGACACCATGTTGGGAAGAGACTCAGATGTCTGGACACCGACATCGATCCTGGAGGACCCGCAACTGGTGGGTGCAGGACCGGGAGTCTTTGGACTTGAATATTGAACTGAATGGCAACTGCTATTTACATAAGATCATGGAATATTGAACACTGACTGAACATTTGAAGTTAACAAGTGTTATTTGAATAAAATCACGCCATATTATAAACTGACTGAACATTTGAAGTGAAACAGACATACTGAATGTCAGACTGTATGCAAGCAGCACTGTGGACAAAAGGAAAAGCATATGGAGTATTGAACAATCATTTAAGTATTCTAACGAACAGTATGAGAAAAGCCCATGAGTCTATAGTAAAGCAAAATACTAATGCAGAAGAGTGTTACAATAACCAAAGTGAATACAAATGGGAGACGTCAGAGGCCTGAAGCAGAAGAGTCTGAAAAGGATCCAAACAAGGCTAAGGGAACTCTGCGCAGCCTGTAGTGGTTGGACCGTCCGGTCTGACAACTGCACCTAGACCAGGGAGATCCCCACTGTGAAGATCACAGACATCACAAATCAAGTCAAGAAGAAGCTTAGGGTTCCTAGTTGTGTGACCTGTAGTAGGTGGACCGTCCGGTTTGCAAGGTGCGCCTAGACCAGAGAGCCCTAAATGATGACAAGAAAAGGACATTGGAAAATATTCCTAAACCAGTTGGTAAAGCAAGTCAGATGGTGGGTCAAGTAGAACTATTATTTTCTTGTATTGAACATTGAGTGGATGAAAGCAGTACAGGTGCTGCAGTGAAGTCTTGGGGAATGGAACCCTGGGAGTTGAAAGAACTGGGAAACACTATTTTGGGGAAGGGAACCTCAAGACCTCCTTTTCGTGTGAACTATAGTGTATTGAATTTGGAGAAGGGAACCTCCAGATTCGACGATACATTGTGTAGACAAGCAGCCATTGGAGCTGTGTTGAACTTGGGGTAGGGAACACAAGAAGAACACTATGGACTTTATTTTTTAACACTATTCTGTTGCCAAAAAAAACACAAAACATTTTCTCTAGATGTGAGGATAAGCATAGGTTTTTGACAAAGACAGAACTTTGATTTGCACTTACAGACACATACATCCCTTAGTTTTATTTAGGCAGGATACATCCCTACCTTAGCTGCAGGAGAAGGTAGGCCTTACACCATCATGACATTTGAAATAAAAACATTCTTTGAAACTTAAAATCTGTTGTCTGTGTCATCTCTTGATACCATGCCTCTCTCATATATGGTGTCAGGGTGGGATGCAGCTCAACCGATACAGCTTGGAGGACCCTGAAATATGAAAGGCTAAGTGACAGAACAGCAAGTCCCACAATAGCCACAAAGGGATCCATCCGATTTGATATCTGTAGTTGCAGGACAGAAACCATTCCTCCCAGGGAAAGTAGGCTAACACCTACTGACTTGGTGTTTATACCACCCCCAGGAACCTATGTATGACTGACACCCAAGTCAGGACTCGCCTGGAGGTTTGACATAGATGTCCTGGCTGGCGTTATTGACCCAGACTATCGGGGAGACATACAAGTATTATTGCAGCTTCATGGAAAAGTTGTTTTTCAGGTCCAACAAGGGGATACTTGAGACAGTAATGTTTACCAAAATTGGGGCAGCAACTGAGAAAGAGGAGACTGGTAGGGGTACTTTGGGATTCAGGGAGGTGGATGAAAAACCTACCATTTCCCTACCCTCTAAGCCTAGTGAATAAGAACCTGACAACCTGCCTGATTTAGCCTGCGTCCAGAGAAATGACCCTCTGTTAGCTGTGGCCTTTTTAGAGGTAAAACCTGAATCTGAGGGTTGGGGAAAAGGCAGACATTTTCCCCTTAAAACTTGGGTTGTTATATAGAGGGGACACTACTGCTGAAAGTGTGATAAAAACACAGTTGCTGGTGTCCAGGAACCACAAGCAAGTGGTTCTTGAAATTGCCCACTCTCACCTAACAGGAGGACACTTAGGACAAATTAAACCCAGGCATACATAAGCAATACATTCTACTGGCCAGAGATCCATACAGACATTAAACCCTTTGTCCAGGCCTGTGAGATCTGCCATCAAACTAGTACTCACATGCCACCACCAGCTCCATTAAACCCCTTACCGATTATTGACATTCCTTGTTTAAGGATTGGGATGGATATAATTGGTCCCCTAGAGCCTTCTGAAATGGATAACAAATATGTTTTAGTAATAGTGGACTATGCCACCCGATACCCTGGGCCTTCCTCCTAAGAACTAATACCATGCAGCAATTTTTGAATGCGAGGGAACTCCAGGATGGCTTAGACATGCTGAGTGAATGAGTGAAACCTGGGAGGAAATGGAAGAGGCTCCAATACCACTACCACTACCACTCTCACAAACGGAAACCCGACTTAAAGAACAGATGGCCACTGTCAGACTCATATGATTAATGCCCAAGAGCAACAGAAAACTTCATATAACCAGAAAGTACATTGATAACCTTTTCTATTGGGTAAAAGGTAATAGTACATTTACCTACATCCGATAATAAGTTGGTTTCTAAACGGCATGGGCCAAATGAGGTAGTAGAGCATATGGGAACTTGTAATTACAAAATCTCCCCACCCGGCCGGTGCCTGATAGTCTAATAGCTCAAGTTTCTCATATAAACGTACTCAAAGAATGGAAGGAGAACCCCCTGAGGCCAATGCTATGCTACTGTCCTGTTTGGTGCCGGGCGAAGTATAGAATACCACCCTAATTCCTTCTGACCTCAGGAATAATCAGCAACAAGACCTTTTTGAACTAGTGAGTCAATTTCTGGGTGTATTTTGTGAAGAGCCGGGACTAGTGAAAGGTATATACCACCACATTCGCACTCCCCAGACTAGGTGGTACATTTAAATCCCTATCGACTACCTGAGTTTTGAAAATATATCATCATTGAAAAGTTAGAACAAATGCTCAAGGCCAATATCATAGAGCATTCAAACAGTCCTTGGTCCTCCCCCATCGTCTTGGTGGCAAAACCTGACGGTAGCTGGAGATTCTGCATGGATTTTAGGAGAGTGAATACGATCTCAGCTTTTGATGCTTACCCAATGCCACGTATTGACAATCTTATAAATAGGTTGGGTAATGCTGTATATTTGTCAACCCTAGATCTCACCAAAGGGTATTTGCAGGTTCCACTGTTTGGACCTGACAAAGAGAAAACTGCATTTTCCACCCCCATAGGACTATTCCATTTTAAGATCCTGCCCTTTGGATGGTGCTCCTGCAACTTTCCAGAGATTGATGGACCAGGTTTTTCAACCCTAAGCAGACTTTTGTGCAGAATACATTGACAAAATTGTAATTCACAGTAAAACATGGGAATACGACTTATACCATCTATATACAGTCATAAGAGCGCTAAGGAAATCTGGATTAACTGCCAACCCAAAGAAATGTAAATTAGCCCAATCTGCTGTTAAATATCTCTGTTTTTTTTGTGGGTAATGGTAGCGTACAACCTGTAAAGACTGTATGGGGGTAATCTGTACTCCTGCCCTCTATACGGCAGAGTAGAAACACAGAGCACCCCAACCAAGATTCTCTATATGGTAGAATGGACGAGCAATCAAGGCTTAAACTCTCAGGAGGTGATGCGGGCTGATTCTTAAGTACAGTGTAGTCCCCAAGTCCCCACACAGGAATTTCCACACACTATGTTATGTGATAACATAGTTATTTATATAAATAAGGTTCAATATATACACACAATCAGTAACACACTTTGTACTTTGGTAAATCTAATGGTAAATATATAGAATGTGGGCCTCATTACAAGTCTGGCGGTAACCGTGCAAATTTTACCAGCACCTGGCTTGCCAGAAACACTGGCGTTCCGGGAAGTCAGGCACAGTTAAATGTTATTCCCCATTCCCATTTGAGTCCCATAAGACTCAATGGAAATGGGGAAAACAGAAACGCTGGCACCATTAATAACAGTGCCAGTGCTTTTGTTAAAGTCTGCAGGCAGGTGCTGTTCCGCCACCAGGTCTGACCCTGACAGGCGGGATGGCACCCGCCCACAGACTCGTAGTGTGCCGGTCCGTTAACAACAGAGCGGGTAGGTTTACTGGCACCGTTGTTACCAGACAGGCACACTTGTAATGAGGCCCAATGTCTATGTGGTACCACAGTTCACTGTTGACTCCTTTAAAATGCACCAACTGCTGACAGTTCCAATGGCATACAAATCAAATAGTAATTTGAATCATCATCAGACATAGGAAGGAAGACAAGTAATGTTAAACAAATGGCAGAATCGTACTTTAGTTACTAAGCCACAGTTGTGGGTCAGGATCCCCCACCTAGGCAACCTTTAAATCAGGTGTATCAACAAGCTCAGTCCATATATGTTTAAAATAGTCTTTTTTCCTGCTAAAATGTTCTACTAACCAAATGAACCTGAGTTTAGCAGAGTTTTTTTGACGGTTCATCGACAGATCCCTTGAGGGAGAATTCCCTTTAAAGCAGGAGCCAGAGGGCATCGAGAGTCCTCGTAGAAGGTGAACCCTGGTGCAGAGAGTCCTTGATGAAAGGAGTTCAATGCCGCAAAGATGACTCGATGAAGAATGTAGGCATGGCAGAGGGCGTCGGGTGTCGGCATCGGCGATCATGACTCGACCACAGCTGGCTTTCGGATCTTCCTGGTCGGCGTCTTTGTGGACTTCAGGTGGCGGCAATCCCACCAATTGTTAGACAGAATTATATTCAGTACGCTTTGTGAACACCACACACAATTAAGACTACAAGTGACAGTACAAATTCACCTTTTGTACAAGCCTGTACTACACAGTAAAGTGGTAGCAATGGCTGAACAGCCACTTGTCTCAAGAGTAAATGAGCAGTACCAATAGTTACACAAAGGACAGCAATTACCATGATTCAAACAAACACTGACTCAAGGTTTCTGAGTAAAAGAATATACATTTATTTACACATCAGTTGTAAAAATTTCACTAAAGTTAAGCAGTTGAAATATCACGTTGCTAATACACTACACCACACCAAATAGATTCTGGACAAGTTAAGCTCAAAATGAAGTGTGAGCAAAATGGCACTCCAGCAATTTAAAAGGGAGGGAAAGACAAAGGTTAGGCAGAAATTGAGCAGCACCAACAAGTTACTTATGCAGGGCAATCTAGAAAAAGGAACTACAATGAGGAAATCAGATTCAAGGGACCTGGCCAAAGTCAATGCATCAGAGCCTTTGCTCAAGATCACACAGTTCAGGGTAGTTTGCGGTTAAGTCTTTGCCAAGATTTCAGAACGAAGTTGGTCAGACGAAAAGTTACTTTAAAGAGTGGAGAAGGACAAGCCCTCGGATTGGCGAAAGGTTTCACACACTTTCACCGTGGCTGTACAAAACTAAGAAATGGATTTGAACAGTGCCTTAAAAGAAGAAGAAGGCTGTAGCTGAGGCAGACGTTCCTGGCAGGTCCTGCAGGCTCACGGTTCCTGAAGCAACCGTCTGACTGAAACGAAGTAGGAAGACTGGAGGGTCCTGCACTGCCCAGGGAAGAAACCAGCAGCAGAGCAAAGCAACAAATAAAAGGTGTTCTCCTTAAAACGCAAGCAGGGTTCACTCCTCCTGGCTATCCGGTTCACTGTAGCTCTGTACAGCAAATTCGACCAGAGACGGGAGACCTGGCGAGCAGTTTGGTGAACTGGTTGTTCCCAACAGCTCAAGGGGGAGAAGAATCCTTGAAGATCTTCCCTGTCGTTGGAGTATGAAGATTCAGACCTGCAGCAGGGCTTCACCTGGCGGTTCAGCCGTTGTAGGGGTCCTTTCTGTCAGCTCCTCTTCGGTTCTTTTGTTCCAGTGGCGACTCTGACTTCCAATCCCAAGAGACCTGTTTTTTATGCAGTTTTCCCCCATTCATACAGCCTGGCTGTCAATCACACAGCAGGGTGGCCGTCCCGCCGGGACAGTTACCTCAGCCAATCATGCTAGAGTGTGACATGGGTCTCCAAGGAGACCCTGTGCAGGGAGTCTCAAACCCCTCCCTCACATTCTGTCCCCCTCAGACATTCAGGCGCCTAAGGAGGGCTTCTGTGCAGAAACCCGTGAAAGGGTGGTGAACAAAGGAATCAACCCCGGTTTGGCGCGCA